>NC_080165.1:74230471-74580358 GCF_950295315.1 Erinaceus europaeus | reverse complement strand
TATATATATATTAAAACAAGCTATACAAGAGAAAGTGGAACTGTTCTTATATTCCATACCTATTATCAGATTTTGGGTTTAAGATCACACTTAGAGGGGCTGAGTGGTGGTACATCTGATTGAGCATACATGTTACAGTGTACAAGGACCCAGGTTCCAGTCTCTGGTTCCCACCTGCAGGGGGAAAGCTTCACAAGTGGTGAAGCAGTGCTGCAGGTGTCTCTCTGTCTCTCACCCTCTCTACCACCCCCTTCCCTCTGGATATCTGCCTGTCTCTATCCAATAAATAAATAAAGATAATAAAAAATTTAGGAAGATCACACTTAGAGTCAGTAATTCATTAGAAGAACTCATAACTCACTGTAAGACGCTATAATTATGATTTTGGTCTATTAAAATAAGGACTACAGATTAAAGTCAGCCAGGAAAATAATTACATAGGGTGTAATCCAGAAAAAATTAAAACATAGAACTTTCAATTGTCTTTTCCTCATGGAATCATGGGCAGCGTTACTTTCCTGGCATTGCTGTGTAAAACTACACAGAATGTGGACAACTAGGAAAGTTCACATAAACCTTATTTCCAGAATCTTCATAAGGATGAATCATGTAAATTTAATTTATTGCACCCATGACTGGCCTCAATTTCTAGAATCTTGAGAAATTGGGCTGATATTGCCTAATTGAACTCCCTCCTCCCCACCCTACATTACATTGAGAGCATAGTTCAAAGTTTTTAGGCAAACAAAGACAGTTTCACTAGACAGATCATTCAAGGATTTGGATATTGCCTCCCAGGCTCCGGGTCAAAAACATCTGCTTGAAAAGGTTAAAATTTTTTTTTTTGTCCCTCTGGGAATATGGACCAAAGAATCTTTATGCATCTTTATGGGGTGTAAAAGGTGGAAAGTCTGGCTTCTGTAATTGTTTCTCCACTGGACATGGGCATTGACAGGTGATCCAAACCCCCAGTCTATCTCTATCTTTCCCTAGTGGGGTAGGGCTCTAAAGAGGTAGGGTTCTAGGACATATTGGTGAGGTCATCTGCCCAGGGAAGTCAGGTTGGTGTCATTTGCATCTTGGTGGCTGAAAAGCATTAAGATATAAATCAGAACAAATTGTTTAATAATCAGGAATCCAGTCAGGCCACCCCATCATCTGAGGTCCTAGTCAGGGAATCCTGCCATTCCCACATAGATATGATTGGCCTAGACCTTTAATAGATACCTCTCTTCACCATTACTGGTCATCACCAACAGAACATAAACCCTCAACATCATGAATCCTCTTGTGGGCCTCTACAGGACTTTGCCCACAATACAGAACAACAGTGGTAGAAATTTCCCTATGCTTGGAAGGACAGCTGGCTCAACATACTCTACTACTTGAGGAAGACTAGTCCTGAAATGAATGCAGCCTAGAATGTCCCTAGCTATGACCATGAAATGTGAACTGAGACCTACAGGGATGCAGAGGTTACTTAGGCTCCTGTGCTAAATATGAATAAATATGAGTCCTAGGTAAGACTGATGGGTTTTATAGCTAATGGAAAAATGTTGAATCTTATATTACAGTTCTCAAGATCAAATCTGAGTCATGGTATCTTACCAAGAGAAGCAGCATATGGGATCTATCCCACCCCATCCCATCCCATCTAATCCCACCCTGATTTCCTTAAGAAGATGTAAAATCTACCCGAATGAAGATTATGAATTTTAACTGGCAACACAGAGCAACCACACTTTTTAAGTGTAAAGTCAAACTTTCTAATAGGTCAAAATTTTTGTGAGAGAGAATGCTTTCAAAGGTAACCAAGATAAATGTGAATTTCGGAGATGTCACAGAGCAAGCAAGGTCACCTCTGGGGGCACTGCCTAGGCCTGCCTACGTACAGGCAAGCTTCTATCTCACTCAAAGTACACCATAAAGTATATGCCACATGTGTGACCCAGGTTTAAGCCCCCACTGCATTAGAGGAAACTTTGTCACTGTGGTTTATTTAGTTCTTTGTCTGTTTCTGTCTAAAAAAGTCATTCTGCTGTGCTACAGTCTGATGGCAACAAAATAAAATTAGATAAAGTATATAAAAGAACATAGTCTGTTATTTTTTAGAGTGAGAGCATGTGACTAATCTCCAGTTTCTGTAGAACTAGACATTGCCAGCTACCAAGAACAAATAACCACTCTGATGTGATATATATAAAATGAAGTCTACATCATGTCACTGAAAGTGCTGTTACTACAACCCGCTCACTTGGAAAGACACATCACAGATTGAGGTTCTGACTAATTAGAACCCTTGGGAATTCAACCAATCAGAACTCAACAATACCATGATTACTCCTCGGCTATTACACATATGTCAGCTCTCGGAATTCAGGAATTAAAGGATAGCTGTAATTATTTGAACACTATGTAAGCAATATGGGTCAACCAAAAAAAATGATTTGCCTGTGGATATGACAAAAAAAAGAGACAAAATAGAATTTTAAAACTTTTCTATCAGAGCACCACTCAGCTCTGACTTGTGATGGTGCTGGGAATTGAACTTGAAACTTTGGAACCTCAGGCATGAAAGCCTTTTATGTATAATCAGATAATCTCCCTAGACCTCTTACATTTTTTTAAAATAAAGACATGATTATGATAACAATTAACTCTCTTTTTCCTTGCCTTGCCTTGCCTTGCCTTGCCTTGCCTTGCCTTGCCCTGCCTTGCCCTGCCTTGCCCTGCCTTGCCCTGCCTTGCCCTGCCTTGCCCTGCCTTGCCCTGCCCTGCCCTGCCCTGCCCTTGCCCTTGCCCTTGCCCTTGCCCTTGCCCTTGCCCTGGCCCTGGCCCTGGCCCTGGCCCTGGCCCTGCCCTCTTCTCCCCTCCTCTCTTCTCCCCTCCTTTCTTCTCCCCTCCCCTCCCCTCCCCTCCCCTCCCCTCCCCTCCCTTTCCCTTCCCTTTCCCTTTCCTTTTCCCTTTTTCCTTTCCTTCCCTTCCCTTCCCTTCCCTTCCCTTCCCTTCCCTTCCCTTCCCTTCCCTTCCCTTCCCTTCCCTTCCCTTCCCTTCCCTTCCCTTCCCTTCCCTTCCCTTCCCTTCCCTTCCCTTTCCTTTCCTTTCCTTTCCTTTCCTTTCCTTTCCTTTCCTTTCCTTATCACTAGTTAATTTTCCTCCCTGCAAGTGGGGACCAGGGGCTTGAACCTGGGTCCCATGCAGTGTAATGTGTGTGTTTAACCAGGTGCACCACTGCCTGATCTCCTGTATTTAAAATTTTTATCATACTTCTCCTAATTCTGTGTATCTCTACCCTTCTACTTAACACTGTTAATAATGCCTCTTGAATTATGTCTGAGAGTGTATCCTTTGCCTATCACAACCTATTTGCAGCAAGTCTAGCCATTAGAAAGCTCTAAATGTGAACTGCATTTATGTTTTCTTCCTATATTTGCTTTTGTCACTCTGCTCTTTGCTCTCATGTCATCAGTCTGTCCAGAGAGTTATTCTAAGGTGAGACCTAGGGAATGAGAACTGTGCCTGCTATACAAATATTATTGAGAATCTTGTTCATTACTTCACAGTGTTCTCCCATTGAAGACCTACAAGAGAAGTTTATCTGTAGTTTCTCAAAAGCAGGAATAGCTGGACTTCTCTAGGTTTGTTTTTATCTAAAGGACTGTTGGATTTGCTATGACCACATAATAAATTATTCTAAAATGTAATGCTATATAATAATTTATGCTCATGAATTATTTGGGTCAAGATTGCCAACACGGCACAGTAGGATGTTTCATCTCTATTATACAAGATCTCAGATAGAAGACTCAAAGGCTGAGGGCTAGTATTTTCTATAGGCTTATCTCATATATCCAATGCTGACCTTGAGTGGGACCTTAATTGGTGCTTTAGGATGAAATGCTTACATGTGGCTTTTCCATATGGGTGGGTTGGTATTCTTCTTCCCCTTCCTCCTCCTCCTCCTCCTTCCTTCCTCCTCCTCCTCCTCCTTCTTCTTTTTAGTGGTGAACTCACCTTCTTCTTCTTTTTAATCTTTCTTTTATATTTATTTATTTGTTGGATAGAGATAGCCAGAAATCAAGAGGGAAGGGCGTGATATATATATGGAGAGAGAGAGAGAGAGAGAGAGAGAGAGAGAGAGGGAGAGAGAAACACCTGTAACACTGCTTCAGCCTCGTGAAACTTTCCCCCTGCAGGTGGGAACCAGGGGCTCAAACTCAGGTCCTTGCACATGATAACATATGCACTCAACCAGGTGAGTCACCACTTGGCCCTTGGCCCTTGGGTTGGTATTCTTCATACCAGGGGGCTAGGTTCCAAATGTGAAGCAAATTAGAGTTATATCACATTTTGTGGCCTAGCCATAGGTAACACACAACATTCCTCCTATTGCTTTCTATTTGTTAAGGTGTCACAAAATCATTACACAGGTTGTAGGGGAAGGGAGACAGAATCTACCTCTTGATTGACAATATCAAAGTTATAGAGAAACACAAGGGGCTGAGAATGTTCCTATGTCCATTTTTGGACAATATGATTGGCCATAGGTACCTTTAGACATGCAACTCACTTTGCATACCAACTACTTAGAAATCATGGAGGTATATTTGCGGCTATCTCAAGTGGAGGTGCAGAAGTCTATGCCATGCATGTGTGTGCTCAACTCACTCCAACTTCATACTGCTTTTTTTCTCTTCCTTATTTCTCCTTTGTCTCATTCTCACCATTTTTTACTGTGTCTCATAATATTTTGTGTATCTTTCTAAGTCATTGCAAGTAAGTTTGGTGAAAATGTAAGGTGTAAATTAGCTAAAATGCATTCCAGAAAAATAATTATATCTAAGCACCAAATCAATTTCAACAAGAAGAACATGACCATGGCATTCTGGACTCACATCTCAACGGATAATCTGCTTTCCAAATTTTAATCTTAAACTACATTGATTTAGAAAGGAAATTCAGCTAGAATGATTCATCTTTTCAAGTCAATTTTCTGATCACAACAATGAAAGTCATATGCTAAACAAATTAAACCATTTCATAATTGTCCCACAATTTGGAAGCAGAAACCTCAATAATATTGTGATGTTTGTTTCATCTACTTAGATGATTTGTAGTGCACCATTTAAAAAATTAATTTTTTTTCTGAAAAGATAGACTAAGAATTATTAAGATTCTTGGCATAATGTTTTACAAAGGAGATACTCTTTAATTTTTCAGTGAAACAATTATGTAGTTTCCTACCCTTTCCACTAAAGATGAGATATTGTACAATTCTCTCTTGCATAATTAACATTTTATTTGACATATCTATATTAGGGATTCTTTATCTAGGAAGAGCAATGAGTTTTATTAAATATGTCTTCTTATATATCAGATTTAATATAATCAAATTTCATTTTGCCTCATTTGCTTACTGCACCACTTCTGGGCTGCAAAACCAATTTACTCTCTTGTATATAAATTGATTATTTCCTGAAAATATATTCACTGTAACTATTAAATGCAAAATTTACAATAACAGAGACTTCAATTTCCTATTTAGCCACACCTAAATTAGAAAGCTAAGAGGTGATTGTCCTGGGAAAGAGACTAATATAACCATTAGTGACTATTTCTCATGGATGGTTGACAGTGTAGCTAGAAATCAACTGGAAACAAAATGCTGCAAAATAAGCTAATGTTCTTTCAGATCATAGAAGGGGGTCCTTTGTACTTTTACAACAAGAATTGGGATTAATTACTTAAGACTTTTCTTCTTATGGAAAAAATTTTAACATAGTTGAGCCAATTTTTCACAAAGCTAGAACAGTGATCTCATGATTGCCCAAGAGCCACAATACGTCTAGTCTTTTTGCACACCTTTTAGTTTCCTGCCTTGTTGGATTTGCTTCTGCTGCTTTGAAATGCTCTCTCCAACACCACCTTCTCCCCTCCTATGGGAGTCCTACCCAAATTTCAACACCTAGTTCTGATAATAATAATTGTCTGATTTTTTTTCTGCATTCTCAGGTAGATTCTTCATTGGTTACAAGCCTATTTTTAGCTTACTATTTTATGTGTGTGTCATTTTTCTACAGCCTCTTCCCAATACCACCCCACCCCTGTTCAATAAATTCCCAATGGGAATTCCCACCTTTTAAATGCATTTTTGCTTTTCTCACAGCAGCTAGGCCAGTGGTCTACACATAGAAGGTAGTTAAAAGCATTGAATGAATTGAATTATAAACTGATGTTGATATATTTATGAAGTTGACTTAAACAAATATGTAAAGCCAACCCACTACTAGATGATAGTTATTAGTGAAAGGGCTAGAGAGAGAGAAAGAATAAGGGCATCAATCTGCCACATGAGGTGCCAAGGATTGAGCTCAGGCTTTCATGCTTGAGGGTCCAATACTTTATCCACTGTACCACATTGCAGGCCATGACCCCTGAACCTTCTTATTAAGGGAGGGGCTCTAATTTATGACATTCTGAATATGGAATTCATGAATTTCAAAATGAATGATATCAATATCTGAATACATATAAAATTCCTTGTAAAATTAATGAAATAGATTTCCAAATATGTCATTTTAATATTCTTCTTACTATGTGATTTAACAATGGCTTATATAATTATAAGACTGAGAAAATATTGATGTATAACACTGCACACAGGTACAGTTTAACATTTTCCCATCACAACTCACCCCCTAAACATGATATACTATTTTTATAATTTTTAAAATTATTTCATAGTAGTCAAATTTCTGTTAGTTAAGTTTTTATTCTCCAGACTCTTTTTAGAATCTATGAATAACAGAAAATATAATCTTCTGCAATGAGGATGTTTTATAGTGACAGGGTGAGAGTAAACGGTACCTGATGGGCAAGGAAATGCATATCTTGTTCCTTTCACTTTGATTTGCTAAGACTATTGTCTTTGTGGATTGTAACTTCTGGAGACATGAACACTCTATTGTATTGCATTTCTATCCTCCCCTCATTTTATGAGCTATATATAAAGATCACTGGAAAGTTCTTGGCCTGTTTAATTTTCCTATTACAACATTGGAGACTGGCTCTTAGCTAACACAATAACTATTTGTTTTTCTGTGAAACAAAAAACTATATAACAAATACTCAGTTGTCAAAATCTTAAAGAAAAAAATCTGTTGAAACATTTTTTTAATTATTTGCTTTGACTAGAGACAGAGATTGAGAAGGAAGGGAGGAGGGAGGGAGGGAGGGAGGGAGAGAGAGAGAGAGAGAGAGGAGAGAGAGAGAGAGAGTTGCAGCACTGTTTTGCCTCTCACTAGGCCATAATAACTTTTTTAATGCAATGCAAGGGAATCAGTCCAGAGTCTATGCATGTGTGATACCGTTGAGTGACCTTTCAAGTTCAAATTTTTATTCTATATTTAAAGAGAAAGGGGTAGTGAAATGGGAGATACACCAAAACACCATGTATCATCAAGTGTCCTGCCCACTTATATTCTCAGTGTTGTTCATAGTGGTCCCATGTGGTGCTAGGGATTAAATCCATGGCCTCTCATACTGAAGACAATATGCTATGCTACTGAACCATTTCCGGGGACCTATTAGTAATTTAACAAGCAAATGTAAAGGGTTTTATAATCTACTTCTTTGTGCTTACCTTACTCATGGTTGCAGCTTATATTTTAACTTTTATTGGACCAGTGTCTTAGTTTTATAGGTCTATTTTATTTTAAAAAATATTTATTATTGGGGCCAGGTGGTGGTGCACCTGGTTGAGCACATATTTTGCAGTGCGCAAGGACCCAGGTTGGAGCCCCTGGTCCCCACTTGCAGGGGGAAGCTTTGCGAGTGGTGAAGTGGGTTGCAGGTGTCTTTCTGTCTCTTTCCTTCTCTGTCTCCCCTTTCCTCTTGATTTCTGACTTTCTCTATCCAATAAATAAATAAAGATACTAAAAAATTAAAAAAATATATTTATTATTGGCTAGAGACAGAGAGAAGTTGAAAAGGGAGGGGAGATAGAGAGGGAGAGGGATAGGCAGACACTCGTAGTTCCACTTCACCACTTGTGAGCCTTCCCTCTGCAGGTGGAACCAGGGGCTTGAACCTGGGTCCTCATGCATTGTAATGTGTGCACTCAACCAGGTTTGACACTGTCTGGCCTCCTAAGCCTATTTTAAATTTGTTGTATAACTTGCATTTTTCCTTTTTTAAAACATTTTATTTATAAAATGGAAACACAGACAAAGCCATATGCTAAGAGGAGTACAATTCCACACAGTTCCCACCATTAGAACTCTGTATCCCATCACCTCCCCTGATAGCTTTCCTATTCTTTAACTTTCTGGGAGTATGGACCCAGAGTCACTATGGGGTGCAGAAGGTGGAAGGTCTGGCTTCTATAATTGCTTCCCCGCTGAACATGGGCATTGGCAGATCTATCCATACTCCTAGCCTATCTCTCTCATTCCCTAATGGGGCAGGCTCTGGGGAAGCGGAGTTTCAGGACACATTGGTGGGGTTGTCTGCCCAGGGAAGTCCGGTTGGCATCATGGTAGCATCTGGTGGCTTCTCCCGAGATTCCCAGGTTGAAAGCAGCTTCCTTGCAGAGCTCTCACCAGGCATTGTCTCCAAGCCACTATCTTGGCTCCCATAACTTGCATTTTATAGACAATCTAGTCTTCTGGTATAAGATAGGATTATACTCTCTCTCTCTCTCTCTTTTATATATATATATATATATATATATATATATATATATATATATATATATATAGGCACATTTCAGGAAACAAATATATAACAGATGTGACATTTGTTTTTTGAATTCTATTAGTTATTTAATATTGATTTACAAAATTATGAGATAACAAGGATACTATTTCCATCACCTGAGTTATATATACCCTTTTCCTCCACTGGAAGCTACATTAGTTCTCCCAAGGCTGCAGATATGGGTTGACTACTATTTCCATAACTAAGTATATATTTGCCCATGTTTTTTCTTAAGCCAGTCCTTACACTTTGCACCATGTGTGCTTAACCTACTGTGCTACTGCCCAACTCCTTGCCCACTTTTTTTCTATGGTACTACCTTCTGTCACCATCTTCCCAGACAGTGTTTTTGTTCACCTCCATGTAGGTTATCAAACTAAGGGCCTCACCTTTCAAAAAAATAAACCCATCCAAAAATGAGGAGAGGACATGGACAGAATATTCACCACAGAAGAGATCCAAAAGGCCGAGAAACACATGAAAAAATGTTCCAAATCTTTGACTGTCAGAGAAATGCCATAAAGACAACCATGAGATTCCACTTCACTCCTGTGAGAATGTGATACATCAGAAGAGGTAACAGCAGAAAATGCTGGAGAGGTTGTGGGGTCAAAGGAACCTTCCTGCACTGCTGGTGGGAATGTCAATTGGTCCAACCTCTGTGGAGAACAGTCTGGAGAACTCTCTGAAGGCTAGAAATGGACCTACCCTATGACCCTGCAATTCCTCTCCTGGGGATATATCCTAAGGAACCCCACACACCTATTCAAAAAGATCTGTGGACACATATGTTCTTAGCAGCACAATTTGTAGTAGCCCAAACCTGGAAGCAACCCAGGTGTCCAACAACAGATGAGTGGCTGAGCAAGTTGTGGTATATATACACAATGGAATGCTACTCAGCTGTCAAAATGGTGACTTCACCGTTTTCATCTGATCTTCAAGGAAGTTCATCTACGCCGATGACATCTGCTGTGCAACTCAGGCATCCAAGTTCGACATCCTCAAGGAAACACTCACGAAAGACATGTCTCTGATATCTGATTACTGTAAAAATGGTGACTAATCCCTAGCACTGCAAAAACGGTATCATCTGTTTTCCATCTACACCATGCCTCGGCCTCGTGTGAGCTTAATGTGCAACTTGACGATATGAGAATCTGGCATGAAGCCCAGCCAGTCTATCTTGGCGTTACTCTCTATCGCACTCTGTCATTGCACAATCATCTCATAAAAACTGCAGCAAAGGTGGGCGCGAGGAATAACATTATTGCAAGACTGGCCAGCTCCTCATGGGGCGCGAGCGCTTCCACACTACGATCATCATCTCTGGCATTATGCTATTCCACTGCAGAATACTGTGCCCCAGTATGGTTCCGTAGTCCCCATGTCCACTTGGTCGATTCCAAATTATATTCCTCCATGAGGATAATTTCTGGAACCATCCATTCCACCCCGGTTCCATGGCTGCCAATTCTTAGCAACATCGCCCTGCCAGATATTCGTCGGGATGCGGCATCATCTAAGTTCATTTCCCATGTCTACGCTCGACCAGACCTGCCAATATATGCGGATATCTTTGCCCACCCTGTCCAACGCTTGACATCTCGTCATCCAATCTGGTCTCCTATGCCTACAATGAACTTCTCTGTTCCAGACTCTTGGAAACAGAGTTGGCAGTCAGCTGAGGTAAAGAACAAACACCTTATCACAGACCCCTGCAAGCGTCAACCCGGCTTTGACCTAGCACGTTATGATTGGGCCCTCCTCAATCGCTATTGAACAGGCCATGGCCTGTGCGCCGCTATGTTCCACTGCTGGGGAGCCAGAGATGACCCGAACTGCCCCTGCGACTACAGACAGACTATGTCCCACATAGTCAACGACTGCCACCTCTCCAGATTCAAAGGAGGTCTCAAAACTTTACATCAGGCTCAACCTGACGCTGTTAACTGGCTACAGAAGAAGGGCAAACGCTGGAAGAAGAAGCTGATCTTGGATAGACCTTGAAAAAGTCATGTTAAGTGAAATAAGTCAGAAACAGAAGGATGAATATGGGATGATCTCACTCTCAGGCAGAAGTTGAAAAACATGATCAGAATAGAAAACACAAGTAGAACCTGAACTGGAATTGCATATTGTGCCATATTGGGGTCAGTGGGTGGGTGGGGAGAATACAGGTCCAAGAAGGATGACAGAGGACCTAGTGGGGGTTGTATTGTTATATGGAAAAATGAGAAATATTATGCATGTACAAACTATTATATTTACTGTGGAATGTAAAACATTAATTCCCCAATAAAGAAATAAAAAACCATACCCCCCCCAAAAAATAAACCTGACACTAAGTTTACTACTTACTATGATTAGGGATGAAATCACTACTTCTACTGATGATTGTATGTTGTCAGTTTCTCATACAGTATAAAAAAGTGCTCCAAGGCTCTGCTTCCCCAGAGCCCTTCCCCACTAGGGAAAGAGAGAGACAGGATGGGAGTATAGATCGACCTGTCAAAGCCCATGTTCAGTAGGGTAGCAATTACAGAAGCCAGACCTTCAACTTTCTGCATCCCACAATGATCTTGGGTCCATACTCCCAGAGGGCTAAAGAGTAGGAAAGCTATCAGGGGAGGGGTTGGTATATGGAGGTCTGGTGGTGAGAATTGTGTGAAGCTGTACCCCTCTTATCCTATGGTTTTGTCAGTGTTTCCTTTTTTATTAAAAAAATTTTTTTTTTAAAAGTGCTCTAAGAATAAAAACTAACTAGAAGAAACTAATTGACTACAAAGCAAAGTAATGATGATGTTGATAATAATAATAGTTATAGATCTCAGCTACTTACTACTTTACTCTGTTGGCTAGAATTGATTATTTTTTAGGTTGAGTAAGGCTTTCACAATGGCCCAGAGTTTTCACAGTAGTATCAGTCTAGATTGGATCAGAAATTGATAAATATTAAGGTTTAAGAGATTAGGCTATATTTGTATTGACCCCAGGACAGATTGTAAACGTATTAAAAATTTTTAAACTATTTTGTTTTATTGAGAGATAGTGAGAGGGAGAGAGAGAGGAAGAGACCAGAGCACTGAACAGCTCTGGTTTATGATGGGAAGGGGGATTTAACTTGGGACCTCAGAGCCTCAGGCATGAAAGTCTTTTGCATACCATTATACTGTGTCCCCAGCCCCTGATTAAAAAAATTTAATCTCTTCTCTCAGTTTAGTTGTCAGTCATTTGTTGTTTTTTCCTGTCAGTCATTTGTTGTTTTTCCTGTCAGTCATTTGTTGTTTTTCCTGTTACTTACAGTAACACATTCCTCCTAAATACTCCCTCCGAAAAGTGATAAGTATTCCATAAAAAATTGAAGTCACTTTGCCTGATTAATTAATTAGCTTGATCAAGACCTTATTGTTTATAGCCTTGGGGTTGTGGCACTATAATTAAGGATGAGATCACTACTTTCTAAAGTGAAATGAAAAATTTGGAAAGACTCTCTCCTACTCAATCTGTCTTTGAAAATTCAGTAAAATACTGCCTGCAAAATTTTAAATTGAGCAAATTATTCTGTTTTGAGTAGAAACAATTAGAGCCTAGTGTGAATATTTAATTTCTAATAATATGAGAATTTAAACTGAATTATTGTGTGGAGATAGAGAAGTCATGTCCATATGGTGGTTGGATAGTTGCCATGCTCAATGATTCTATACATAGTTAGTAATTTGAAACAAGAAAAGTACTTTTTTTTTTTTTTTAGTAGTGAGGAAAATGCTATAGGACAGAATTGGAACCTGTCTATGGGAACACTTTAAAACTTGAACAAGACTGATTATTTGGTTCCTTTGGTGATATTCAATGTTTGCTAATTTTCAAAAGACAGGGGAATAGTTGTAATGAGGGAGAGACAAAGATATAGAGATAAAGATGAAATGCATAGAGATGAATGTCTGCTGTGTTCACTCACTGAATGGTCTCAGGAATGTGACATGCATAGAAGAGGTTGTGTTGGGGGGCCGGGCAGAGAGTGATACACATAGTACTAAATACAAGGATCTGGGTTTGAGACCCTGGCTCCCCACCTGCAGGGGGAGACACTTCACAAGCTGTGAAGCCAGTCTGCAGGTCTCTCTGTCTCTCTCTGTCTCTCCCGCTCTCTAGCTCCCCCCCAATTTCTCTCTGTTCTATCCAATAAAAAAAGGAAACAAAGACCATCAGGAGCAGTGGATTTGTAGTGCTGGTACTGAGTGCCAGTGATAACCCTGGGACAAAAAAAAAAAAAGTAAAAGAAGCGATTACAGAAGCCAGACCTTCCACCTTCACCATCCCACAATGACCTTGGGTCCATACTCCCAGAGGGATAAAGAATAGGAAAGCTATCAGGGGATATGGACTTCTTTTGGTGGGAATTGTGTGGCGTTGTACCCCTCTTATGCTATGGTTTTGTCAATGTTTACTTTTTATAAATAAAAAAATAAAAAAGAAGATATGTTGGAACTGTTGACTGGAAGTCAACATACTAAGGTACAGTAACTGTTGGCAGAGAAAAGAGCAGAACCCTTGGTTACATGAATCTTCTTACACAGGAAAATTTGCATACATACCTTATCAGTACTTTATTTTTTATAGCAGGGTCAGTCAAATGTGACCACAAGTAGGGACAGAAGAGAGGCTCAGATAAATAAAATTTATTATATGGAGAAGTCCTAGGAACAGGAGGCTTATATAGAACCACACTGGAAAATCAACAAGGTGTTCAGGAGGTTGATTACAGGAAGTGTGACCACTTAAGCTATGGCCTTTATGAGAGTTTCCTCATGAAAGACAAAGTAGTGTAAACAATTTAGAGTTGGTTAGTGTGAACAATTTTGGGATATTGGGATGCTCACTGAACCTCTGGTAACTGATCCTGGTATAATTAAAATATATATGTATTATAAAAAAGAAATATTGCTTTTTGGGACATATATATATCAAATAAAGAAGGTATGACTCTGGATTGATTAGGCATGCTTCTTTGGCTATCTCTAAGAAATAACTAGTCTTGGTGGTGGTGGGGGCAGTCTTTCCCCAGCTCTTTACAATTTAATGTGTCAAAGTATCCTAGTAAACAGGTAAGGAAAAATATATAAAATATAAAGGTCATCACAGAGGATCAAAGACAATATGCTGGGGCAGGGAGATAGCTCATCCAGTAGGGAGCATACCTTACCATGAACTAAAAACTGAATTTGAACCCTGGCAATACAGCACTCAGAGAGAAGCTCTATGGATAGTGGGTACTGGAGCAGTGCTGAAACACCTCTCTCTCTCTCTCTCTTCCCCTCTTGGTTTCCTACCTGAAATCATAAAAGAATGAAAAATCAGCACAGGGCCGTAGAATTGTGTGTATGCAAGTCCTGTGCTACAGCGTCCGTCCCCTGTGCCACTGCCAATATACTGGAACCAAAATCTGTAATGGTAACACAAGACATCAAACACAGATTAAATTATCATATGCCTTTTCTTTTTCTGTTTTATTTAATAGGACAGAGACAAACTGAGAGGGGAGGGAGACATAGGGAGAGAGAAAGATAGATACCTGCAGTCCTACTTCGCCACTTGTGAAGTGTCTACCTTGCCAGTGGGAAGCGGGTCCTTCTGTGCACTCAACTGGGTGTGCCACTTCCCAGCCTCCTCACAGGCCCTTTTAAAAGCTGACTTAGCAAAACAAAACAAAACAAAACAAAACAAAACAAAACAAAACACTGACAGCGTTGGTTTGCAATACTGTAAAACTTGGGAGCTATATATAGAACTCATGAAATTCAACACCAAAGTTATAGTGATACTGCACCATTTCCCCCCTTTATTCGGGAGATTAATGGTTTATAGTTGATGGTAAAATACAGTAGTTTGTAGAGGTGCAACATTTTCAGTTTTCCACATAACAATCTAACCCATCGCACCATTTTTATATTTCTCTCTGAAAACCACCATGCTTTCTACCAGGTATGCATTAGTTTTGCAACGTTTTTTTCTCTAGTTTGTTTAATTTAATTATTTATATTACAAATATTGGTGAAACTATCTGCTTAGCATTTCATTTAGAATAATTACCTTGAGTCCCCGCCATGTAATTCCCTAAAACATACTTTCATCTTCTTAACAATATAATAGTATTTTACTGAGTATATATATTTAATATTTATTTATTTCCCTTTTTGTTGCCCTTGTTTTTTCATTGTTGTAGTTATTACCGTTGTTGTTATTGATGTCTTTGTACAGAGAGAAGTGGAGAGAAGAGGGGAAGACAGAGAGGGGGAGAGAAAAATACACACCTGCAGACCTGCTTCACCGCCTGTGAAGCGTCTCCCCTGCAGGTGGGGAGCCTGGGGCTTGAACCGGGATCCTTATGCCAGTCGCTTCACACCACGTGTGCTTAACCCACTGTGCTACAGCCCAACTCCCTTCATTGAGTATAAATCCTACAACTTCTTTATCCAGTCATCTGTAAATGGACAGCTCAGCTATTGTAAATAATGCTGCTATGAAGACAGAGGGGTATATATCCTTTTGAATTAGTATATGTCTACCCTTTAGAAAAATGCCTAGATGCTATACTGCAGGATCATAAGTTCTTTTCATTTTTCAAAAGTCTGCATTATCAATTCTGATGAGAGAACAAGAACAGAACTCTGCTCTGGCATTTGCAGTGCTAGGAATTGAACCCAGGGGCCTCATGCATGTAAAATCTCTTGATTTACCATGGAGTCACCTCCTTGGCTGCCATTTTTTATTTTTAATTTTTTTAGGACATTTCCTATCATTTTCCATATAGGCTGAACTAATTTACATTTTCACCAACAGTGTATTTGAATTTCTTTTTTTTCTTGCTTTTTTTAAAAAGATTTTATTTATTTATGAGAAAGATAGGAGGAGAGAGAAAGAACCAGACATCACTCTGGCACAGGTGCTGCCGGGGATCGAACTCAGGACCTTATGCTTGAGAGTCCAAAGCTTTATCACTGCACCACCTCCCAGACCACTGAATTTCATTTTGTAACCTTTGCTAGTTCTAGTCTTTTTGATACAGATCAATCTCATGATGAAATATTTCACTGTAGTTTTGGTTAGAATTTTCTTAAGACTAAGTGATGCTATTTTTTTTTTTTTTAATTTTCATGTATCTGTGGTTCACCTATGTATATTATTTGGAAACATTGCTCCCCCCTTTTTAAATGAGAAACTTACTTAAAAAAATTTTTTTTTAATTAAGAAAGGATTAATTAACAAAACCATAGGGTAGGAGGGGTACAACTCCACACAATTCCCACCACCCAATCTCCATATCCCATCCCCTCCCCTGATAGCTTTCCCATTCTCTATCCCTCTGGGAGCATGGACCCAGGGTCATTGTGGGTTGTAGAAGGTAGAAGGTCTGGCTTCTGTAATTGCTTCCCCGCTGAACATGGGCGTTGACTGGTCGGTCCATACTCCCAGTCTGCATCTCTTTCCCTAGTAGGGTGTGTCTCTGGGGAAGCTGAGCTCCAGGACATATTGGTGGGGTCTTCAATCCAGGGAAGCCTGGCTAGCATCCTGATGGCATCTGGAACCTGGTGATTGAAAAGACAGTTAACATACAAAGCCAAACAAATTGTTGAGCAATCATGGACCCAAAGCTTGGAATAGTGGAGAGGAAGTGTTAGGGAGGTACTCACTGCAAACTCTAGTGTACTTCTGCTTTCAGGTATATATTTTGCAGTAGTTTATGGATACGTGTGAACATATGCTCTTTCACAGAAACTGGTGTATATCTAGGTTTTGGGACTTTGTTAGAAAGTGAACCACCTGAGATGAAATTAGAGTGTACCATAAAAGGAAAGGTCTCACCCGAGTAATGAAGCTGAAGGGTTGTCATTCCACACGTGAAGTCTCTGGACACATTCTGAGGTGAAGCATGTTGAGGTGGAACTCATTGCATTGACTAGGTTGTGATCAGTGGATGCAATATTATTTGATATGGATTGGGAGAGGCATACGGGAAAGTGGGCCCTATCCAAGGGTTCCAGGACTGGGGGAAGTAGGGACTCTATAGTGGAGATGTGAGGTTCCTGCTGTCTTAGGGTTCAAAAAGACAATCGATAGTTAATGTTATCATCACATTATTTGGTAATTGGGTTAACTTTGAAAAGTCCTTTTGTTAGGGTTTGCTGTACAGTACCCAGTATCTTGTATATAGCTCTGCTATTGGATGCTTCTAATCTACTTGATCTAGGCTTTTGAGAGAGTCCACATATCAAATACACAGTCTATATATTAAAAAGATTCAGTTTGTGTTTTGAAAAACTTTGAGACATACAATTGATTTCCCCCCTCTCATATTAATTAACTAGTGACTTATATGTCTACATTTTTCTAGGAGTGTACATAAACACCATTCCCACCACCAAAAGACTGTGACCCATCCCTCCCACCCACTCCCACGACCCACTGTCCCAGGAAGCTGCATGTCTACCCCTCACCACAGGGCTTTTACTTTGGTGCCCTACTTACAATTTGGTCAGGTCCTGCTTTTAGTTTCCCTTTCAGGTCCTCTTAGTCAACTTCTGTTGATGAGTGGGATCATCCCATACTCATCTTTATCTTTCTGACTTAGCTCACTTAACATAATTCCTTCTAGCTCTGTCCAAGATGGGTCAGAGAAGGTGGGTTCATTGTTCTTGATAGCTGCATAGTATTCCATTGTGTATATATACCACAGCTTTCTCAGCCACTCATCTGCTGTTGGGCACCTGGGTTGCTTCCAGGTTTTAGCTATTATGAATTGTGCTGCTATGAACATAGGAGTACACACCTCTTTTTGGTTGGGTATTATGGAGTCCTTGAGGTATAACCCCAGGAGAGGAATTACTGGATCATATGGAAGGTCCATGTCTAGCCTTCTGAGAGTTTTCCAGACTGCTCTCCACAGAGGCTGTACCAATTTACATTCCCACCAGCAGTGTAAAAGGGTTCCTCTGTCCCCACATCCTCTCCAGCATTTATTTCTGCTGTCCTTTTTGATGTATGCCATTCTTACAGGAGTGAGGTGGTATCTTAATGTTGTCTTAATTTGCATTTCTCTGACAATCAGTGACCTAGAGCAGTTTTTCATATGTTTGTTAGCCTTTTGGATCTCCTCTGTAGTGAATGTTTTGTTCATATCCTCTGCCCATTTTTGGATGGGGTCATTTGCTTTTTTGGTGCTAAGTTTGCTGAGCTCTTTATATATTTTGGTGATTAGTTTCTTGTCTGATGTATGGCATGTGAAGATCTTCTTCCATTCTCTGAGGGGTCTCTCTGTTTGTTTAATAGTTTCTTTGGATGTGCAGAAGCTTTTCAATTTGATGTAGTCCCATTGGTTTGTTTCTGCTTTGGTCTTCCTTGCAATTGGGTTTGATTCATCAAAGATGTCCTTGAGGTGTAGGTGGGAAAGTGTTTTACCTCTAAGTATTTGATTGTTTCTGGTCTGACATCTAGATCTTTGATCCATTTGGAGTTGATTTTTGTTTCTGGTGAGATAAAGTCGTTCAATATCATTCTTCTGCATGTTACAACCCAGTTTTCCCAGCACCATTTATTGAAGAGATCTTTCTTTTTCCATTTAATCCTTTGGGCCCCCTTATCAAAGATTAGATGTCCATAGGCGTGGGTATTTATTTCTGGGCTTTCAATTCTGTTCCACTGGTCTGTGTGCCTATTTTTGTTCCAGTACCATGCTGTTTTGATGATGATGGCTTTATATTATAGTTTAAGGTCTGGGAGTGTGATGCCTCCATTTCTGTTTCTTTTCCTTAAGATGGTTTTGGCAATTCTAGGTGTTTTCAGGTTCCAGATAAATGATTGTAGTGTTTTTTCTATTCTCTTAAAGAAGCTTGGTGGAACTTTGATGGGTATTGCATTAAATTTGTATATGGCTCTGGGGAGAATATTCATTTTGATGATATTTATTCTTTAAATCCATGAGCAAGGGATGTGTTTCCATTTCTTGGTATCAGTTTCTATTTCCTTGAGTAGCAACTCATAGTTTTCAGCATACAAGTCTTTCACTTCTTTGGTCAACTTTATTCCTAGGTATTAGATTGATTTTGCTGAAACAGTAAATGGGAGTGATTTCTGGATGTCTTCTTTTTCCGATTTAGTGTTTGCATAAAGAAATGCCACTGATTTCTGTACATTGATTTTGTAGCCTGATACCTTGCTATATTGCCTAATAACTTCCAGTAGTTTTCTGCTGGATTCTTTATGTTTTTCTGTGGATACTATCATATCATCTGCAAATAGTGAGAGCTTGACTTCTTTCTTTCCAATCTGTATTCCTTTGATTTCTTTCTCTTGCCTGATTGCTATGGCAAGAACTTCCAACACTATGTTGAAGAGTAATGGTGACAGTGGACAGCCCTGTCTAGTCCCCGATCTGAAGGGGAATGCTTTCAGCTTCTGTCCATTGAGTATGATGTTGGCTGTAGGTTTGCTATATATAGACTCCACTATCTTTAGAAATTTCCCATCTATTCCCATTTTTTGTAGAGTTTTGAGCATGAATGGGTGTTGGGTTTTGTCAAAGGCTTTCTCTGCATCTATTGAGATAATCATGTGGTTTTTGGCTTTGCTTTTATTGATGTGGTGAATGACATTGATTGACTTGCGGATGTTGAACCAACCTTGCATTCCTGGGATGAATCCCACTTGGTCGTGATGAACAATCTTTTTGATATGTTGCTGTATCCAGTTGGCCAAGATCTTGTTGAATATTTTGGCATCTATGTTCATCAGAAATATTGGTCTGTAGTTTTCCTTTTTTGTTCTGTCCCTATCAGCTTTTGGTATCAGGGTGATGTTGGCTTCATAGAAGGTGGAAGGGAGTATTCCTGTTTCTTCAATCCTATGGAAAAGCTTCAGAAGTATGGGTACTAACTGTTTCCTGAAAGTTTTTTAGAATTTGTTTGTGAAGCCATCTGGTCCAGGAATTTTGTTGTTGGGAAGACTCTTAATAACGGTTTCAATTTCTTTGTCTGTGATTGGTGCATTTAGATTTTGTAGTTCTTCTTGGTTCAGTTTTTCAAGGGCATATGTTTCTAGGAATTGTTCCTTTTCTTCCAGATTCTCTAGCTTGGTGCGTATAGTTCTTCATAGAAGTTTCGCAGGATTCTCTGGATTTCTGTGGTGTCAGTTGTGATATCTCCTCCATCGTTTACAATTCTATGAATTTGAGTCTTCTCTCTTTTTTGTTTGGTGAGTCTGGCTAGAGGTTTGTCAATTTTGTTTAATCTTTCAAAGAACCAACATTTGGCTTTATTGATCTTTTGTATGGTTCTCTTATTTTCGATGTTATTTATTTCTGCTCTAATTTTAGTGATTTCTGTCCCTCTGGTTGCTTTAGGGTTCCTTTGTTCCTCTTCCTCTAAGTCCTTGAGGTATGCAGTAAGGTCGTTCATTTGAGCTTCTTCTTGGTGTTTAATATGTGATTGTATGGCTATAAGTTTCCCTCTCAGTACTGCTTTAGCTGTGTCCGAAATATTTTGATAGGTTTTATCTTCATTTTCATTAGTTTCCAGGAACATTTGAATTTCCTGTTTGAGTGAGTCTCTGACCCAGTGGTTCTTAAGGAATATGTTGTTTAGTTTCCAAATTCTGTGACTTTTAATAATTTTCTGTTTGTTGTTAAATGTTAGTTTTACTCCACTGTGGTCTGAGAATATACTTGGGATGATTTCAATGCTCTTGAATTTATTGATGCTGTCTTTGCGGCCTAACATGTGGTCTATCCTTGAGTATGTGTTATGTGGATTTGAAAAGAAGGTGTATTCCAGTTTTTTGGGGTGGAGGAGTCTGAAAATGTCCAAGAGGGCTAGTCTGTCAATCTCTTCATTCAGTTCTTTTGTATCTTTATTGGTTCTCTGCTTTGTTGATCTGTCTAAGTGTGAGAGTGGGGTATTGAAGTCTCCCACTATTATTGTATTACCATTGATGTATTTTTGAAATTCTTTCAGTAGGTGTTTGACGTATTTAGATGGTCCCTCATTGGGTGCATAGATGTTAATAATTGTTAAGTCTTCTTGGGTGATTGATCCTCTAATCATTATGTAATGTCCTTGCCTATCTTTTATTACTTTATTTAATTTAAAATCTATCGTGTCTGAGATGAGAATGGCTGTTCCTGCCCTTTTTTGTGGTCCGTTAGCCTGTATGATAGTTTTCCATCCTTTCACTTTAAGTCTGTGTTTATCTTGTTGTGATAGATGGGATTCTGCAAGCAGCATATGGTTGGGTTATGTTTTCTTATCCATTCCCTCACCCTGTGCCTTTTGATGGGTGAGTTTAAGCCATTGACATTTATTGATATTATGGATTTAATGTATTGTAGTGCCATTGTTCAAAAAAATTTTTTTGTTTGCTCTGATATATTGCAAGTATTATAGTGATGTTCTTGTTTATAAGAGGTCTTTTAGAACCTCTTTCAGGCCGGTTTGGTGATGGTTGCCTCCTTTAACTGTTGTTTGTCTAAGAAGGTTTTGATCCCTCCATCTAGTTTGAATGAAAGTCTAGCAGGATATATTATCCTTGTTTGAAACCCTTTTTCATTCAGGGCTTGATAGATATCTTGCCATTCCCTTCTGGCTTTTAGAGTTTGAGTGGAGAAGTCTGCAGATAATCTTATGGGTTTTCCCTTGTATGTGACTTTTTGTTTCTCTCTTGAAGCCTTTAGGATCCTTTCTTTATCCTTACTTCTTCTCATTGTGACTATGATGTGTCTTGGTGTCTTCAGGTCTGGGTTGATTCTGTTTGGTACTCTCTGGGCCTCTTGAATCTTGATGTCCTTTCTGTTATTCAGGAATGGGAAGTTTTCTTCTATTATTTCCTCTAGAATGTTTGCTTCCCCTTTCTCTCTTTCTTCCTCTGGCAGGCCAATTATACAAATGTTACTTCTTTTGAGATCATCCCATATATCTCTGTTGTTGTTTTCAGTGTCTCTCAATCTCTTTTTAAGCTCTTTCACCTCTTTCTTCATTTTCTCTAACTCATCTGACTAATTCTGTTTTCTGCTTCTGTTAGTCTGATTTCCCTTGCCTCAGCTTCTTTCTTCATTACAGCTATTTCAGCTTTCAGTTCTCTAATTGCCTCAAGATAATCAGTATTTTCCTTGGGGGTCTCAACTGTTGTTTCCCTAATACTGCCATTCCTTTCCTCCAATGTTGTTTTCATTTCTGTGATTAATAATTTTATTATTGCTTGCATACTTTTCTTATCTATGGTTACTTCTGGCTGATTTGTAGTTTCTTCTGGGCTCTTGTCTTCATTCATTGGAGTTTCAGTTTTATTTATTTTTGATCTACCTATTTTTTTTATTTATGTCTTTCTTTTTTTTTTTTAAGCTCTGTTGTTCCTCAGTTGTTGTGTCTTGAGTACAAGTAACACTGTACTAAATACCTTTATGACAATTGCACTCACCAACCTCAGGAATTACAGTAGCAACTGAAGCAAGTATTGAAGCAGTTTAATCATTACCAGTTAGCCAAACAATTTCTCCAGTCCGTGAATAATTAGTAACCAAATCCCAGTGAAGAAGAAAGAGAAAAGAAAGAAAGGATAGCAAGAATAGACAGTTATGCAAATCTACTATCCACTGTATATTCTAGGGGTAACAAGGGGGGAAGGGAACTAGAGCAGAGATACACACATAGAGAGTTCACTCTGAGTCAGATTTCTTCCCAAAAATAATTCACAAATTCAGAAAGGCAAAGAAAAAGGAAGAAGTGTATGACAAGATAAAAAAAAAAAAGAGGCAAAAGAGAGAAAAGGGAAAAGATAAGAAAAAGCTATAATTAAAGAGCAGTGAAAGGAAATTCCCAAATGTGTATCAGTGAATTCAAAAAAGCACACTGTTTGGTGGTGTGGGGGCTGGGGGCAGTGACTTTGGAAGCTGTAGGATTAAGGAAGAAAGGATGACAAGAATGAGAAAAAGAAAAAAAAATAGAGAGAAAAAAGAAAAAGATAAGAAAAAGAACAGTCATAAAAGGGCAGTGAATGGAAAGGTTTTTTATGTATTTATTTTTAATTATTTAATTAGCTATGTGGGGTTAGGTGGGGGGGTTGGCTACTTAGGAAGAAAAAAGGTCAGAGGTTTCAGAAGGGTATAGACTAGAATTAATGATACTCCCTGGTGGGACAGGATACTCCCTGGTGGGACAGGGGATCCTGCTAGGAGCTGGTCCCCAGGGACTGGTTATGGGGGGGGCGGGGAAGGAGGTATGCTTAGAAATTAAAAGGAAGAAAAAAATTTTTTTCCCCTTTTTTCCTACTCTAATTCTTAACCCAAATTAAGTTATAGTCACCTCCTTGGTGTCACTGCTAGGACCCCTTATTGGCTGGCCTACTAAAGGCAGAAAATCCTACCTTTTCCAGGAGATGTGGTCAGAGCTCAGCCACTAGCGGCTTCTCAGTCCGCCATCTTCCGGGAACCCCTGAGATACTTACTTTTTTGTTATTTTTTTTTATTTATTTTTTATTTAAGAAAGGATAAATTAACAAAACCATAGGGTAGGAGGGGTACAACTCCACACAATTACCACCACCCAATCTCTATATCCCATCCCCTCCCCTGATAGCTTTCCCATTCTCTATCCCTCTGGGAGCATAGACCCAGGGTCATAGTGGGTTGCAGAAGGTGGAAGGTCTGGCTTCTGTAATTGCTGCCCCGCTGAACATGGGCGTTGACTGGTTGGTCCATACTCCCAGACTGCCTCTCTCTTTCCCTAGTAGGGTGTGTCTCTGGGGAAGCTGAGCTCCAGGACACATTGGTGGGGTCTTCAGTCCAGGGAAGCCTGGCCGGCATCCTGATGGCATCTGGATCCTGGTGGCTGAAAAGAGAGTTAACATACAAAGCCAAACAAATTGTTGAGTAATCATGGACCCAAAGGTTGGAATAGCAGAGAGGAAGTGTTAGGGGGGTACTCACTGCAAACTCTAGTGTACTTTTGCTTTCAGGTATATATTTTGCACTAGTTTATGGATACATGTGAACATATGCTCTCTTTCACAGAACCTGGTCTATATCTAGGTTTTGGACTTTGTTAGAAAGTGAACCACCTGGGATGGAATTAGAGAATACTATGAAAGGTAAGGTCTCACCCCAGTAAGGAAGCTGAAGGGTTGTCATTCCACACGTGAAGTCTCTGGACACATTCTGAGGTGAAGCATGTTGAGGTGGAACTCATTGCATTGACTAGGTTGTGATCAGTGGATGCAATATTATTTGATATGGATTGGGAGAGGTATGCGGGAAATTGGGTCCTATCCTAAGGTTCCAGGACTGGGGGAAATATAGGCTCTGTAGTGGAGATATGAGGTTCCTGCTGTCTTAGGGTTCAAAAAGACAATGGATAGTTAATGTTATCATCACATTATTTGGTAACTGGGTTAACTTTGAAAAGTCCTTTTGTTAGGGTTTGCTGTATAGTATCCAGTATCTTGTATGTAACTGTGCCACTTTTTTGTTATTTTTAGGTCTATGACTTCTTTTCATATTTTGGAAGTTAACCCTGTGTTAGACATGTGATGTGCTAGTATATCTTCCAGTTGCTAAGGTGCATTGTATATGCTTGATTTCATCACTTGAAGGATAATTTGTTTTCTTTCAGTTAGAGAAACAAAAGCATACAGACAAAGAAAGAGGTGATACACTATATCATGGAAGCATTCCCCAGTGCTATGACCTTTCCATTTGGCTTCAGGGTGAAACCTGAGCTGTTTGAATAAGGCAGGCACCCTACCCTGTGTGTTAGTTCTTGATCATGTATTTTTCTCTTTGCAGATGATTCTTTCACTCTTTCAAACCCTTTTAATTTGACATGTTCCCATTTACTTATTTTTGTTTTTATTACCCTTCCTTGCCAAAGGAGTTGAGTCTTCAAATACAACATTGATGTAGAAGCCTTGGAGTTTATCAAATATGTTTGGTTCTAGTGGTCTTGTTTCCTTTCATTTCTTCCCTTTCCCTCCCTTTCTTCCTTCCTTTTCTTTTTCTTTTCTCTTTTTTATATTAATTAAATAGTGATTTATGAGACTACAAATTAATAGGAGTGTACATCAACAGCATTCCCACCACCAAAGAACTGTTTTCTTTTTTAAGTGGAAGTCCAATTTTACCAATGTCATCTGCTAAAGTGACATTCATTTCCCCATTATATAGTCTCGACTCCTTTGTCACATGTTAGATCTCCATGTGTATGTGGATTTATTTCTTTCTTCTATTTCATTTGGCTTGTTTACCTGTTTTTGTTCTAATGCCATACTATTTGATTTATACTATCCACTTGAATTTAGGGTGACTGAGGTCTCCATTTTTCTTCTTTTCTCACAGAATTGCTTTGACTATTTGTAGTTCCATGCACATTTTAGCATTGTTTTTTATCTATTTCTTTGAAAAGGGCCATTGGAATTTTAATTCAAATTGCAATGTCTTTGTAGTACAGTTAGAAGTTGGAAAGTACGGTACATTTTTTAAGAGATTTTATTTATTAATGAGAAATATAGGAGGAGAGAGAGAAAGAACCAGACTTTACTCTGGTACATGTGCTGCTGGGGATTGAACTTGGGACCTCATGCTTAAGAGTTCAATGCTTTATCCACTGCACCATCTTCCAGACTACGATACATTTGTGTGTGTGTGTGTGTGTGTGTGTGTGACTTTCCAGGACTGTATGTCTGTGTAATTCCACTGCTCCTGGAATACTCTCATTTTAATATAGAGACAGAAAAAGACAGACATGGAGAAGAGAGATGTCATAGCATCTGGCGTACATGGTGCTCCCATGTGGTGTCAGGGACTCAAACCCTACTATGTTCTTTGCACATAGTAAAACATGTACTCGCCAAAGTAAGCTATCTTCTGCCCCCTCTTCACCTTTCTTTGAAAGGTTAGTTGCAGGACAAACTTAAATGAAATGAAATTGAAAACATAAAACAAATGCAAAAGATTTTGTTTAAAAATCCATGAAAGACTTATTTTGGACAATTCAGGGAATATATATAGGGATAGCATTAGGAGAATTGTTATTGTCTTTGTCATGGCAATAGTGATGTGACAATTGTGTAGGAGAATGACCTATTGTTTTTAATTGCTGACTCACTGAAGTTGCATATTGCCACTAAACTTACTGAAACTTACATAAAACAATAAAACTTGTAAGGTTTGTAGGTATAAAAGTATAAATGAAGGCATTAGAAGAATTACAGGATAGAAAAATAAATTTTACAGTTGAAAATACATTGCTAGAGAGGTGCATTAAATGTTCTTCTGCAAACGAAAACACTAACTGAGCAGTGAGTGACTAGAATGAAGAAAGAGAAGCCATGTCCTGGTCATGAAAAGTATCAGATAGGTGTCACCACAGTAGAGAACATAATCAGGCTTAATGTGTAGAACTCTATATCATTAATAAATAGATATAGATAATAAAAATGAAATTAGACTTTAAGTGGACTGGAAAAGCATCAGGTTCATCATCCTTTACTTATAGAACCAGGTTTTGGTTTTATAGATCTCTATTATTTTTCCTGTTTTTAATTTCACTGATTTCTGCTCTAATTATTACTATTACTACCTTGATCACTTTCTTCTTCTTTTCATTCTTCTTCTCCCCTCCTCTTCCTCCTTCTTCTTTTACTTCTTTTACCAGAGTATCGCTCCTCTCTGGTTTATGGTGATGGAGGGGGTTGAACTTGGGACTTAGAAGCCTCAAGCATGAGAACTGTTTTGCATGATCATTACACTATCTCTCCCACCTTAATTTTGTTTTCTAGTTTTCAAGGATGTAGATTTTTATTCTAGCATATTTAGTAAATACTAAAATTTTTCCCTCTAGGCACCATTTCATTATATATCACATATTTTTCATTTAGTTAAAAATAATTTTAATTACATTAAATTTCTTTATATGTTATTTAGTGATATGTTATTATTATTACACATTGAGTTGTCAGAAAAGTCATGACATGTTTTTCTATGTTTCTCTATGCAAAAGAACCATGACATTTCCGGAAACCCAATATGTTAATTTAAAAAAAGAGCAAAAAAGTTACAGATCCTAAGAGATAAAACAGTTTACAAAAATTCAAAAAATTTTATATATACAAATGATTTTGTATTTCACTATGTAGGTTAATGAATATTCAAAATTAAAAAGAAAAAAACATGAAAACTTAGTAAAACATTGTGAAACAAAAAGAAACATTTAAAATGTCACTTTAGTAGAGAGAATAATCAGATTTAGGGATTGGGTGGTAGCACACCTAGTTGAGCGCACATGTGACAATGTGCATTGACATGGTTCAAGCCTCTGTCTCTCACCCTATGTCCTTCTTCCCTCTCAATTTCTGGCTGTTTCTATCAAGTAAATAAATAAAGATAACAAAAATAAACAAATAATTAAATATATACTTATTAAGAAGGGAATAATAAGATTAAAAATTTTTAGCTTTATAAATAAATTTTTATTTAAAAATAGTAACTTGGGTGACCTACAATACCACTCAATGAGTAGAGCAAATGCCTAAGTATTTATCTGTCCTTGAGTTCAATCTCTAGCACAACATGGAAAAAATAAGGGAACTCTAGGGATGGTGGAATAGTGCTTTGGTTCTTCTCTCTCCCTCCATCTAAAGACATAGAATGGAGAATTCATGAGGCTTCCTGTCCTGCATTGCTAAAATTATCCAAACAAATTTGTATTTGACTTGAAAACACTGTCACTGAAACCAGTGCTTTATGTCTAGTTAGAAACATATTATTGAATCTCTGTGCAATATTGGTCTGTTCTGTGACCTTTCCTACTTACTTCAGCTCTCTTTTAAATTGTATTTGGTAAATTACTATTCAGTAAAACTGGCTTTTAAAAATGGTAGTGTCTGTGTCTATGAATTATTATATAAGTATAGATTCCTGGTGTCAGCACCTAACTATATGCTGAACCTAGAAATAACCCACAGAAATATACCCTCATGCTTTTTATAGTCATGTACTTGATCTAAACACAACTGGCAGGTCCTAGTGTATTCTTTGTCATGATAGTTTTGTCCTTTTGAGAATGTTACCTAAATAGAATCATTGAAAGTGGTTTCCTACATTTTGTTAGTGAATATCAGATACTCTTTCAATTGCTGAGTACAATCAATTGTGTGGATAATCTACATTTTATGTAAATATTCAAATTTGGAAGGGTAGCTGGCTCATTTCCAATCCTTTGCAACTGTAAGTATTGCATTTGCATACTGGGTTTTGTATAAACATAAATTTTTCATTTCTATACTATATATACATATAGATACATACATACACACACACACATATATATAAAAAAATGGAATCATTGGCTCGTATGTAAAACATATGATTAACTCTGTAAGAAATTGTTACTTATTTTTAAAGTAATTATAACAATTGAGTTTCCTCTCATAAAGTATGAGAGATTCACTTATCTGAATCCTTGGCAGTACTTGCTATTATTAGAATTTTGAATAATTATGATATTGAACATCTTTTCAGGGTAGCATAATGGTTATACAAAGAGACTCTGTTGCCTGAGGCTCCAAGGTGCCGGGTTCAATCCCCTGCACTACCATAAACCATAGATGAGAAGTGCTCTGGTAAAAAAAAAAATCTTTTCAGATGTATATTTGCCATCTTTGTATTCTCTTTGATCAAATGTCTGTTCATACTTATACCGTATTTTTAAAATGGGTAGTTAGTTTTCTTACTGTTGATTTTTGTGAGCTATATGTAGGTAATGGGTATAAGTTCATTGCTAGATATTTATTTGCAAACAACACAAATGACCCAACATATATTCCAGATTGCCTTTTAATTCAGCTTATTATATAGGATTAAGGTATTTAGCATTATATTTCAATGTCTCTATGTACTCCATTATGTATACATTATCACCACCAAAAGCCTAGTTTCCATCCTCTACTATAAAATAAACCCTTAACCAGATTGACTTACTAATTTTCTTTGTCCTCTGGTAAGCACCATTTTTTCCCCCCAATCTTAAGAGTTTTTTCCTTTGTTGTTGTTGTTTATTTACTTTTATTCATTTTCTTATTTACTTTAGCTCTGTTTTTTTTTTTATCCTCCCTATATGTAGTAAATCATTATAGTGCTTGTCTTTCTCCATTAGGTTTATTTAATTTATCATAATAGTTTCAAGATTCAGCCAAATTGTCACAAATGCCAATATTTCACTTTTTTTTAATAGTGGAGCAGTTGCAAGTGAGTATTTTTATCTGCTTTATAGCTAGTAGTATTGTAGTTTCCCATTCTTTATATCACATTTTCTATATTCAGCCATCCATAGATGGGCACTTTTATTGTTTTCCTATCTTGCTACAATGAACTTGGAATTCATTAGTTTCTATGTCACTTGGATAAACTTCCAGATGTGAAATAACTGAGTTATATAATATCACTATTTATTTATTAATTTTTGATGAATTTTTTTAATGCTTCCCAGAATGACTATGCCATTTTTTATTCCTATGAGGAGTCTATCAGGGTTCATTTTTCTCTACATTTTGGCCAATGTTTTTTGTCTTTTTGGTAATAGCTATCCTAACATTTATGAGACATCTAATTGTGGTTTTGCTTTGCATTTCTCCAATAACAAATGATTATAAATATACTTTGTTTGTCTGTTGGCCATTGTATGCCTTCTTTGGAAGGGTACTGATTCATATCTTCTACTCATCTTTTAATTAGACTGCATCTTGTTGCCATTGAGTTCTGTGAAATCTTTATACATTTTTTAGGGTACTAACCCTTTGTTATTTGTATGGAATACTCTTTTACCAGTCAGCAGGTTGCCTTCCTGCTTTGATGATGCTTTCGTATGCTGTGCAGAAGCTTCTTAGTGTGATTTAGTTCCATTTGTTTCTTTTACTGTTGTTTTCCTGGCTGTTGGAAAAGAGTGTAAAGAGACAGTGTTAAGGTCAATGTCAAAGAATTTACCAGCTATGAAAAATCTAAATACACTTGGCCTTTTGAACTGATTTTAGTGCATTGTTTGAGACAGTGTTCAGTTTCATTCTTTTCAATGTGGACATCTAACTGAAATTGCTTAAATTTTAAAAAATTGAGACACAACTAATTTGCAGTGTATGTTTTAGGGCATATGCCTTTTATTAAATCACAAGAGTGTAATACATTTCTTTCTAAAATGAAGGTACCTATATATACATAATATTATATATAATATATAATAGTATGTACAAACAACTTAAGGTTGTTTGCTTATTTATTTATGTTTTATTACCATCAAGGTTATCACTGGGCCTTGGTGCCTGCATGGTGAATTCATTGCTCCAAGCAGCCATCTGTCTTCCTTTTCTCCCTCTTTCTTTTCCTTCCTTCCTTCCTTCCTTCCTTCCTTCCTTCCTTCCTTCCTTCCTTCCTTCCACACAAATAGAGTGACACCTGTAGCACTACATTATCACTTGTGAAGTTTCAGATCTGCAGATGGTGACTGGGGCTTGAACCCTGGTCCTTGCTCATGGGATGATATTGTGTATGTTCTACCACGTGTCACTACCTGACATCTGTACTTAAATTTAATCATCTCAGATAGAATATTTTCCTAAAATTTTATTTATCCAAATGTAAGAATGCTAATCATGAAAAATAAATGAAAGTTACGTATTTCCCAAGATACATGTTACATATATTGTATAGAGACTATGTTTCCTCCTGTTTTTTTATTATATTTATTTATTTAAGAAAGGAGACATTAACAAAATCATAGGATGGGGGGGTACAACTCCACACAATTCCTGCCACCCAATCTCCATATCACATCCTCTCCCCAATAGCTTTCCCATTCTCTATCCCTCTGGAACCATGGACCCAGGGTCGTTGTGGGTTGTAGAAGGTGGAAGGCCTAGCTTCTGTAATTGCTTCCCCGCTGAACATGGGTATGGACTGGTCGATCTATACTCCCAGTCTGCCTCTCTCTTCCCCTAGTAGGGTGAGTCTCTGGGGAAGCAGAGCTTCAGGACACATTGGTGGGGTCTTCAGTCCAGGGAAGCCTGGCCGGCATCCTGATGGCATCTGGAACTGTTGTTTTTGCCGGGCTATGTTGTTTTCGCCGGGCTGGCTTCACGGGCGGGTAACAGACGACCAGGGACTCATGGTTGAGCTGTAGGCAGTATCTCTTTATTCATGCAGGACACAGCGCAATCTATACCAAGCTAAGCTAAACTAAAGTACCCTAAAACTCACAATGCTGTCTTTATATGTACTTGCCAAGTATGGTGGAAACAGGATGTGACATAGAGAGGGTGGAGAGAAAAGTGACTGGTGAAAATCAGAGTATGACAAGGAGAGGGGGCAGAGCAGGTGAGAATTCTATCAATAAACCACCAATGCCCTGGAGGGAAGGTGGTGCTTGTTAACAGAGGTTATGTAAATAGAATGAAGTGGTTATGTAAATAGAATAGTGTTAAGCAGGGGGGACTTAAACCAAATGAAACAGAAGGGGTCTCATGCATACCAACAATTCCCCCTTTCTTTTTAACTAATGGCCATAGTATTAGGAGTGTGGGGTGAACAGAAACTTATATTGTACAGGTGCTTTCAAAAGAACTGGCATAAGACATGGAAAACAAAATAGGCAAGCAGCAATAACCAGTGTGATGCCAAGGGGAACGTTTCTTACCTCAAAGGGCAAGGCCTAGCAGGCGAAAGGGCTTTTCTTGCCTCTGGGAGCGCTTCATGCCTCTGGGGGCATCTCTTGCCTCAAAGGGCATTTCATGCCTTTGTGGACATCTCTTGCCTCTTGGGGCGCTTCATGCCTCTGTGGACATAACCTAATAAGGAGGGGGAGTTTTCTGCCTCTGGGGAAGAGCCTGCAGGCGAGGGGACATAGTCTATAAAGTCTCAAGGCAATTGGCTGAAGTTAGTTTTTGAGAAACACAGCAGCGTGTACCAGTAAGTCCGATGGAGGTGTCAGTCCAAAGTAGCTAACCACAGAAGAAAATGCCAAGGGATGAAACGCTGCATGTCTGTCTCGATGGGGAATGTCAGCCACCAAAATTCTGCTTTTCTGTAGAGAGTGATCTTTGGACACTGTGAATCTGTTTCTTCAGTTCGTGCCAGGTCACATCATTAGTCATGCATACCAACATGGAACCTGGTGGCTGAAAAGGCAGTTAACATACAAAGCCAACAAATTGTTGAGCAATCATGGACCCAAAGGTTGGAATATTGGAGATGGAGTGTTGGGGGGTACTCACTGCAAACTCTAGTGTACTACTGCCTTCAGGTATATATTTGCCTTAGTTTATGGATATATGTGAACATATGCTCTATCTCCTGGAACCTGGTCTATATCTAGGTTTTGGGACTTTGATAGAAAGTGAACCACCTGGGATGGAATTAGAGAATACTATGAAAGGAAAGGTCTCACCTGAGTGATGAAGCTGAAGGGTTGTCATTCCACACCTGAAGTCTCTGGACACAGTCTGAAGTAAAGCATGCTGGGGTGGCACTCATTGCATTGATTAGGTTGCGATCGGCGGATGAAATATTATTTGATAAGAATTGGGAGAAGCATATGTGAAAGTGGGCCCTACCCTAGGGTCCCAGGACTGGGAGAAGTTTAGGCTCTATAGTGGAAATGTGAGGTTCTTGCTGTCCTAGGGTTCAAGAAGACAATGGATAGTTATTGTTATCATCACATTATTTGGTAATTGGGTTAACTTTGAAAAGTCCCTTTGTTAGACATATAATCAATTTTTCTCCCTCTCATATTAATTAAATAGTGATTTATATGACTATAGTTTAATAGGTTTGTACATAAACACCATTCCCATCACCAAAAGATTGTGTCCCATCCCACCCACCCTCTCCCCAAGCCCAGGAAGCTGCATGTCCACCCTCCCCCTCACCACAGGGTTTTTACTTTGGTGCCCTACTTTCAATTTAGTCAGATCCAGCTTTTAGTTTCCCTTTCTGATGTTCTTTCTCAACTTCTGTTGATGAGTGGGATCATCCCGTACACATCTTTATCTTTCTGACTTAGCTCACTTAACATAATTCCTTCTAGCTCTGACCAAGATTGGTCAGAGAAGGTGGGTTCATTGTTCGTGATAGCTGCATAGTATTCCATTGTGTATATATATAACAGCTTTCTCAGCCACTCATCTGTTGTTGGGCACCTGGGTTGCTTCCAGGTTTTAGCTATTATAAATTGTGCTGCTATGAACATAGGAGTACACACCTCTTTTTGGTTGGGTGTTATGGAGTCCTTGAAGTATATCCCCAGGAGAGGAATTACTGGGTTATTTGGAAGGTCCATGTCTAGCCTTCTGAGAGTTTTCCAGACTGCTCTCCACAGAGGCTGTACCAATTCACATTCCCACCAGCAGTGCAAAAGGGTTTCTCTGTCCCCACAGCCTCTCCAGTATTTGTTGCTGCTGTCCTTTTTGATGTATGCTATTCTCACAGGAGTGAGGTGGTATCTCAATGTTGCCTTTGTTTGCATTTCTCTGACAATCAGCGACCTGGATCCCATGCTCATGGATCGGAAGAATAAATATCATCAAAATGAATATTCTCCCCAGAGCCATATACGATAATGCGATACCCATCAAAGTTCCATCAAGCTTCTTTAAGAGAATAGAACAAACACTACAACCATTTATCTGGAACGAGAAAACACCTAGAATTGCCAAAACCATCTTGAGGAAATGAAACAGAAATGGAGGCATCACACTCCCAGCCCTCAAACTTTATTATAAAGTCATCATAATCAAAACAGCCTGGTACTGGAACAAAAATAGGCACACAGACCAGTGGAACAGAATTTAAAGCCCAGAACTAAACCCCCACACCTATGGACATCTAATCTTTGATAAGGGGGCCCAAAGTATTAAATGGAAGAAGGAAGCTCTCTTCAATAAATGGTGCTGGCAAAACTGAGTTGAAACATGCAGAAGAATGAAACTGAACCACTTTATCTCACCAGAAACAAAAATCAACTCCAAATGGATTAAAGACCTGGATGTTAGACCAGAAACAATCAAATACTTAGAGGAAAACATTAGTAAAACACTTTCCCATCTCAACCTCAAGGACATTTTTGATGAAACAAACCCAGTTGAAAGGAAGACTAAAGCAGAAACAAACAAATTGTTCTATATCAAATTGAAAAGCTTCTAGGATGCATTGGATCGACCTTCCCGTGGTGCATCCCGTGAGTACTCATTCATTGGGGAAACTGATGATCCTTCCTAGCCGACTGAATCCACATGGATCCCAGTCACTTTCAAAGCCATTAACTGGCTACGGAAGAAGGGCAAACGCTAGAAGAAGAAAAAGCTTCTGCACAGCCAAAGAAACTATCACACAAAGAAACCCCTCACAGAATGGGAGAAGATCTTTACATGCCATACATCAGGCAAGAGATAATCACCAAAATATACAAAGAGCTCAGCAAACTTAGCACCATAAAAGTAAATGACCCCATCCATAAATGGGCAGAGGATATGAACAGAACATTAGCTCCAGAGAAGATCCAAAAGGCTAACAAACATATGATAAATTGTTTCCTCCTGTTTTTATGGCAAAGATAGAAAGACTACTCCTAAGGGAAAGTTTTGAAATAAATGTTTATCACTGCCTTAATATTTCAAAGAAAAAAGTATAAAATATGCTTTAACATTTTATAAATCCTATACATAAACTACTTATGAGTATGTCTGTTCGAAACGGATTACTTTTTTACAATTTTTTATTATCTTTATTTTATTTATTGGATACAGATTGGCATAAATCTAGAGGAAAGGGGGTGATAGAGAAGAAGAGACAGAGAGATACTTGCAGTACTGCTTCACCACTCGCAAAACTTACCCCTTGCAGGCAGGGACTGGGGGCTCAAACCTGGGTCCTTGTGTATTGTGACAGGTGCACTCAACCAGATGCACTATCACCCGGCTCCTCAACAGATCATTTCTAACACTACCAAATAACTGTTTCAGTTTCCCTCCCAAAGTGTGTATGGTATTTATGCGTAGATAATATACTGAAATTAAGGATACTAAAAAAAAACCTAAAAAAAGACCATCAAGAGTTAGTAATATGTGTGCTCAACCAATTCCACAATAGCCTGATCCCCTCTGCAATATATCTACATTTGTTGATAGTTATCAACATGCTTCTCCACAGCTTTATCGAAGTGTAAATAGCATGTACATTGCTGCACACAATGAATGTATACAATTTGGAGATAATTTCGAACATCTCTCTCTCTCTGACATCAATGTAAAAAACATATAGACTGTGTCCAAAAGTTATCTGGTGGGGTTTTAAGTGTAGTATTTACAGTTCTCCATGCAATGTTTGTGAGTAGTACTTTTTGATCTATTTCTTCACCTTACCTGTGAAATGGTTCCTTATGTTTTTGTTGGGTTGAATTTTTAAAATTTTTTGAAATTATCTTTATTGGATAGAGACAGCCAGAAATTGAGAGGGTATGGGAGATAGAGAGGGAGAGAGATAGAGAGACACCTGCAGCACTGCTTCACCACTTGCAAAGCTTTCCCCCTGCAGGTGGGAATCAGGGGCTCGAACCTGTCTCCTTTTGGATTGTTTTTAAATATATATTTCTACTCTGATGGAATGTAGGTATTTTGGATACTGTCTCTTCACATTTTTGAATACAGACTTCATGGATTTGTGCTAGTTGGATTCTTTGCTAATTTACATCTTTATATGCACACCACACCTTTGCTTTGGCTGTCCTTTCCTATGGGCTTATATTGTTTATATTGCATTTCTTTTCTTTGAAATGGAAATAAGTAAACACTCATGGCACAGACAACGGTAGAATCTCACAATAACGAAGTACCTTACATAAAAGGAAAACTGGTGAATGCATGTGTTTGTGATTAAATCAAACACAGACTCAAGGCTGCATAGCAATCCAACCTGATTAACTGTTTTTCAAGTCTTGATATAGTACAAAGTAATTGACAATGACAGGGACAAGGGGAAATCTGATGTGAAATTGGGTATATCGCTGGCAGATGATTAACAAAACAAATTGCGCAGAGTCTTCTATGGTTTTCAGAGTTTTAGAATTAATTGTTTTTATGACCAAATTTCTGTTTTTTGGTGCTTTTTATTTATTTATTTATTTAAGAAAGGAGACATTAACAAAACCATAATTAAGAGGGGTATAATTCCGCACAATTCCCATAACCTGATCTCCACATCCCACCCCCTCCCCTGATAGCCTTCCCATTATGACCAAATTTCTTTCACAGACAATAAAAATCATTTTCAATATTTCTTTTTAATATTTATTTATTTACTCTTTTGTTGCCCTTGTTGTAGTAGTTATTATTGTTGTTATTTATGTCATCGTTGTTATATAGGACAGAGAGAAATGGAGAGAGGAGGGGAAGACAGAGGGGGGAGAAAAAGATAGACACCTGAAAACCTGTTTCGCTGCTTGTGAAGCAACTCCCCTGCAGGTGGGGAGCTGGGGGCTTGAACCGGGATCCTTATGCTGGTCCTTGCTCTTCGTGCCATGTGCACTTAACCCGCTGTGTTACCACCTGACTCCCCATTTTCAATATTTCAAGAATGAAAAAAACATATGAAATTATAAAAACCAGTTGATCTTTACCACTCATAAGAAGGAAAAGCAAATTTTCTCTTATTTCACACAGTTCCACTTTATAAAGTCATAATCCCATACTCACAGATGATACCAGAAGAGCATCACAACATTTTTTCAATAATAATGATGCTGATGTTGAGAATTATCATAATAGGGGCTGGGTGGTGGTGTACCCCAGTTGAGCACACACATTACCATGTGCTAGGATCCAGTTCGATCCCCCTGCTTCCCACCTTCACGGGGGGAATCTTCATGAGTGGTGAAGTAGGGCTGAAGGTATCTCTCTTTTTCTCTCCCACTCTATCTTCCCTTCCTCTGTCAATTTCTCTCTATCCTATCAAAGAAAAAAAAAAAAAGGAAACCATTTTTGTGCTGGCACAGAACCTCCAGCAGTATCCCTGTGGCTAAATAAATAATAATAGCTGATAAAAGCTAGTATTCATTAAATGTCAGTATAATAGCCAGTCTTATTTAAAAATAATGATTTATTTGAGGGGTTGGCAAGATCTCTCACCTAGTAGGGTATCTACTTTGCCATCTGTGTGGCCTAGGTTGGAGCTTTTGCTATATCATGTGTTAGATGCTATGACAATGGATTATGATTCACTGTTATTCTGTCTCTCCCTCTCTCTGTTTGTCTCTTTGACTTTCTCTATATCTATGTCTCTGGAAAAGTCATCCCAGAGAAATGAAGTCCCAGCAATGAGAAAAAAAAGCATTTTATTTATTAATGAAAGAGGAAGAGAGTGTCAGAGGAAGAGAAAGGAAAAAAAAATCATTCTGGCCTCTGCAGTGCTGGGGACTGAATACAAGGCTTTCTCTTGGATATTTCTTAATATCCAAGCCAGTCTTTTGAAATTATCAAAATTTCTAGTATTGTTTTTTGTTACCTCCAGAATTTCACCACTATAGGCTGATTTTTTTCCCGATATATATAAAGATAGAAAGGGAAAGAAACTTCTTCCATTGTGGTGGCTGGACTCAAGTGAGATTTGTGTCCATGGCAAAGCTGCACACTATTTATGTGAACTATTTTACTGGCACTTAATTTTTTTTTTTTTAGTTCTCACAAGTGTATCCAGTAAGAATCATAATGTACGGCCAGTAAAACAGCTAGCTTGAATATGTTCAGCTTTGCCGAGCATGTGACATAGGCATGAGCCTAATTCCCACCATCAGTGCTGCAGCTTCTTTCCCTATCTCTTGCTTTCTGCCTGCCTCTACACCTGAAAAAAGGAATTATGGTGTCCATTTTGAACAATATGGAGTCTAGTCTTGTTGAATACTTCGCATATAGGGGTGAAGATTGAAGCTGAGGGTTGCCAGACCCTAAATCCCATACCCTTTCCACTCTGTTGTGATCCTACTTTATTCTTAGTGAATTTTCATTGATTTATGAGAAGATAGACTAGGAGACAATATTTTCAGATTTTTTTTCCTAGTATTCAAATACAGGCAGATAACTAATCTAGCAATATGAAGTCAGCGCTTATTACTATAACAGGATAAAGAGAAAAAATAAAACGGTTTAAATGCAAATAACCTGGAACCACTATTTATTACCCATGAAATGCTAACTAAATCACTTAATTCTACTGAACATCAGCTTCTGTAATCCTTTCAAGTAAGGTGTTATCTAAGGATTGTGAAATTTAATGAGACAATATTAACCAAGGAGTTTTTGAAAAATTTAAAACTTTATGCAAATGTGGATTTTTGGTATTAAGTAAAAGACTGAAGACTTGAGTCTGTCAGAGGAAACCATCAATAAGATTGATTATGCCACTTGAGAAGCTAGATGATGTTTTCAGCGGAGACTAAATAAAATGGCTAAGCACTCACTGTACCCTTTTGTTTTCACTGCTAAGACGTGGATGAATTGCTAGTCTTTTTCAACATCTTTAGCAATTTTATCAGAGTCTCCTGTGAAATTAAGCAACCATCTACTGAGGAAAATGCTACAGAACAATGAAGTTATGTTGATTGTGACTCAAATCAACAGGTAAACCCTGGGCACATCATAAGATATCCATGCAAATGGCTGCTGTGAAGGTTAGTTTGAATTACATTGTACAATTGGCTGCTGAGTGACGCTGAAGAGACATTTGGAATGAAGATTTGGCTGACATGTCAATATTATTGATCAATAATGCTAAAGGGAAGCTTGGCAGGTAAGAAGAACAGAGGCATGCTTCTGGAGTCAATGGCTGAAGAGTTATGAATTCAAAGATAGCACTGCAAAATAACTACAAGAACTACTCACAAAAGTAAATTCCAAATGGATCAGGAATTACATGTTAGGCAAGAAAATATCAAATATGTAGAGGAAACTATTGACAGCACTCTTTTTCATCTAAGTTTGATAGACATCTTCAGTGATACAAATCCAATTGCAAGGAAGACTAAAACAAAAATAAACCAATGGGACTACATAGAGTTGAAAAGCTTTTGAACACCAAAAGAAACTACCACCCAAACAAAGTGACACCTCACAGAATGGGAGAAGATCTTTACATGTCATATAGCAGACAAGAAGCTAATAACGAAAATATATAAAGATCTCACCAAACTCAGCAATAAATATAAAAAAAATAAATTACCCCATCCAAACATGGGGAGAGGATATGAACAGAAATGTTCATCAAAAAAGAGGTCTCAAAGGCCAACAAAACATATGAAAAATGCTCCAAGTCATAAATACAAATAAAGACAACAATGAGATACCACTTCACCCCTAAGAGAATGTCATATATCAGAAAGTATAGTAACAACAAATGCTGGGGAGGTTGTGGGGGCAAAGAAACCTTCCTGCACTGTTCTTGTAAATTGGTCCAACCCCAGTGGACAGCAATCTGGAGAACTCTCAGAAGGCTAGAAATAGACCTACCATGCCTGAAAATTCCTCTCCTGGTGATATATGCTAAGGAACCAAACACACCCATTCAAAAAGATGTGTATACCTATGTTATAATATATGTTATAATTATAAATTATAGTTATAAATAGTTATATAGTTATTATAATTATAGTTATAAATATGTTATAATTATAACATATACCTATGTTATAATAGCAGCACAATTTGTAATAGCCAAAACCTGGAAACAACCTAGGTGTCCAAGGATGATTTAGTACCTGAGAAACTTGTGGTTTATATACAAAATGGAATACTACCCAGCTATTAAAAATGATAAATTCACCTTCTTCACAGCATCTTGGATGAAGCGTGAAGGAATCATGTTATGTGAGATGAACCAGAAAGAGAAGAATGAATATAGGATGATCTCACACATAGATGGAAGTTGAGAAATAAGAGCAAAAACAGAACTTGGACCGGGTGGGTTTGATGTATTACACCAGAGTAAAAGGCCGTGGGATAAGGATAACTTTCAGGTACTGGTGCATGATTGTGGAGGGGGACTTAGGCAGAGGGTTAGAGCATTTTGCAGAAAACTGAGAAATTTTACACATGTACCAACAACTGTATTTGCCGTTGACTGTAAATCATTAATCCCCCACCACATAAAAATAAAGGTAAGGGTTTCTGTCTGCCTAGAAGAGATGACATTTTGGTCAAACGTCAATTTTAAAAAAATGGGCCCAGGTGGTGGTACATGTGGTTGAATGCACGTGTTACAATGTGCAAGGAGCTGGATGTGAGCCTCCAGTCCCCACCTGCAGCGGGAAAGCATTGCAAGTGGTGAAGCAGTGTTGCAGGTGTCTCTCTGTCTCTCTTCCCTATCACCCACTTACCTCTCAATTTCTGGTTGTCTCTATCCAATAAATAAATAAATAAAGATAATTAAAAATAAAAAACCCAGAATTAAATTTATACATTCATTTACTTTGATTACTTCTAAGGATTACTTTAGGAGTTTTGCCAAAATTAGACAACCCAGCAGAAGTAGGTGTTGTGAGCATAGCCTTTATGGAATTATTAAATTATATAAACCAAAGACAAGTGAAATATAAAAATATACACAAACATAAAATCAGGTTTGCATCAATTATAAATGTCCAACAAATATCTACATTGAATATCCTTGATCCTCAGCGAGATGTGCCATACTGAACTCCACTGGCAGTCCCTCACTCTTCTAAGTACAAGCTCAGTGGCAGCAAATGGAAAATGAGGGGAATAGGGAAACAGGAATGCAAGTCCACAACAGTCATGGTACACAACAAACACATACACTCCCTTCTGTTCTTGTTCATTGCTCAAGTGCCATAGAGTAATATTATGAGGAGAGAACTGGTCCTTGACATAGAGCTGTTTCTGGGCCAACTCTTTCCAGCCCCTCAGGTCCCTTGTTATTTTTTTCAGGTGTATTGTTAATCTCTCTCTCTCTCTCTTTCTCTTTTGCTTTTGATTCTTCCCTTCTTTTCCCTAAGGTGAAGATATCTCTGGAAATTTACATGTTTGGCTGTAGTGTGGATATCTTGGACAGGTTTTAGTGACTGTGCTGGGACCATTTTCTTTTTTCTCACAGATCTCATGGAAGCGAGGTGGAGTGGGCAGAGCAACTCCCTACTGCTCCCTGAGTGGGAGTAGCTGAATCGATAGCCCTGTCACTGTTTCCATCTGTCAGGGTAGCATGCCAACTGACTAATGCTGAATTATTGATAGTCCTTCCCAAAGCGTGTTAGTCAAACAATTCAAAATCAGTGAAGAGGGGTGGTCAATTGCAAATGAGGTTAACTCCATTTTGTCATGTGGACAGGAAGCTGATGGCTGCCTCCAAGCCAAATCTGCTTGATTTATGATATTGCTGAGAGGTTCTTAGTGCCATGAAAAGAAAGTACACAGCAGAACAACAAAGATAACCCCCCTTTTTTACAAGGTGAATTGGATCACTTTCCAAATGAGTCATATGCACTAGTTAACCCCCACCAACACTGCAAAATTTGAGCAGCAATAGCCAATGCGATATTCTTTCACAATCAAAAGAAATGCCAAAATGTCTGTGAATAACTGGGATTCTTCCATGAATTTGACATTCAGTCCTTGGGAAAAGGTGATTATTGAAAAATGCAAAGCATCACCCAGGGCTAAATTCCCATTTGTTTCTACTAGGTGTTAGGAAATGTAAAGCAATTAATGAACTGGAGCTATGACAACCCGTTGATTTTATTGAACAGTGTCTCTGGAGATTTAAAAATGTTATCTTATGTATTCAGTGTCAAAATTATATTTTGTGGGGAGTGCATTAATTGTTATGCATTGAGTAAACAGCTGGTTTATTTTATACACAGAGGTGCCAGCAGGTACTTGTCCTGGAAATGTATGTGCCCAGGCTGCCAGGTATAATAAATACAAAGCAAGTTGTACATTTCCATTCATTTGGAAGGAACTTTTACTCAAGTATCTGCCAAGATACGTGCACAGACCAGAATGTCTAAAAGATTAATTTTCATGAATTTTAAGCACTGGGAACATTTCACCTGTGTTTTCCATTTCTCTAAACACAGTGAACTATTACAAACACAAGTCTGCAGCACCATCTAGTGGACAGGAATGGGGGGGTAATGCACAAATAAATTGAAGCTTGGAAGTCAAATTTGGAAGAAGCCAACCAGTTCTTTAGATCATTGTGGGCTATGCTACCCATATTCTGAGCAGAATGAAATGTGGGTAAGGAAGTGGGGCCTGGTGCCGTAGTTTGGCCCCCGTAGTAAAGGGAATGGGTGTGCAACCAAATGGAGCAATGCATTTTGATCAGTGATGAAATCAATTATTAATTAACAAAGAATTATTGATTTATTAGTACAGTCTCAGCCAGTGTATCAGCTATTACTATTAACAACCATTATGCTGGGAAGTTATTCATTAGAAATTGTGCCCTTGCTTCTGTGAGTAGATTGTTAAAAGAGGGGGTCCTGAACTCTCCAAAGTGACTTTGGGGGATTCTGAGGAATTTAAAACAAGACATGAAGCTGATTTGCACTCTGTAGTTCATTATTAATTATGAATTCGCTTTACAAAAAAAGAGAATGTGAAAATTCCGTATTTATGACATCTGTGTCCCTCTGCTTAGCTAAAAATGGAATTGTTAGGACCAAGAAAAAAAATCAACTGGACAATACCTACCTCAAAGATATACATGTAGTAATACTCTAGGTGGAAAAACATCACAATTTCTGCCTTTAGATGACTATTTACTAATCTGCATCATATGATATAGATACCCTGATGCTGCCACAATGGGAACTAAAGTATATATATTTGTCCACTGCACCACCTCTTGGGACATTTTTGTATAAAAACACAACAGTTGGGGGGTCAGGCGGTGGTGTACTGGGTTAAGCATACATAGTGCAAAGTGCAAGGACCCACACAAGGATCGGACTTCCAGTCCCCACCTCCCCACTTGTGAGGTGTGTGTGTGTGTGTGGGGGGGTAGCTTCACAAGCAGTAAAGCAGGATTGCAAGTGTCTTTCTCTCCCCACTCTATCTCCCCCCCTCAATTTCTCTCTGTCCTATGCAACAACTATGGAAAAAAGATGGCTTCCAAGAGTAGTGGATTCGTAGTGTAGGCACAGAGGCACAAAGCAAAGCAAAACAAAACAAAAACAAACAAACAACAGCAACAAAACAATTATTTTAAAGTATCAGCGTGGTATGAGATATGTTTCACAAAATAGAAATAATAACCAAATACATTCAGTTGACTTTTAACTTCTTCCCTTATGTTAATCTTTAGTGAGATTATCCTTATTGCTAACATTAAATGTCTGGGCCTTCAAAAAGGTTTTTCTTGTGGTAGTTGTCCTCTAAGACTAATGTGGAAGCAATTTCAGATGAATAACTATATGAGTCTTGGATGAAGGTCAAGTTCCTAAAAGACTGCTCCACAGATTCCATTGTGAAAAAGAAGTGGTGCTGGAGGCTGCATGCTGGATTGATAAATAGGTATATTGTTCTTTGGGGACCAAGAGTATTTGTACAACTAATACTCAAAAAAGGATGACATTGATGCAGGATGGGACAACTTAAGGAAGACTGAAAACAGGCAGAAGGAAAAAGTATAGTGACTTTTTAAAAAATATCGTGGCCAAGAATATAAAAAGCCAGGAATAAGAGAACTTTCTTTAAAAAAAAGTTTGTTTATTTTGTGGGAGAGACTAGAGTATTGCTCAACATTAGTGGTGCTGAGGACTGAATCAGATCCCATGCATGCAAGTCCTGAACTCTGCTGAGTTACTTCCTCAGCTGTGAGAATTTATTTCTTTTAAATTTTTTAAAATATTTATTTATTTTCCCTTTTGTTGCCCTTGTTTTTTAATTGTTGTAGTTATTATTGTTGTTGTTATTGATGTCGTCGTTGTTGGATAGGAAGAGAGAAATGGAGAGAGGAGGGGAAGCCAGAGGGCGGAACGAAAGACAGACACCTGCAGATCTGCTTCACAGCTTGTGAAGAGACTCCCCTGCAGGTAGGGAGCCGGGGGCTCGAACAGGGATCCTTATTCCGGTCTTTCTGCTTTTCATCACCTGTGCTTAACTCGCTGCACTACCGCCCGACTCCCGAGAATTTGTTTCTTACTCGACTTGAAGAGTTGGTGGTTGATAGATTTCTATGTTCTGTATGCTGAGCAAATAAAGATTAGCTAGGCAATTTCCTTTTCCTTTGTCCAATAGTGGGAAAGAAGGCAATTACAATGCAGTCTGATGAGAATGAGTGGTATGAGTGCTGTGATTTAGAGCAGTTCTTAAACTTGAATGTGTCTGGTAACCCCCTGTAAGGCTTGTATGGATCCCTGTGCTCCATGGCCAGAGGATCTCTGATGGATTCTGAGAATATGCATTTCACTTCCAGGTGATGCCAGATAGGGTGAATAAGGCTTCATTGAGGAGATGATATTTCTGTTGGGATTCTCATAAATGCCAGGAAATTGACATATATGTACTTTAGACAGGAATGGCGCAGGAAATCACTTACCAGGGTTAATAAGCCTTTTGTGGTCACTAGAGTACTACACATGAAAAACAATTAGGAAATTGCTTCAGTAGTCCAAGTGATAAACATAAAAGGGACTTCATAAAGGCCATGAAAGGGGGCTATAGAAAAACAGGAGCAAATGAGAAAGAGAATGGTGGTAGTCGTGGTGGTGGGAGGAGTCAAATATAATGATAGTATTGAATATAAAAATTGAAGGAGAAGGAGCTTAGAATGAGTCTATAATGTCATTCTAGGAGTTGCTTGGGTGGAAATACTTAGTATAAATTGAATATAAGAGAAAGGCAGTATTTATAGGAAAAGGATAATTTAATTATGAAAAGATTAAATTTGAAGCAGTATAGGAGAAAGAGAAGAAAACGAATGAGCACAAGGAGGCTATACCTATGCTAAAATGAATGGAAACTAGTGGCTTGGGAATGGGTTTCAAATCGGTAGAGACTCCTTAAATATAAAGTCATAAAAGGTGAGCTCCCATTTTTCCTTTTCCTGGTTATTTTAGCACACTCAGTTGAGAGTAGGGGTTCATACAATCAGGGCTTCTTAAAAACATTTAACCATGGGAATCAGGAGGTAGCGCAGCGGGTTAAGCGAAGGTGGCGCAATGGTGGCGCAATACGCAAGGACCGGCATAAGGATCCGGGTTCAAGCCCCCTGCTCCCCACCTGCAGGGGAGTCTCTTCACAAGCGGTGAAGCAGGTCTGCAGGTGTCTTTCTTTCCCCCTCTCTGTCTTCCCCTCCTCTCTCCATTTCTCTCTGTCCTATCCAACAACAATGACATCCATAATAACTACAACAATAAAACAGCAAGGCAACAAAAGGGAATAAATATTTTTTAAAAAAGAAAAAATTTAACTACTACTCACAATATCATTTAATTATAACATGCATAAACTATGACTGGGGAGATAAAAAATGAACACCTGAAATGATGAAGCTCGATATTAAATGCATAGCGGACAAGAGATTTCGATTAGAGTAAGATTTCCAGGTGAGATACTGAGAAAGTTTCCTCTTCCTTTATCACCTGCCTTGTTCCTTTGGCACTCACCAACCAGGTTACTTTCTGCTCTTGTCCATGCTCTTTAGCCAGCAGAAGACTTGAGCAGAAAATGTCAGCTGTGTTCAGAGTCCTAGAAAAATATGGTTGTTAGGAAGCAGAAGTCAGGTTTAGGAAAGCAATGTTTTGCAACTCTAAAGTGCATGTGAATCACCTGGGGAATCTTAATATGATTCCAAGGTCACCTGGGGGCCCCTGGATTCTACAATTTCTGTTATGTTTTCTAAGTGATGCCACAATGTTGATGGTCTGTGGACCACACTGAGAAGCAAGGTTCTAGGATATTTGCAATCAAACTGGTTGAAACTCTTCACTTCAGAGTTGGACTTGATATAGAATAAAGCCTCTCTAAGTTACTAGGTGGTTGACCTTGGATATTCAACCTCAGTGAAGTTTCCTTTCTGTAACAATAATATTTTATTATTATCAATTATTTTGTGAAGTAATATTTTACCATTATCAATTATTTTACTATCATTAATGTGTTTTTGGGTAACCTTGAGGATAAATTTTATGCACAAGATTTTTAAGGTGCCATTATAATTTTAAAATTAATGTCCAATTTAACAGAAGTTATGAATTTACAAATTTTAGGTACTTGGGCTTAAGAGGCAAATACTATGCTTCAGTCTCAGGTCCACCACTTACTAAATGTGTGACAGTGAGCCAGTGCCATATCCTCTTACACACCAAGTCATTTAATCTCCACTACAACCTTGTCTAGATGCTATCACTAACCTTGAGTGAATCTCAGTTTCCACATTTCTTAACTGGCAGTACTACTACTACACTGTGAGTAATAAATGAGCCTCCAGATGAACAGCACATAAAAAAGCTTTTCTCATCATTCCTTAAACTGTTAGATCCAACTTATAAATCTTAACATTTCTTTTATAAATACAAGCTTTTTTTTTTTTTTTTTTGCTTATAACTAGGGTTATTTCTGGAGTTTGGGTGCCTACATGATAATCCCCCCACTCCCAGTAGCTATTCCCCCCATTTTTTTCTTTATTTCTCCTTCCTCCCCCCTCTCTCTTTCTTCCTTTCTTCTATGATAGAGAGTAATTAAGAGGAGGGGGAATGCTAAGGGGAGAGAGTGAGATACTTGCACCACTGCTTCACTGCTTGTGAACCTTACCTCTGCAGGTGGGCACTGGGGTCTTGAGTCTGGATCCTTGTGCATAGTAAGGTGTGCTTAACCAGGTACACCACTTCCCATCCTCAAATATAAACTAATTTTAAAAAGTCATTTATAAAGTAGCATTTCACTTCAAAGTAGTTCTAACCACACACACACACACACACACACACACACACTCTCTCTCTCTCTCTCTCTCTCTCTCTCATACACACACACACACACACAGAGGGAGAGAGAGAGAGAGAGAGAGAGAGAGCTCATTTCCCCCTTATCACAAAGCACACAAACAGTTAGGTTTCCTAGAACTTCAAAATGTTCTCTGAGCTAGAAACTCTGAAGGAGGCTTCATTACAAACAATGAACAAATCATTGACAGTTGGTGTTAGAATTAAATCTCTACCCTCTCTCCCATAGTAGAGGGGATTGATCTTAGGAATGAAAGATCCAAGTAGCTTTCTTCCTTCCTTCTTTCCTTCCTTCCTTTCTCTCACTTTTTCTTTCTTTTGTGCTTCCTTTCCTATAGTCATGTGTGAGAGAGATTTAATAGTGATTTACAATAAGAAAATACAGTTATAATACCATACCATTCTCACCACTAATACTCTGTGCTCTTCTCCTACCCTCCCCCCCAACAATAACTACCATAGACCTCCCAAGGTTGACTTTGTTTTTTTGTTTTTTTTTAATTTATCTATAAACAAGCTATATAAAATACCTAAAATTTTTTCACAAATTGAAAACTTTATACTTGTCAATGTAAGGGGTCTGAAGTAGTGGCATAACAAAGGCAGTGATAAATGTGGTCCCCTTTATTCACAGAAAATAAAGAAGTGCATTTGAGATAGCACAGTACTAATGCAAACAACTTTCATGCTCTAGGCTCTGTGATTCTAGATTCAGTTTCCAGTACCACCATAAGCCAGAGCTGAGCAGCTCTCCAGTAAAGATAAGCAAATAATAATAGTAATAATATGCATTATGTGTAGTTAATTAAAGATAATAGTACAACCTATTAAAAGTTAATTGCTCCACTTTTTTCTTCCAGAGGCTAGGCCTAGAAACTCTTGGTTTTTTTTTTTTTTTTTTTTTTCATTCAGAGACAGAGAAATAGAAAAAATAGAAAAAACAGAGAAATAGAAATAAAGATAGCAATAGAAAGAGAAAAGACTTACTATAGCACTAAAGATTCCTCCTGTGTGGTCCTGGGGCTTGAAACTGGGTCACACACATCAAAGAATGTGCTCAATGAGTTATTTACTCCTTAGTCTACTTTTCATTATCACAATACACAGACTTGCTACAATAACAGTGATCCACCTCCTTGTTGAGGTGGGTTATTGCTAAGTTCTGAACTTCTTGTTCCATCTAACCTGCTCTTAAGTTCTCTTTAAAGTTCTAAAACTACTTAAAATCTTAGTCAAAGTAACTTTTACTCTTCAGTGAAAAATAACAGGTCCAAGTTGGCCTTAGGCTGTATGTAATTTCTTTAATGTTTTATTGGTAATTTTTTTTTCTTTTCTTCCCTTGACTAATTTTTATATGACTTTATAAGTTTTATTAATCTTGTCACTATTCACAGATGATATGATAGTATACATAGAAAATAAAAAAGAATCCATAGAAAACTCCTGGGAATTGTTAAGCAATATAGTAAGGCAGCAGGTATAAAATGAACATACAAAGTTCAGTGGCATTCCTCTATGCAGACAGAAGAGGGAGGAGGAGGAGGAGGAGGAGGAGGAGGAGGAGGAGAAATCCAAAAACCTACTCATCATCATAAGAGAAAAAACAATAAAAAAAACCTAAGGATAAACCTAACAAGTTAAGTAAAAGACCTCTATGAGACACTTCTCAAGGAAACAGAAAAAAAAAGTACAGAGAAATGGAAAGATATTCTATGTTCATGGATTAGAAGTGTTAACATCATCAAAATGACTATTCTACCAAGAGACATATATAGATTTAATGTAAATCTATATATGTACCAAGGTCCCACTACATTTTTCAAGAGCATAGAAAAGAAAATATAACAGTTTGTCTGAAAAAAAATACACAGAACAGCCAAAGACCTCCTGAGAGAAAAAAGCACAAATGGAGGCATATGCTTCTTGACTTTAAAATATACTCCAAAGCCACTATAATCAAAACGTCCTGGTACTGGAATGAAAACAGACACACAGACCATTGGAATTCAAGTAAATGTCTAAAAATTAATTCCCATACCTATGGACACATAATTTTTGACAAGGGATAACAAAATATGAAATGGAGAAACAAGAACATATTCAACAAATGGTGTTGGGAAAATGAGATGACATATGCAGAAGAATGAAACTGGACAACCAAATTTCAACATAGACAAAAAAAAAACTTAAATGGATTAGAGATTCAGGTGTTGGGTCAGAAACCATCAAATTTTAGAGGAAAATATAGGCAGAACATTCTTCCATGTAAATCTTAGGAAAACCTTTGCTGATTCAAATCCAAGTGCAAGGGAGACAAAAGCAAAAATAAAGCAATGGGACTATATCAAACTGAAAACTTCTGCATGACATAAAGGATCACCACCTTAACAGAGATACCTCCTATGGAGTGGGGGAAAATCCTTATGTTCCATACATCAGACAGAGGCCTGATTACCTAAACATACAAAGAACTCATCAAACTCAACAACAGAGAGACAAACAACACTAAAAAGGGGGGTAGTAGTGCACCAAATTAAGTGCACATATTACGAAGTGTAAGGATCTGCACAAGGATCCCGGTTGGAGGCCCCAGCTCCCTACCTACAGGGGAGTCACTTCACAAGTGGTGAAGCAGGTCTGCAGGTGTCTATGTCTCTGTCCCCCTCTTTGTCTTCCCCTCTTCTGTCAATTTCTCTCTGTCTTATGCAACAGGAAAAAATAGATGGCCGCTAGGAGCAGTGGATTTGTAGTGCAGGCACAGAGCCACAGCGATAACTCTGGAGGCAAAAATAAATAAATAAATAAGTAAATAAATAAATAAGTAAATAAATAAATAAAAAATACAATAAGTGGGGGAAAAGACGTGCAGAATCTTCTCCAAGGAAGAGATCCAAAGAGCCAACAGATATATGAAAAAATGTTCAAAGTCATTGATGATCAAGGAAATGCAAAAAAAAAAAAAAAGAACAATGAGATACCACTTTATACTTGTGAGAATGTCAGACATTAGAAAAGACAGAAATGCCAACTGTTGGAGAGGCTGCAGAAAGAAAAGGACTCTTCTATATTGCTGGTGAGAATGTATATTGGTCCAGGCATCATGGAAAATAGTCTAGAGATTCATTAGAACTCTAGAAGTGGATTTACTTTATGACCCAGCAATCCCTCTTCTGGAAAATATATCCAAGGGAGACAAAAACACCTGTCTGGGAGTTGGTTGATAGCACAGTGGGTTAAGCACAGATGGGGCAGATGGCAAAGCACAAGGGATGGCGTAAGGATCCCGGTTCCAGTCCCCAGCTCTCCACCTGCAGGAGAGTTGCTTGAAAGGTGGTGAAGCAGGTCTGCAGGTGTCTATCTTTCTCTCCTCCTCTGTCATCTCTTCCTCTCTCCATTTCTTTCTGTCCTATCCAACGATAACAACATCAATAATAACTACAACAATAAAACAAGGATAACAAAAGGGAATAAAATAAAATTTAAAAAGCCTGTCTGAAAAGATGTATGCACACCTATCTTCAAACAGCACAGTTTATAGTAGCCCACATTTGAAAGCAACACAGATGCCCAATGACAGATGAATAGCTAAGAAATTTGTGGTGAACATACATGATGGAATACTATACACCTGTTAAAATGAAGAGGCCATCACCTTTGCAATATCTTGGTCAGAACTTGAAGGCATTATGTTGAGTCAGAAAGAGAAAGACAAATACCAAATGATCCCACTAGAATTTATTAACTAAGGACAATAAAGGAAAACTTACAATGAAACTCAAACAGGGTGTGGTGTATTGAACCAAAACAAAGGACCCCGTGGAAAGGTGGAAAGGAATGGAATAAAGGGGCATTGGGATCCTATTGTGTCTGCTATATACCTATCAAGGGGAGATGAAAGGTTGAGTCTATGTGCTAAAGACTATGATGTAAACCAATAATCCTGGAATAAAATTTTTGTTATAATTTGAGAAGATCAAAATTTCCACTGTTTAGAATTTTTTTTGGTTGTCTACTTTCCATTTCTCTTACTCTTCCTCCTCCGTTATCGTTATTGTCATCGTCTCCTCCTCCTCTTCCACCTCCTCCTCCCTTTTTTTTTTAACCAGGACACTTATCATCTCTGGTTTAATATTTATTTATTCCCTTTTGTTGCCTTTGTTTTATTGTTGTTGTTATTGATGTTGTTGTTGTTGGATAGGACAGAAAGAAATGGAGAGAGGAGGGGAAGACAGAGAGGAGGAGAGAAAGACACCTGCAGACCTGCTTCACCGCCTGAGAAGCAGCTCTCCTGCAGGTGGAGAGCTGGGGGCTGGAACCAGGATTCTTACACCATCCCTTGCGCTTTGCCACCTACGTGGCTGTGCTTAACCCGCTTTGCTACCTACTAACTCCCAGACAAGTGTTTTTATCTCCCTTGGATATATTTTCCAGAAGAGGGATTGCTGGGTCATAAGGTAAATCTATTTCTAGAGTTCTAATGAATCTCCAGACTATTTTTCATGAGGCTTGGAGCAATATACATTCTCACCAGCAATGTAGGAGAGTGGGGAGCCAGGGACTTGAACCGGGATCCTTATGCCGGTCCTTGGGCTTTGCGTCACGTGTGCTTAACCTGCTGCACTACCGCCCAACTCCTCATCATCTCTGGTTTATGGTGGTGCAGGGGGATTGAGCCTGGGACTTTGGAACTTCAGGCATGAAAGTCTTTTTGCATATAATGATTATGCTATCCATTCCAACCCTATGCTTTCCATTTATTTAAAGTATTTATGTCTGATTTACCTTATTTCATTCTTTTGTGCTTGACATGCCTGTTTTCAAATATAAGCATTGTTTAACCTGCATCTCATATTTTTATGTACTGTGTTTTAATTTATATTGAAATTAATTTTTTTTCTAATGGCTTTCTGATCTCAAGATCATTTATTGATGTGTTTTTAAATTACTTTTCTTCCTGTGGCTTCTTAATTTCCCCCCTTCAGGTATACTTAGGCAGTTCATTTTGACTTTATTTAAGGAATAAGAAGTTGATGCTTGGAAGGTAATTATTAAGCTAATTATTTAATTCAAACACAGTATTATTGATTGAGAAGATGCTGTGTACTCCATAAAAATACTCTACATTATCAATAACTTCTAGAACTAGCCTCCTTGTTAGAGGTAAGAAGATTTTCCTGGTATCTTTATTACAAATGCTTCTCAATTTCTAGGACTGGTAGAACCTACCTGTGGTTCTAAGAAAGGATTTCTGTGGTTCATGGTATTGACAACCTATCTTTAGCGCTTAAAAAAGGTAATTCATAGTCTAGTATATTTCTCCTAAGGAGACATAATTCTGATAGGGGGCTAGATCAAAATGGAGCTCCCAGAGATCACTATGACCAGTCCCACTATAGGAGTGGACTCTGGTGTTGACAAAAACAAACAAGCAAACTAAAAACTACTTATATGGGCTTTTTGAAAGAGTTGCAGCAACAGGAAATGGTTATCTAAAGATGGAGAGCACATGTGGTGAAGGTCTGAGTACTTGCCAAGCAGGATTCTGATGTGAATACTTACTATAATCCCATCAGGATAAAAATGTCAGGTAATAGAAGGGGAAGAGGGTTATGGTCATCATCTCTCCCTCTAACATGATAAACATCGAACAGTTTATCAAGCAACTGGAATAACAGCTAATAATAATAGTTTACCAATCACTTATACATAAGTATTGTGCTAGTCTTATAGTCATCTCATATTTTATGTAAAACATGCACATCCCCATAAATTAAGTATTACAGAAACTAGTTCCTTTACACTTGAAGAATTAAGTGATTTGCTTCAGGTCACTTACAAGAGTATTTTATTCAGATATATTTCCACTTATTATACCTTATCAAAAAATTAGACTTCTTCCTCATCCTGGACATCAGGTGATTTTCTACAATAAAGTCAACATTGCTTCGGGGTAATTGGAGGTGAAATATATTTTGAAAAGATCTCAATAGAATAGGCATCTCAGCAGTTGAAACATTTTCTTCCAATTGTATGGTTTCTGTTACATGGTAAAAGAAATGATGCAGAGAAACCCAAGATATTCTTGACAAGATTTACGCTGACAATGGGAGACAGTACACTTTCAAATCCCATTTGTTTCTCCACTGCATACTAATCTTGGAGTTTATCGGTTTGAATTTATTCCCTGAAGAATAACTCTAGACTTAAGAATTCAGGCTTGATTCTTTAGGGTGTGGGGAAATTTCCATATACTGCATTAATAATCACATGAATTCACTAGCCAAGTTACCAAAAGGCAGCAGAAGTTTTTTTTTTGAAGACTTTTTTTTTTTGACATTACAGATACATTTATTGAACAACTATTTAAATATTCACACTGGCTTTGCCTAAAATTTTATTTACATTTTGAAATCAGTACTGTATATAAACATTTTAATGATATTAGTTTGTGTTTTCTTTTTTTTTACAGTTGTTTCTTTTTTAAAAAAATTTTTTTTATTTAAGAAAGGATTAATTAACAAAACCATAGGGTAGGAGGGGTACAACTCCACACAATTCCCACAACCCAGTCTCCATATCCCACCCCCTCCCATGATAGCTTTCCCATTCTCTATCCCTCTGGGAGCATGAACCCAGGGTCATTGAGGGTTGCAGAAGGTAGAAGGTCTGGCTTCTGTAATTGCTTCCCCGATGAACATGGACGTTGACTGGTCGGTCCATGCTCCCAGTCTGCCTCTCTCTTTCCCTAGTAGGGTGTGTCTCTGGTAAAGCTGAGCTCCAGGACACATTGGTGGGGTCTTCAATCCAGGGAAGCCTGGCTAGCATCCTGATGGCATCTGGAACCTGGTGGTTGAAAAGAGAGTTAACATACGAAGCCAAACAATTTGTTGAGCAATCATGGATCCCAAGCTTGGAATAGTGGAGAGGAAGTGTTAGGGAGGTACTCACTGCAAACTCTAGTGTACTTCTGCTTTCAGGTATATATTTTGCAGTAGTTTATGGATACGTGTGAACATACGCTCTCTCTCACAGAAACTGGTGTATATCTAGGTTTTGGGACTTTGTTAGAAAGTGAACCACCTGAGATGAAAGGAGAGTATACTATAAAAGGAAAGGTCTCACCCGAGTAATGAAGCTGAAGGGTTGTCATTCCACACGTGAAGTCTCTGGACACAGTCTGAAGTGAAGCATGTTGAGATGGCAATCGTTGCGTCGGTTAGGTTGTGGTCGGCGGATGCAATATTATTTGATATGGATTGGGAGAGGCATACGGGAAAGTGGGCCCTATCCAAGGGTTCCAGGACTGGGGGAAGTAGAGGCTCGATAGTGGAGATGTGAGGTTCCTGCTGTCTTAGGGTTCAAAAAGAAAATCAATAGTTAATGTTATCATCACATTATTTGGCAATTGGGTTAAATTTGAAAAGTCCTTTTGTTAGGGTTTGCTGTACAGTACCTAGTATCTTGTATATAGCTGTGCTATTGGATGCTTCTAATCTCCTTGGTCTAGGCTTTTGAGAGAGTCTGCATATCAAATACACAGTCTATATATTAAAAAGATTCAGTTTGTGTTTTGAAAAACTTCGAGACATACAATTGATTTCCCCCCTCTCATATTAATTAACTAGTGATTTATATGTCTACATTTTTCTAGGAGTGTACATAAACACCATTCCCACCACCAAAAGACTGTGACCCATCCCTCCCACCCACTCCCACCCCCCACTGGCCCAGGAAGCTGCATGTCTACCCCTCACCACAGGGATTTTACTTTGGTGCCCTACTTACAATTTGGTCAGGTCCTGCTTTTAGTTTCCTTTTCAGATCTTCTTAGTCAACTTCTGTTGATGAGTGGGATCATCCCATACTCATCTTTATCTTTCTGACTTAGCTCACTTAACATAATTCCTTCTAGCTCTGTCCAAGATGGGTCAGAGAAGGTGGGTTCATTGTTCTTGATAGCTGCATAGTATTCCATTGTGTATATATATAACAGCTTTCTCAGCCACTCATCTGTTGTTGGGCACCTGGGTTGCTTCCAGGTTTTAGCTATTATGAATTGTGCTGCTATGAACACAGGAGCACACACCTCTTTTTGGTTAGGTGTTATGGAGTCCTTGGGGTTATAAACCCAGGAGAGGAATTTCTGGATCATATGGAAGGTCCATGTCTAGCCTTGTGAGAGTTTTCCAGACTGCTCTTCACAGAGACTGTACCAATTTACATTCCCACCAGCAATGTAAAAGGGTTCCTCTGTCCCCACATCCTCTCCAGCATTTGTTGCTGCTGTCCTTTTTGATGTATGCCATTCTTACAGGAGTGAGGTGGTATCTTAGTGTTGTCTTAATTTGCATTTCTCTGACAATCAGTGACCTAGAGCAGTTTTTCATATGTTTGTTAGCCTTTTGGATCTCCTCTGTAGTGAATGTTTTGTTCATATGCTCTGCCCATTTTTGGATGGGGTCATTTGCTTTTTTGGTGCTAAGTTTGCTGAGCTCTTTATATATTTTGGTGATTAGTTTCTTGTCTGATGTATGGCATGTGAAGATCTTCTTCCATTCTGTGAGGGGTCTCTCTGTTTAATAGTTTCTTTCGATGTGCAGAGCTTTTCAATTTGATGTAGTCCCATTGGTATGTTTCTGCTTTAGTCTTCCTTGCAATTGGGTTTGATTCATCAAAGATGTCCTTGAGGTATAGGTGCGAAAGTGTTTTACCAATGTTTTCCTCTAAGTATTTGATTGTTTCTGTTCTGACATCTAGGTCTTTGATCCATTTGGAGTTGATTTTTGTTTCTGGTGAGATAAAGTGGTTCAATTTCATTCTTCTGCATGTTACAACCCAGTTTTCCCAGCACCATTTATTGAAGAGAGCCTCCTTTTTCCATTTAATCCTTTGGGCCCCCTTATCAAAGATTAGATGTCCATTGGTGTGGGGATTTATTTCTGGGCTTTCAATTCTGTTCCACTGGTCTGTGTGCCTATTTTTGTTCCAGTACCATGCTGTTTTGATGATGATGGCCTTTATATTATAGTTTAAGGTCTGGGAGTGTGATACCTCCATTTCTGTTTCTTTTCCTCAAGATAGTTTTGGCAATTCTATGTGTTTTCATGTGCCAGATAAATGATTGTAGTGTTTGCTCTATTCTCTTAAAGAAGCTTGGTGGAACTTTGATGGATATTGCATTAAATTTGTATATGGCTCTGGGGAGAATATTCCTTTTGATGATATTTATTCCTCCAATCCATGAGCATGGGATATCTTTCCATTTCTTGGTATCACTTTCTATTTCCTTGAGTAGCGACTCAATAGTTTTCAGCATACAAGTCTTTCACTTCTTTGGTCAACTTTATTCCTAGGTATTTGATTGATTTTGCTGAAACAGTAAATGGGAGTGATTTCTGGATGTCTTCTTCAAATTTAGGGTTTGCATAAAGAAATGCCACTGATTTTTGTACATTGATTTTGTAGCCTGATACCTTGCTATATTGCCTAATAACTTCCAGTAATTTTCTGCTGGATTCTTTAGGTCTTTCTATGTATACTATCATATCATCTGCAAATAGTGAGAGCTTGACTTCTTTCTTTCCAATCTGTATTCCTTTGATTTCTTTCTCTTGCCTGATTGCTATGGCAAGAACTTCCAATACTATGTTGAAGAGTAATGGTGACAGTGGACAGCCGTGTCTAGTCCCCAATCTGAGGGGGAATGCTTTCAGCTTCTGTCCATTGAGTATGATGTTGGCTGTAGGTTTGCTATATATAGACTGCAATATCTTGAGGAATTTCCCATCTATTCCTATTTTTTGTAGTGTTTTGAGCATGAATGGGTGTTGGATTTTGTCAAAGGCTTTCTCTGCATCTATTGTGATAATCATGTGGTTTTTGGCTTTACTTTTATTGATGTGGTGAATGACATTGATTGACTTATGGATGTTGAACCAGCCATGCATTCCTGGGATGAATCCCACTTGGTTGTGATGAACAATCTTTTTGATATGTTGCTGTATGGTTGGCCAAGATCTTGTTTAATATTTTGGCATCTATGATCACCAGAGATATTGGTCTGTAGTTTTCCTTTTTTGTTCTGTCCCTATCAGCTTTTGGTATCAGGGTGATGTTGGCTTCATAGAAGTTGGAAGGGAGTATTCCTGTTTTTTCAATCTTATGGAAAAGCTTCAGAAGTATGGGTACTAACTGTTTCCTGAAAGTTTTGTAAAATTCATTTGTGAAGCCATCTGGCCCAGGACTTTTGTTTTGGGGGAGGTTCTTAATAACGGTTTCAATTTCTTTGTCTGTGATTGGTGCATTTAGATTTTGTAGTTCTTCTTGGTTCAGTTTTGGAAGGGCATATGCTTCTAGGAATTGTTCCATTTCTTCCAGATTCTCTAGCTTGGTGGCGTATAGTTCTTCATAGAAGTTTTGCAGGATTCTCTGGATTTCTGTGGTGTCAGTTGTGATATCTCCTCCATCGTTTACAATTCTATGAATTTGAGTCTTCTCTCTTTTTTGTTTGGTGAGTCTGGCTAGGGGTTTGTCAATTTTGTTTAATCTTTCAAAGAACCAACATTTGGCTTCATTGCTCTTTTATATGGTTCTTTTATTTTCGATGTTGTTTATTTCTGCTCTAACTTTAGTGATTTCTGTCCTTCTGGATTCTTTAGGGTTCCTTTGTTCCTCTTCCTCTAAGTCCTTGAGGTGTGAAGTTAGGTCATTCATTTGAGTTTCTTCTTGGTGTTTAATATGTGATTGTATGGCTATAAGTTTCCCTCCCAGTACTGCTTTAGCTGTGTCCCAAATATTTTGATAGGTTGTGTCTTCATTTTCATTTGTTTCCAGGAACATTTGAATTTCCTGCTTGAGTGAGTCTCTGACCCAGTGGTTCTTAGGGAATATTGTTTAGTTTCCAAATTCTGTGACTTTTAATAATTTTCTGTCTGTTGTTAAATGTTAGTTTTACTCCACTGTGGTCTGAGAAGATACTTGGGATGATTTCAATGCTCTTGAATTTATTGATGCTGTCTTTGTGGCCTAACATGTGGTCTATCCTTGAGTATGTGTTATGTGGATTTGAAAAGAATGTGTATTCCAGTTTTTTAGGGTGAAGGAGTCTGAAAATGTTCAAGAGGTCTAGTCTGTCAATCTCTTCATTCAATTCTCTTGTATCTTTGTTGGTTCTCTGCTTTGTTGATCTGTCTAAGTGTGAGAGTGGGGTATTGAAGTCTCCCACTATTATTGTATTACTACTGATGTATTATTAAAATTCTTTCAGTAAGTGTTTTACGTATTTAGATGGTCCCTCACTGGGTGCATAGATGTTAATAATTGTTAAGTCTTCTTGGGTGATTGATCCTCTAATCATTATGTAATGTCCTTGCCTATCTTTTATTACTTTATTTAATTTAAAATCTATCGTGTCTGAGATGAGAATGGCTGTTCCTGCCTATTTTTGTGGTCCATTAGCCTGTAGGATAGTTTTCCGTCCTTTCACTTTAAGTCTGTGTTTATCTTGTTGTGACAGATGGGATTCCTGCAAGCAGCATATTGTTGGATTATGTTTTCTGATCCATCCTCCAACTCTGTGTCTTTTGATGGGTGAGTTTAAGCCATTGACGTTTATTGATGTTATGGATTTAATGTATTGTAGTGCCATTGTTCAAAGAAATTTTTTTTTGTTTGCTCTGATATATTGTCAGTATTATAGTGATGTTCTTGTTTATAAGTTGTCTTTTAGAACCTCTTTCAGGGCCGGTTTGGTGATGGTTGCCTCCTTTAACTGTTGTTTGTCTAAGAAGGTTTTGATCCCTCCATCTAGTTTGAATGAAAGTCTAGCAGGATATATTATCCTTGTTTGAAACCCTTTTTCATTCAGGGCTTGATAGATATCTTGCCATTCTCTTCTGGCTTTTAGAGTTTGAATGGAGAAGTCTGCAGATAATCTTATGGGTTTTCCCTTGTATGTGACTTTTTGTTTCTCTGTTGAAGCCTTTAGGCTCCTTTCTTTATCCTTACTTCTTCTCATTGTGACTATGATGTGTCTTGGTGTCTTCAGGTCTGGGTTGATTCTGTTTGGTACTCTCTGGGCCTCTTGAATCTTGATGTCCTTTCTGTTATTCAGGTCTGGGAAGTTGTCTTCTATTATTTCCTCTAGAATGTTTGCTTCCCTTTCCTCTCTTTCTTCCTCTGGCAGGCCAATTATGCGAATGTTACTTCTTTTGAGATCATCCCATATGTCTCTGTTGTTGTTTTCAGCGTCTCTCAATCTCTTTTTAAGCTCTTTCACCTCTTTCTTCATTTTCTCTAACTCATCTGACTAATTCTGTTTTCTGCTTCTGTTAGTCTGCTTTCCCTTGCCTCAGCTTCTTTCTTCATTACAGCTATTTCAGCTTTCAGTTCTCTAATTGCCTCAAGATAATCAGTATTTTCCTTGGGTTCTCAACTGTTGTTTTTCTAATACTGCCATTCCTTTCCTCCAATGTTGTTTTCATTTCTGTGATTAATAAGTTTTTTATTGCTTGCATACTTTTCTTATCTATGGTTACTTCTGGCTGATTTGTAGTTTCTTCTGGGCTCCTGTCTTCATTCATTGGAGTAGCAGTTTTATTTGTTTTTGATCTACCCATTTTTTTGATTTATGTGTTTGTTTTTTTTATGCTCTGTTGTTCCTCAGTTGTTGTGTCTTGAGTACAAGTAACACTGTACTAAATACCTTTATGACAATTGCACTCACCAACCTCAGGAATTACAGTAGCAACTGAAGCAAGTATTGAAGTGGTTTAATCATTACCAGTTAGCCAAGCAATTTCTCCAGTCCGTGAATAAATAGTAACCAAATCCCAGAGAAGAAGAAAGAGAAAAGAAAGAGAGGATAGCAAGAATAGACAGTTATGCAAATCTACTATCCACTGTATATTCTAGGGGTAACAAGAGGGGAAAGGGAACTAGAGCGTAGATACACACATAGAGAGTCCACTCTGAGTCAGATTTATTCCCCAAAATAATTCACAAATTCAGAAAGGCAAAGAAGAAGGGAGAAATGTATGACAAGATAAAAAAAAAAGAAAAAGAAAAAAAAAGAGACAAGAGAAAGAAAAGTGAAAAGATAAGAAAAGGAGCTGTAATTCAAGAGCAGTGAAAGGAAAGTTTTTTTTAACTTTATTTTTAATTTAGTTTAATTTTTTTTTAATTAGCTAGGAGGAGGAGGGAGGGGAGAGTCTGTAGAGGAGGTAGGAATAATGAGACAAGTGCCTCCCACAATAGATAAGATGCCCACTACCCTAGCAATGAAAGATACCCTAAGAGTTAATTCTGATCAACCTAAAGGAGGGGGAAGATATATGCCTTTATATAATATTAACAATAAAATAGAGCAGGGTAAAAAAAAAACCCCGTTCCAGATTACCTCAAACCTTGTGATCAGAGGCAGCTGATTGTTAAAAAAGAGAAAAAAAAAACAAAAAAAAACCTCAGGACTAGACAAGGATAGTGAAATAGACAGTTATACAAGTCTACTATCCACTGTATATTCTAGGGGTAGCTAAAGGAAGAAGGGAAGTTGAGCAGAGATACTCGCAGTGAGAGTCCAACTCTGAGTCAGAATTCTTCCCCAAAATAATTCCCAAATGTGTATCAGTGAATTCAAAAAATCACACTGTTGGTGTGGGGGATGGGGCCTGTGACTTTGGAAGCTGTAGGAGTAAGGAAGAAAGGATGACAAGAATGAGAAAAAGAAAAAAAAGAGAGAGAGAGAGAAAAGAAAAAGAATAGTCATAAAAGAGCGGTGAAAGGAAAGAGTTTATTTATTTATTTATTTTTAATTATTTAATTAGCTATATGGAGTAAGTTGGAGGTGTTGGCTACTTAGAAAAAAGTCCAGAGGTTTTATAAGGGTATACACTTGGAATGAATGATACTCCCTGGTGGGACAGGAATCTTGGTTTAAGAAAGAGGCTCAGCAGGGGAGACTTCTAGGAGTTGGTCCCCAGGGACTGGTTATGGGGGGGGGGAAGGGGAGGACGTGTGCTTAATAATTTAAAAGAAAGAAAAATATTTCCCCCTTTTTTTTCTACTCTTTTTTTTTAACCCAAATTAAGTTATAGTCACCTCCTTGGTGTTACCGCTAGGACCCCTTATTGACTGGCCTACTAAAGGCAGAAAATCCTACCGTTTCCAGAAGATGTGGTCAGAGCTCAAGCCACTAGCAGCTTCTCAGTCCGCCATCTTCTGGGAACCCCCCTGAAGTTTTTACTGTGCATACTTTCACACATTTGTGAATAACCCTTAGATGTGGAAAACTGCAGATTTGAGAGACTATAGATTTTTGGTTCAAGATATATCAAGAAATTTCTTTTCACATTAAATATTAATTTATACTTCCACCACCAATTTATGCAAATTATCACATGCCTTTACCAACTTAATAGTTCTTTGAATTTGCTGTTCTTTGTCATTCTGAGAAGGCAAAAAACAGTTTTTCAGGGTGTTTATCTATTATGTATGTGAAGGATAACTGAATTCAATATATTTGAACCTACTAGGTAATGCCAGTTTACAGAATAGACTTCTACATGCTTACGATGACAGTATTCTTAGGCCTCTATCTTATTTAAATAGATAAAAGGAAAGAAAAAAAAAACCTCTTTTATCGTGCTTTTAATTTCCATTTCCCTAATTAGCATAACGCATTTGAAAAATAATTTAAACTTTTTTATTATCTTTTTAATTTAAAATTTTTTTATCATCTTTTACTTATTAGAGACAGCCAGAAATCTAAAGGGAAGGGGGTGATAGAGAGGAAGAGAGACAGAGCGACATCTGCAGCCCAGCTTCACCACTTACAAAGATTTCCTCCTGCATGTGGGGACCAGGGACGCGAACCTGGATCCTTGCACATTGTAACATGTGTGCTCAACCAGGTACACCACCACCTGGCCCCCTTTTTATAATATTTATTTATTTATTAGATAGAGATAGCCAAAATCAAGAGGGGAGGGAGTGATAGAGAGGAAGAGACACAGTGAAACACCTCCAACACTGTTTCACCACTTGCAAAGCTTTCCCCTTGCTGGTGGGGATGGGGGACTTGAACCCCATGTCCTTGTGCATTGTAGTATGCGCGCTCACCCATGTGTGCCATCACCTGGCATTAAAAAAAAATTTACTGTGCTCATGCACCATTCTTGACTCTTCATCAACTAAATGTCTTTTGCCCATTTTCTATTGTTTTTTTCTTTTCTTTCTTTTCTTTTTTTTTTTACTGGTACTGATTGCAAAACAAAGACTTATTTATGTGAGAAAGAGAGGGTGAGAGAATATGAGCACCAGAGTACTGCTCACTCCTGGCATAGGTAGTATTGAGGCTTAAACTTTCAACCTCTGAGGCCCCAAGATGCAAGTTAATGGTCTAACCTGCTGAATTATCTTTCTGATCCTGTGATTTGCTTTTTTTTTTTTTTAATGTCCAGGGTACTATTTGCCGGGCTAGCATGGGGGCATCTTCTTCCCAGGCGTGTAGTCTCTGGGTTGAAGAGAACTCAGCTGGAGTCAGCCTGGGCTGCTGCTTACTCAGCAATGTGGAATAGAGACCAGGAACTTGTGGTGGAATGGGAATGCAATGTGTCTTTATTGATCAGAGACAACACTTTTATAGGATAGAACCAGAAGTGGCAAGTCAGAAAAGGAAATGGCTAGGAAAGGGGCCGGAGAAAAGGACAAAGCAGGCTAAGGTAGAAACTTCCTTAGCAACTGTTGCGAAGGTTTTAACTGGTGGGATTAATGTTACCCTGCAGGCAGGGCAGGTCTTAAGGTAGAAAGAAGATAGATCAAAGATATGGAATTGGGTGGGGATCTTTCAGGCAAAACAATGATTATGTAAATAGGTCATAGAATCAGTAATTCAGGGGAGCTGGCTTAATGCCCGACTTTTTTTTTTGTGATTTATAAGCACTATAAAACTTGTTCTGAATTTTAGCTTATCCTACTATTCTAATTACAAGATATTTAATTTTAAAAATATATTTTTCCTCAACCATAAGATTTCTGCCTCATACTTACTTGTGAAATACATCTCTGCCAATATGTAAAAAGAGGTAGATTTTTACACTTCTAAAAATTATGTAGCTATGCCTTTTTAAAAAATTTTCTTTATTGGGGAATTAATGTTTTACATTCAACAGTAAATACAACAGTTTGTATATGCATAACATTCCTCAGTTTTCCATATAATAATACAACCCCAACTAGGTCCTTTGTCATTCTTTTTGGACCTGTATCTTCCCCCCCCCCCCCCCACACACACACACAAACCAGAGTCATTTACTTTGGTGCAATACGCCAATTCCAGTTCAGGTTCTACTTGGGTTTTCTCTTCTGTTCTTGTTTTTCAACTTCTGCCTGAGAGTGAGATCATCCCATATTCATCCTTCTGTTTCTGACTTATTTCACTTAACATGAATTTTTCAAGGTCCATCCAAGATCAGCTGAAAACAATGAAGTCATCATTTTTATAGCTGAGTAGTATTCTATTGTGTATATATACCAACAAGTTGCTTAGCCACTTATCTGTTGTTGGACACCTGGGTTGCTTCCAGGTTTGGGCTTTTACAAATTGTGCTGCCAAGAACATATGTGTACACAGATCTTTTTGGATGGGTGTGTTAGGTTCCTTAGGATATATCCTCAGGAGAGGAATTGTAGGATCATAGGATAGGTCCATTTCTAGCCTTCTGAGAGTTCTCCAGACTGTTCTCCACAGAGGTTGGACCAATTTATATTCCCACCAGCAGTGCAGGAGGGTTCCTTTGACCCCACAACTTCTCCAGAATTTGTTGCTGTTACCTTTTCTGATGTATGACATTCTCACAGGAGTGAAGTGGTATCTCATGGTTGTCTTTATTGGCATCTCTGACAGTCAAAGACTTTGAGCATTTTGTTTCATGTGTTTCTCCGCCTTGTTGCTCTCTTCTGTGGTGAATATTCTGTCCATGTCCTCTCCCCATTTTTGGATGGGATTATTTGTTTTCTTCTTGTTGAGTTTGGCAAGCTCTTTATGTCTTTTGGTTATTAGCCTCTTGTCTGATGTATGGCATGTAAAGATCTTCTCCCATTCTGTGAGGGGTCTCTTGGTTTGGGTGGTGGTTTCTTTTGCTGTGCAGAAGCTTTTTAATTTGATGTAGTCCCATCAGTTTATACTAGCCTTAGTCTTCTTTGTAATTGGATTCGTTTCATTGAAGATGTCTTTAAAATTTATATGGAAAAGAGTTCTGCCAGCTATGCCTTTCATATTGAAGTGTTTAACCTGGAATTGAAATTTTATGTGATGAGAGCTAAGAATTCCTCTTCATATTTACTTTATGGATAACTAATTGACCCATTACTTTTTATTGTGCAGTTTATTGGGTAGTTCCTTTTTTCCCCCCACTGGTCTGTAATTCTTTTTGTCTTTAATCAAGTTGTTGTATATCTGTAGGTCTGCTCTGGGCTTTATGTTCCCTTTTATTTACCAGAAATTTTAGAGCTGCTCTAACACTGCATAATCTTAATTAGTCTAGTTCCATGAAAATTTGCATATATTATGGAAGCATTTCCTCCATTTTATTCTTATTTTAGTGCTTTGATCTTATACTGAAATTTGAGAATATATCAAGTCATTGAAATGTCCTGTTTTGATTTTAGTTGGAATTTCAGCTTATCTATGAGTAAACTAGAGAAGAATTTGCATCATTAAAGTACTGAAATGTCCTAAGAACGTACGTGCATCATATATACACACATGTGTATTTCTTTACTAATTTAAAAGACAATTTATAATTGAAAAAATATCATTATACTGCTTTAAAGTAAACTTTTATGATTCCTTTCATGATGGATTTTCATGTATTTAGAACTTACTTTAGATAATTTATATTTGGTTGTTATTGAAAATAAAATATCCCCAAATCATTCTAATTAAATGTGACTGATGAATAGAAAAACAAGACATTTTTTAGTATTGGCTTAGTAGCCAGTACACATAAACACATTTTTATATGTTACAGTTTTTCTATGTTTTCTGTGCATATAATTGTATAATTTGCAAATAATAAAATTTAACTCTAGAATATGTATAAATTCATTGACAATCATAATCCTTGCTTTATCCTTGATCTTAAATAAAACATTTTCAATAATCCAAGATAAAATGTATTTCCCATGTTTTACACATTTTATGTATACTTTTTAAAAAATGTGGAATCAGCAAAATCCCAGAACCTTGCAAATTGATATTTCTGAGTAGTTTGCTTTGCTCATTTTTAATGTTTATTGTCCATTTTATTTATTATTATTTTTATTAGTGATTTACTAATGATCAACAAGATTGAAGGATAAAAGGGATACAATTCCACATAGTTCCCACCAATAGAGTTTGTATCCCACCTCCTTCATTGGAAACTTCACTTTTCTTCACTACTCTGGGAGTATGGACCGAAGTTTTTTTTGAGGGAAGTAGGTGAGGAGGGTATTTAAGTCTAAATAAACACTATTTCATTATAAACTTTATATTTACTCATTGCAGACTATTGTGTACTTTTGTTTTCAGGTATATATTTTGCCCTAATTTATGGATACAGGTGAACCTACGCTTTATCTCATGGTACCTGGCCTATATCTAGGTTTTGGGACTTTGTTAGGAAGTGAGCCACCTGGGATAGAATTAGAAAGTCTGATGAAAGGAAAAGTCTCACCTGAGTAATAAAGCTGAAGGGTTGGCATTCTATGTCTGACATCTCTGGGCACAGTCTGAAGTGAAGCATGCTGAGGTGGTACTCGTTGCGTTGATTAGGATGGGATTGGTGGATGCAGTGTCATTTGGTATGAATTGAGAGAAGCATGCAGGAAGTGAGCCCCACCCTAGAGGTTCCAGGACTGGGGGAAATATAGGCTCTATAGAGGAAGTGGGAGGTTCCTGCTGTCTTAGGGTGTAAGAAGGCAATAGATAGTTATTGCTATAGTCATATTATTTGACAGTTGGGTTAACTTTGTAAAATCCCTGTTAGGATTTGCTGTATCATATACAACATCACCATAATTTATGTCCTTTGACATTATTTGTATATAGCTGTGGCACTGGTTGCTAAACCAAAGATTTTTATGGGGTGCAGAAAGTGGGAGGTCTGGCTTCTGTAATTGCTTCTTCATTGGACATAGGCATTGACTGGTCAATCCATACACCCAGCCTGCTTCTATTTTTCCCTAGCGGCTGGGTCAACATACTTTGCCATTTGAGGAAGACTGATGCTGAGATGAACGCATCCTAGAATATTCCTAGCTGTGACCATGGGATGTGAGCTCAGACCTACAGGAATGCAGAGGTTAAATAGGCTCCTAAGCTGAATATGTCACAGTCAAGTGAAATCATATGGTGGTTGTCCTCCATCTGAGTTATTTTGTTTAACAGAATACTCTCTAAGTCCATCTATGTTGCAAATGGTAGGATTTTATTTTTATGGCTGAACAGGATTCCACTGCTTATGCCTCACTTTATTTCCCCCCCACTTTGTTGGGAGTTAATGGTTTACAATATAGTTGTTGACACATGGGTACACACCACCCTCTCATCTCCTCATGATAGATATTTACAATACACCTTCTCTCCCAAGGCTGGGAAGAGGTATGCCGTGTAAAACACACATATTGCAATGCACAGGACCCACTGGTTCCCACCTGCAGAAAGGAGCTTCACAAGTGGTGAAACAGGCCTGCAGGTGTCTCTCTTTCTCTCTCCTCTATCTCCCCCTAAATTTTCCTTTGTATTTATCCAATAAGTATGTAAATAAATAAGTAAACAAAGTATTAAAATAAAAACACTCTTTGCTGCTAAGGTGATTGTTGGGACTTGATTCCAGCATTATGAATCCACAGGTTCCAGTGGCCATTTTTCCTTTTTATTTTTATTAGATAGAACAAAAATTGAGAGTAGAGGGAGAGATAGAAAAGAATGAGAGACACCTGGAGACCTGTTTCACTACTTGTGAAGCATCCTTCCTCCAGATGGTGAGTGGGGGCTTGAACAAGTGCATGGTAACAAGTGCACTCAACCCAGCAAGTTACCCACCTAGCACCCAACCTCATTTTTTAAAAATTTCTTTTTTGGGGAATTAATGTTTTACATTCAACAGTAAATACAATAGTTTGTACATGTATAACATTTCCCAGTTTTCCATCTAACAATATAACCCCCACTATGTCGTATGCTTTACATTGGTTTGTTCTAGCCCTCCCCCGCCAAGAGAATTGGATCAGTCCTATTAATTTCGCGGGCCTGCTTGGCCCCGCCCCAAGAAACCCCGAGAGAGGGTTCCTGAGTCCGAGAGTTCCAGAGTTCCGGAGTTCGAGAGTTCGAGAGTCAAAGAGAGAGAGTGCTTGTGCCGCCGCAAAGAGACAGCAGAGTTCTGTTTGGTGATTAGTTTGTCTTAGTTTGTGAATCGTTGTTCCTGAATAAAGAAATACAGCTTCCCTGCCCAGCCGTTGTCTCCGCGTCTCTGTTACCCACCCGTGAAGCTAGCCCGGCCAGCTGGAGCCGTCCGGAAATTTTAACAACACCACTAGGTCCTCCGTCATCCTTTTTGGACCTGTATTCTCCCCCCAACCCACTCCTGAGTCTTTTACTTTGGTGCAATATGCCAATTCCAGTTGAAGTTCTACTTGTGTTTTCTCTTCTGCCTGAGAGTGAGATCATCCCATATTCATCCTTCTGTTTCTGACTTATTTCACTTAACATGACTTTTTCAAGGTCCATCCAAGATCGGCAGTGATTTGATGGGTTCCTGAAGTCATTCTAGACCTGTCTTGTTGCGGTCCCAGGTGGTTTCCTTTGGTATTCTTAGTTGACCCAGGAGAGAAGAGGAGAGAAACACAGCTGCTGCTGCTCTGTAGCCCTGCCTCTGGAAGTCTCCCCAACCTCGTTATTTTTAATGGCTGCATATTACTCTATTGTGTATGGGTTTCCTTCCTTCCTTCCTTCCTTCCTTCCTTCCTTCCTTCCTTCCTTCCTTCCTTCTTTCCCTCCTTCCTTTTTTTAAAAAAAATATTTATTTTATTTATTTATTCCCTTTTGTTGCCCTTGTTGTTTTATTGTTGTAGTTATTATTGTTATTGTGATTGATGTCGTTGTTGGATAGGACAGAGAGAAATGGAGAGAGGAGGGGAAGACAGAGAGGAGGAGAGAAAGATAGACACCTGCAGACCTGCTTCACCGCCTGTGAAGCGACTCCCCTGCAGGGGGGGAGCCGGGGTTCGAACTGAGATCCTTATGCCGGTCCTTGTGCTTTGCGCCACCTGCGCTTAACCCGCTGCGCTACAGCCCAACTCCCCCTTCCTTCTTTCTTTCTTTCATTTCCTCCTTTGTCTTCTCTTCTTCTTTTTTTTTTTTTGCCGCCAGGATTATTGATGGGGCTCTCTGCCAGCATTACGAATCTGCCACTCTTGGTGCCCATTTCCCCCTTTTTTTCTGTCTATTTTTTTAGATAATACTGAGAGAAATTGAGAGAGGAAGAGGATATAGAAAAGTAGAGAGAAAGAGAGACACCTACAGACCAGCTACACTGTTCGTGAAGTACTCTCCCCCCCCCCCCGCCCCCCACAAGTGGGCAATGGTTGTTTGAACCTAGAATTCCTTGTGTATGGTAACATGTGACCTTAGTGTGCCACCAGCTGGCCCCACCACAACTTCTTAGCCTTAATCTGTTGTTGGGCATATGGTTGCTTACAAGTTTGCGCAATTACAAATTGTGCTGCTATGCATATTGGTATGCATGTATTTTTGATAGCGTTTTTATTCTCCGTAGGTAAATTTCTAGGAAAGGGATTTCTGCATGATAAGGTAGGCCCATTTTTAGCATTCTAGAATGATGAATCTTTGGAGTGTTTTCCATAGGGGTTCAATCAACTTACATTCCCATCAGCAATGTAGTAGAATTGCTTATCCTGCCACCCCCTCCCCCACAAATTTCTCCGACAGTTGGCGCATCTGCCTTTTCAAATGTTACAAATAGCTTAGTACTAGAACCAAAATAGACACATAGACCAGTGGAATAGAGAGCCCAGAAATCAGCCCTTAACACTAATTTTTAACAAGAGAGCCCAAAACATCAAATAGGATAAGGTGAGCTTATTTCACATGGTATTGGTGTTGGAAAAATTGGGTTGAACCATGAAGAAGAATGAAACTGGAACACTATGTTTCATTATATACAAAATTTAACTTCAAGTGGATTTAGAAGTTAGGCTAGAAACTATCAAATACTTACAGGAAAACATAGGCAGAACTCTCTTCCATATAAGTTTCTGCAACAAGTTTAATTATAAGGAAAACAAAAGCAAAAACAAACCAAACTAAAAAGCTTCTGCAAGGCAAAAGGAATCGCTACTGTAACCTCCTCCCCATGTAGTGGGAGAAAATCACTAGGTGTCATATATTGGACAGAGGACTGATAACCAAAAATACTCAATGAACTCACCAAACTCCACAATAAAAGGCAAACAAGGCCATTGAAAAATGGGGGAAAGATATGGTAGAATCTTCTCTAAAGCAGAGATTCAAAGGGCTAGTGGACATATGAAAAAAAATACTCAAAGTCAAATGATGAGTGAAATGCAAATAAAAACAGCAATGGAATATCACTTTACACTTTTGAGAATGTCATACATTAGAAAAGACTTTTCTCCCATATTTGGGAACTGCGCTCTTCCTTGATAAAGCTTTTTCCAATTCTGGCACTATCTCCCCAGATAATACCTTTGGCCCACCTGCATGTCAGCTGTTGGGCTCAGGCAAAAATTAGTAAAGTCATACCCCCCTTAGAACAAACCTAAAGTAGACTTCCTCAGGATCTGACTAAATTGAAAGTAGGGCACCAAAGTAAAAACCCTGTGGTGAGGGGGAGGGTAGACATGCGGCTTCCTGGGCGGGGGGAGTGGGTGGGATGGGACACGGTCTTTTGGTGGTGGGAATGGTGTTTATGTACACTCCTATTAAAGTGTTGTCATATAAATCACTATTTAATTAATATGAGAGGGGAAAAAATTGATTGTATGTCTCAAAGTTTTTAAAACACAGACTGAGTCTTTTTAATATATAGACTGTGTCTTTGATATGCGGACTTTCTCAAAAGCCTAGACCAAGTAGATCAGAAGCAACTGGTGGGACAGCTATATTCAAGATACTGGGTATTATACAGCAAACCCTAACAAAGGGACTTTTCGAAGTTAACCCAATTACCAAATAATGTGATGATAACAATAACTATCCATTGTCTTTTTGAACCCTAAGACAGCAGGAACCTCACATTTCCACTATAGAGCCTATATTTCCCTGAGTCATGGAACCTTAGGGTAGGACCCACTTTCCTGCATGCCTCTCCCAATTCATATCAAATAATATTGCATCTGCCAATAGCAACCTAATCAATGCAACGATTGCCACCTCAACATGCTTCAGCTTGGACTCTGTCCAGAACCTTCAGGTGTGGAATGACAACCCTTCAGCTTCATCACTTGGGTGAGACCTTTCCTTTCGTAGTATTCTCTAATTCCATCCCAGGTAGTTCACTTTCTAACAAAGTCCCAAAACCTAGATATAGACCAGGTTCCATGAGATAGAGCATATGTTCACATGTATCCATAAACTAGGGCAAAATATATACCTGAAAGCAGAAGTAGAGTTTGTGGTGAGTACCCCCCCAACACTTCATCTCCACTATTCCAACCTTTGGGTCCATGATTGCTCAACAATTTGTTTGACTTTGTATGTGAACTCTTTTCAGCCACCAGATTCCAGATGCCATCAGGATGCCGGCCAGGCTTCCCTGGACTGAAGACCCCACCAATGTGTCCTGGAGCTCCGTTTCCCCAGAGACCCACCCTTCTAGGGAAAGAGAGAGGCAGACCGGGAGTATGGACCGACCAGTCAATGCCCATGTTCAGCGGGGAAGCAATTACAGAAGCCAGACGTTCCACCTTCTGCAGCCCACGACAACCCTGGGTCCATGTTCCCAGAGGGACAGAGAATGGGAAAGCTATTGGGGAGGGGATGTGATATGTAGATTGTGTGGTGGGAATTGTGTGGAGTTGTACCCGTCCTATCCTACGGTTTTGTTAATGTCTCCTTTCTTAAATAAATTAAAAAAATAAAAAATAAAAAAATAAATAAAATAGACTTCCTTGTTCCTTCCAACACGAAGACTCCAAATCTCATCTGCTATATTCTTATCTTTAGGTTCCTGAATATTAAGCAATCTTTTCTGCTTTATATCTTAATGCTTTTAAGAAACCAAATTACAGATGCTACTATGACACCAACCTGACCTCCTTGGATAGAGGACCTCACCAGTGTGTCCTGGAACTCCAGCTTTCCAGAGTACTACCCCACTAGGGAAAAATAGAAATAGGTGGGGACTATGGATTGACCTGTGAATGCTCATGTCCAGTGGAGAAGCAATAAGAGAACCAGACCTCCTCCCTTCTGCACTCCATAGAGATATCTGATTTATACTCCCAGATGGGTAAAGAATAGGGAACCTTCCAATGGAGGGGATGGTATACAGAACTCTGGTGGTGGGGATTGTATGAAATTGTACCTCTTTATCCCACAATCTTGTTGATCATTATTGTCACCAATAAAAAACATGTTTTTTAAAATTGCAGTAGCAATACTCCTTGATGTGATCTTCTCTTCTCTATCATGTTTCAGGTGTCCCATTACTTAACAAATTTTTTTTTATATTTACTTATTTTCCCTTTTGTTGCCCTTGTTTTTTATTGTTGTTGTAGTTATTTTTGTTGTTATTGATGTCATCATTGTTAGGTACAACAGAGAGAAATGGAGAGAAGAGGGGAAGATAGAGAGGGGGAGAGAAAGATAGACACCTGCAGACCTGCTTCACATGTCTGTGAAGTGACTCCCCTGCAGGTGGGGAGCCAGGAGATCGAACTGGGATCCTCACAGTGGTCCTTGTGCTTCATGCCACGTGCACTTAACCCTCTGCACTACCGCCTGACTGCCCCACATTCTTTTTTTTGTCCTTTGTACCAAACCAGGTCTAAATAAGCCCCATCAGTGTTTCATCTATACATCCACCCTGTTATTCCATACAAGAGATTGCTAATTTTGATCCATAGGTGGTACTGTTTATTGAATTGTGCTTTCTCCTTGGTTTGAATTCTACAATCACAGACATTTTCTCTTACATCTTTTAAATTCTTTTTTAAAAAAATTATTTATTTATTCCTTTTTTGTTGCCCTTTTTTATTGCTGTTGTTGTTGGATAGGACAGAGAGAAATGGAGAGGGGAGGGGAAGACAGAGAAGGGGAGAGAAAGATATACACCTGCAGACCTGCTTTACCACTTGTGAAGCGACTCCCCTGCAGGTGGGAAGCCAGGGGCTCCCACCGGGATCCTTACATGGGCCCTTGCGCTTGGCACCATGCACGCTTAACCTGCTGTGCTACCGCCTGACTCCCCCTTAGCATCTTTTCTTACACACCTTACCCTTTACTTCACATTCAAAAATGTTAGGACTGCTCTTGAATCCTATTGTTTGTAGTTATTTATAGCCCTCAATTTTATTTTGAGTTGTTTCTTAACTTTTCCTTATTGCTTTTAGACATAATTTTAGAGAACAAGGGAGAACTCTTACCTTGACTCAACCATTTAAAGAGTTTTCTAACTTTGTCACTGGAATGGCTTAATTTTGTTCTATCTCACTTTCCAGTTTTTTCCCAGTGGCTCCAGTTCAGGAAAGATTACATTCCTAAGCCTTTACCATCAGGGCTGCTAACTATGCTGAATGGGACTATGAAAAAGTCTCTGGGTATTAATAACTGATGATGGATAAAGCCTTGCCCTTTAGAAGAAAAGAAAACGTGTATGGACTTTTAGTCACTCTTAACAAACCTAATTAGATACTGAAATATTCCTGTGGGATCCAAAAGCTCTGTATATTTGTACCCAGCATAGGAGCTCACAGTTTTATCCTTGAGAAATGTCCAATCAGTTTTTAACTCCTAGATTGCTTCATCTAGATGCTCACACTTCAGTCATTTCCTGTACCATATTCTTCCTAGAAAACTCCTGTGTGTTCTCCAGTAATTTCTTTATGTAAGTATGTACTGGTCCCAAAACTAGGATCAATACAATCAAATTCATATTTCTTTTTCTTTTTTTTACATTTTAAAAAAGATTTTATTTATTTATTAATGAGAAATATAGGAGGAGAGAGTAAGGACCAGGCATCACCCTGGTACATGTGCGGCAGGGGATTGAACTCAGGACCTCATACGCCACCTCCCAGACCACAGATTCATATTTCTTATTACTTCTGGATATACCTAGAGTCTAAATAAACAAAATAGGGAGGGGTTGTCAGCTTAGAAATATGGGAAGGATGCTGCTTTGGTAGATAAGAGACTAGTTCATATTTTATTTTTTCTCTGGTCATCACTGGGGCTTCATTTTTCCATGCTGGCATTTTCAAATAGAAAGAAAGAGACAGAAAAACAGAGAATAGGGGAAAGCTCCATAGCACTAATGCTTCCTTCAGTATGGTTGGTGCTGAGGTTGAATTGTATATGTGATTAAGCAAGTACACTGTCCAGATGAGCTATCTTGCTAGTCCTTCTATAGGTCTTGATTGTCTTATGAAAATAGGAAAGTAAGAAGCACAGGGCATTTTTTTCCCTCATGCTGGTGAGTGTAATAGCATACTGTTAATAAGCAGAGACTCTAGGGTCAGGTTGCCTGAAAATGTGGTTTTAAGCAGTTATTAATGCATTTGTGCCTTTTTTCCTTCTTCTAGATAGAGAATAAAAATGTCAATGAGATTATTCGTAGAGATACTAAGGTATCGAGCAAGCAGTGCTTAGTAAATACAAAGTTTTAATATATCGGCAGATATATATATATATATATATATAATATATATATATATATAATTTATCCTGTCTTTATAATGAAACACTAATGAGAAGGGAACAGTTCTTAATATAGAGACTCAAGGGGAGGGTGTATGGGTGATGGGCATTTGCAGATGCTGTCTCTTGGCTATGAGCTACGGAATGTCTCACTTGGCTGATCTTGCACATAAAAGGATCACGTTAAAGGTGATCCTTGTCAGCCAGTGTCTGCAGGTTTAGGCAGAAACCATACCAACAATTTAAAAAGCAGCTACTCTCTATCTATACTTCTTGTTTATATAACTTTACATAAACGTTTCTTTTTACCCTTGTTAATACCCTCTCAGGATAGCCCTATCATTCCCATTTTAAGGATAAAATCAGTGTGAATCACACAAGGCTATACTAACAGTAAAAATAAATAAAAAAAAAAAGCTGTTCTCAGGTCCAAATATTTTTTATTTTTCTGAACTAGATGCTTTATTAAACTGGGTGTTGAGTTATTTGGAGACAGATCACAACATGCTCAAACATGTACTCTCCAATATGTCTCTCAAATTTCAGGGTTTATAAGATAGACCAAGAGAATCTCTAAAATACAGACTTTCTAGGTTTCTCTTCCATAATACTGATGGCCATTTTCCAGTTGAATGAGTCCAGCTATCTGTCAGCATTGTCCACATTGTCCAGTACCACATTCTTTTTATTTTTTTAAATATTTTTTATCCCCTTTTTGTTGCCCTTGTTGTTTTATTGTTGTATTTATTATTGTTGTTGTTGGATAGGATAGAGAGACATAGAGAGAGAAGGGGAAGACAGAGTGGGCAGAGAAAGACACCTGCAGACCTGCTTCACCACTTGTGAAACGACTCCCCTGCAGGTGGGGAGCCTAGGCCCTAACCCGGATCCTTTTGCAGGTCCTTGTGCTTTGTGCCACGTGCGCTTAACCTGCTGCGCTATGGCCTGACTCCTTTTTAAATATTTTAAAATTTTTTTGTTGCCCTTGTTGCTTTTTATTGTTGCAGTTATTATTGTAGTTGTTGATGTCATCGTTGTTGGATAGGCCAGAGATAAATGGAAAGAGGAGGGGAAGACAGAGACGGGGAAATGGGGAGAGAAAGACGCCTGCAGACCTGCTTCACTGCCTGTGAAGGGACTCTCCTGCAGGTGGGGATCCGGGGGCTCAAACCCATATCTTTATGCCTGTTCTAGAGCTTGGAGCCACTTGCTTAACCCACTGCACTACCGCCCAACCCCCACCAGTACCACATTCTGACCTTTGCTCCATCTGTCTGCCTGTTTGTTTTTTAAAATAATTTTTATCATCTTTATTTATTGGATAGAGACAGCCAGAAATGTATAGGGGAAGGGGAGATAGGGAAGGGAAGAGACCTGTAACACTGTTTTGCCACTCACTTTCACTTCACCACAAAGTTTTCCCTCTGCAGGTGGCTCTCTACCGGCTCGAACCTGGGTCCTTGCGCATTGTAACACGTGCGCTCCACTCGGTGCACCACCACCCGGCCCCTGGCTGCCTTTAACACTGTAGTTTAGGGTTGTGGACACCTATTTTCATGGAATATAGTTAATGTTTGCAGGGAGTATAGGAAACCACACTTGCTTGGGAAGAGGGATGAATAAAACTGATGTAATCATTGCCCTCATGGAGTTCACAGACAAATGTGTGAAAAAGATAAACAATTTAATGCCCCTCAGTGTGGTGAGACATATCTTTGGAGGATATGTCCATCTCAATTCTGCCCCTTGTATATCAATGTGCGTTTTAAAATTTATCGCTAGTACAACCTAGAGGTCTAAGTCTGTGTTTATGATGGTCACGTATTCAACAGACACAGATTTAAACAGTATAAAAACCTGTGAACAGGGAGTTGGGCGGTAGCGCAGCGGGCTGAGCGCACATGGCACAAAGCTCAAGGACCGGCATAAGGTTCCAGGTTCAAGTCCCCGGCTCCCCACCTGCAAGGGGAGTCGCTTCACAGGTGGTGAAGCAGGTCTGCAGGTGTCTATCTTTCTCTGCCCCTCTACGTCTTCCCCTCCTCTCTCCATTTCTCTCTGTTCTATCCAACAATGACAACAACAATATTAACTACAACAATAAAACAATAATAAAAAATAAAAATAATAAAATAATAAATAATAATAAAAAATAATAAAAATAAAACAATAATAAACAACAAAATAAAACAACAATAAAACAAAAGAGAATAAATTAAATAAATATATTTTTTAAAAAACCTATGAACTAAACATGGACCTATGTATGCTTATATATGATATTTTCTTCCCTTTATGTCATTTTTCTTTAGAATAAATCATTTGAAATATCTTACTATAGATATCTTGGATGAAAAATAACATGACCACATATTTCATTGGTGCCTTATTACTTATTGAGTGCTTTTTGGCTTTCTGTTTTACCTAATTCTCATAACAACTTGGTGAGGTATATAGAAGTATTCTTTTTTCTTTCTTTCTTTCTTTTTTGTCTCCAGGGTTATTACTGGGCCTCGGTGCCTGCACTACAAATCCACTGCTCCTGGAGGCCATTTTTTCCCATTTTGTTGCCCTTGTTGTTGTCGTTATTGTTATTGTTGCTGTTGATGTTGTTGTTGCTGTATAGGACAGAGAGAAATGGAAAGAGGAGGGGAAGACAGAAGGGGGAGAGAAAGATAGACACTTGCAGACCTGCTTCACTGCTTGTGAGGTGACCCCCCTGCTGGTGAGGAGACAGGGGCTCGAACCAAGACCCTTAAGCCGGTCCTTGAGCTTTGTGCCACATGTGCTTAAACTACTGTGCTTCCGCCTGACCTTCTTTATAGAGGAGAGGCAGAAGTTTAAGGAAGTTCTGGCCTGACTGTTATTGCTCAGATAATCAGAATTGCAAGAAAAGCCTTTCCTTCTCTCGTGGAACTGACAGCAGAACAAATCAGCAAGTTTTATTTTGGACAAGGCTACAGTAACTAGAAAATGCCTAAGTGGGGCTGCGCTGTTACAACATAACCATGGGAATCTAATCATCTCCTTTTAGCAGAACTGATCAATGACCTGCTCTGCCCAGTCCTTAAAGCTGTGTTTTGAATATTGATGTTGTAAAGCTAAGCAAACGACAGGGCAGAGAGCAGCAAATACATCAGGATCATTAAGCATGAGTAAAAGGGGCAATTTTAAAAGCTGTTTATGGGCCCCCTAGGGAAGCATACACATGGATGGAAGTAGACCAAAAATGACACTTTTGAAATCCATCAAGAAAATGTATCTTAAGTAAAATAGCTGATGAAATAGCTGACCTGGATAGTGTGCTGTGTTGCCATGTGTGTGACACAGGTTTGTGTGTGTGAGAGCCTTCTTCTCACCACATTAAAGGAAGCTTTGGTGCTGTGGTTGGTCTCTTTCACTCTCTCTGACTTTCTGCTTTCTCTGTCTCTAGCTAAAAAAAAACAAGAAAGAAAGAATGGAAGAAAGAGAGAAAAAGAAAGAAAAGGAAAATTTATATGCATCTCAAATAAAAGCTCTGGATTCACTCAGAGAAAAATCAAATGCTTGTATTTGTTATTTTTTTATAAGTTTTTTATAATTTTTAATATTTTTCATAAAATTTTTCAAAAAATTTTTCATAAGTTTTAACATTTTTCATAACAATTAACATAAAATAACAATTATATGTGTTTTGCAAAAAAGTAAGGTTTATCTTTCTTCCTGTGAACATTTTTTTATCTGAACACCTTTGATGTGTAAAAAAACCAACATACATGTTTAGATTAATTAAGGAATTTAAAAATATAGGTTCTGTGTAGTTGTTCTCCAAAGCTATCAGCAATGCTTGTTTGAATATTCACATTACTACCCAAGCAGCCGGAGGAAGAGAATACATGATTCATTGGAGTTAGTGATGGTTTCCTAGTGAATAGTTTTATGAAAATCAATAGAGTGACTACAGTTACCAAGTGCATTATGTCAATGATACTAAGTCATGCATGTCAAATGAAGAATAATGATGATGTGATGAACAAACAAGAAAGCATGATATCAGTTGAGGAAGTGGCCAGAATCTTATTCTAAGGCATCTGAGAAAAATAATTGCTCTTTATTTTCTGTTTTTTCTCCATCCCTTTGAAAGCAATTTGTCACAAAGTTTTACAAAGCAAAAAATAAAATTATGTAACCACTGACAAACAGTTGGAAGGGAGAGAAAAAAAATCCAATAGTGCTGAAAGATTTGGCATGAATTATTTCCCACTCAACTAGCAGAGATTGGCTTGGCTGGGAATGTTCATCAATGCTGTGTACTCTTAGCATGGTAGAGCCAAGGATGTTCCCTAACTGCTAAGTAACAAAGTGTCTGACATGTTATTTAATCTGAATCCTGAAATATCAGGGTTAGAGAGTCTATGGAAAACTAAAGTTCTGGGGCTGGGTGGTGGTGCATCTGGTTGAGTGTACATGTGACAGTGCACAAAGACCTGAGTTCAAGCCCCCAGCCTTCACATTCATGGGGAAAGCTTTGTGAGCAGTGAAGCAGTGCTGCAGGTGCCTCTCTGTCTCTCTTCATCTTCTGTCTTGATTTCTTACTATCTCTGTCCAATAAATAAAGATAATAACAATAATATTTTTTTAAAGTTTTGACAGTTTGCAATTCTTCTACAACTGCAAGCCATTCTTATATATTTTTGGTCCATGAATCCCTTTTCCAATAGCAGCAAACTCCATTCAGAGGAAAGAAGCCCATTCTATTTTTGACCAATAAGAAGTTCTGAAGTATTGCAAGTATTGCTTTATTCTACTGAAGTCATATGGCATCATCTAACTGCTTAAGACTGTTTTCATGTAAGCACTTCCTCAATCTACCCTACATTGAGCTAAACAGTTTTTCTGGCTATTCCTTGGATTTCATGGTTTCTAGCACTTCACTTTTAGGTTTGAGCCTCATTAGATATGCTCTTGTATCCATTCCCTTCTTGAAGGTGGTTCCACACATGAAATATGGCCAGCCTGACTAATGCAGAACACAGTGGAAATAACAACATCCTCATTCCTTGTATTCTATCATATGTGATTAATGAAAAATTTCAAGTCTAAACCCTGGAGATGATTCCCATTGAGATAAATACTATAATATATTCATCTCACATTTACTGTATATTCACTGTGTGTTAAGTGTGGTAGGTACTAGGTACCAAGGATACATATATCTACCTACAATGAATATATAGTATAATAGGACAGACCACTATAAATATGATTAACTAGAAAATGGTATTGCAGTGACTATGGCAGAGAAAAGTATGAAACTTTAGTCAAATAGAAGAGGAACACCTCAACTAACCATGGTTGTGTTGATGATAGTGATGAAACTGCAAGAAGATTAGGAGGGTTAGTGGAAGTTTCCAGATGACATGGGGCTTGGTCTGCTTCCTGATGGATGAGGCACCCAGCAGGAGAGAGGAGGAGAGGTGATTGGCACTTGAGGCAAGGGGATTAGCAAGTGCCAAAACTCAGAGGCAAGAGAAATAAAATGAATATCTATAGTGTACCCCAAATATCTAATTGTTAATGATAGGGATTGCGGAGACATGAAAGGGCACATTTGAAAGAAATACATGACGTTATGCCAGAAGGTTTGGATTTGCTTTTGTGAACAGTGGAAAATACTGGGAACTGTATCCTAAGCAGATGTGGGAAGTCTCTAGGGAATCAGAAGTTGAAAACTCCCAGACCTAAAACTGTAACAGCAGGGATTAAAAGACCCAGAACATACAGACATTAGTAATGCATGGGTGACAAAGCTTCCCAGGGAGCCTCTTCATCCAGCTTTATATGGTAACGTGCTGGTTTAAGTGCTGATTTCATTGGGCACAGGTAAACAGTGAAAATTCTTTGATCTATGATCTTTTCCCACTACATCACCCGCTAAGAACACAAACCTTCAAGAATAACTTCAGGAGGCAAAAGGAAAGACAAACTGTGCCTGTCCACATCTATCAGATGTTATCTGTTATCTTTTACACTCTTTGTTGGAGTGAATTAAAGTAAAAATAACTTCAAACTGAAGTCAACTTAAAAAAATTTTTAAAAATATTTATTTTCTCTTTTGTTGCCCTTTTTATTGTTTTTGTAGTTATTATTGATGTTACCACTGTTAGATAAGACAAAGAGAAATGGAAAGAGGAGGGGAAGACAGAAAAGGGGAGAGAAAGACAGACACCTGCAGACCTGCTTCACCATCTGTGAAACAACTCCCCTGCTGGTGGGGAGACAGGGGCTTGAACTGGGATCCTTCTGCTGGTTCTTGTGCTTGATGCCACTTGCGCTTAACCCACTGTGCTATGCCCAACTCCCTGAAATCAACGTTTTTTCTTGGCCTATTTATGACTCTGGACTTGACTCCATAGTCTGGTCTCATCTTGAATGGAAGTGGCCAATTTGATTTCCTGAAAATTTGTGGTGGTATGTTTAAGAGCAACCAGAGGCCCAGGCATGGATGTTGACATTTTTCTGGACAGCAGAGAAGGGCCAGAAGAGAAAAGTAGAATCTTAGTGAGTGTGATAGGCTGAAAAAATAAGCTCCTTAAAGATGTGTTCAAGCTCCAATCACTGAAATCTGTTACTATTGCCTTATATGGCAACATATCTTAAAATAAGAATTTTAAAAGGAAATGCTTATCTTGAATTATCTAGCTGAATTGTAAGTGCCATAACATGTGTTCATATAAGAAAAGGGCAGAGAATTTTTCAATATACACACAGAAGAGAAAGCAGTGGGGGAGGGGCAGGCAGTAGCACACTGGATTAATCACATATAGTACTAAGTGAAAGGATCCCTAGTTCCAAACCCTGGCTCCCCACCTGCAGGGGGTCACTTCAGAAATAGTGAAGCAGGTCTGCAGGTGTCTTTCTCTTTTCCTCTCTATCTTCCCCTCATCTTTAAATTTCTCTGTCATATCGAAAAAAGAAAGCAACATGAAGATGGGTGCAGAAATTGAGTGATATAGCTATACAGCTACAAACAAGTAAACAAGTCATATGATCATATTAGCATACTTTGTGATTGTCAGAAGATGGAAGCAATTCATATGTGCAACATCAGATGAATAGCTACAATTTGTAGTATATATATGAAGGAATACTACTCAGCTATTAAAAACTATGAGGGTGTCTCCTTTGCATCCTTTTGGATGAAACTCAAGGACATCACGTTGAGTGAGATAAGCCACAAAGATAGCGATGAATATACAATGATCTCAATTATTAGTAGGACTTAAGAAAGTAGGGACTGGGAGGGAGAGTACAAGCTGAAACATGGACTGAACACACTGTATTGCACCAAAGCAAAGGATCCTGGGGAGGGAGGAGGAGGAAAGAAAGGAAGAAAACCGGGGAGGGGGGGCTATTAAATAATGAAATTGTATGCATATGTCAATGGCTGCACTGTAAATCATTAACTCCCTCAATAAAAATAAATAAATAAATAAATAAAAGGAGCAGTTCACAGCATTATCTTTCACTTATCATCTCTAGGATTCAAAGCAAGGACCTGAAGTTTAGATTTGAAGAATCTCAGTGAACTTGAAATTCACAATAATTGTCTACTCTGGTATTCTTGAAATAATTTGCATATTTTTGCTTTACTACTTAACCAATACAAGTCACAAAAATTTTTTTTTAGTCTATTCCTCACTTCTTCTTCTTCTCTATAAATATGCCATGAAAGACCGTTGAAGATTCCTCAGGCACCATCAGATTAAAACTGATATATAAATGATACCATGTTTAATATTTTCATGGGCAATTGTCATTTAACCTGAATATCTATCCCAGGGAGACATTGTTAGTTTCACTTTATTATGGATAAAGAAACTAACAAGACTTTTAAAAAATGACTAGTTTTCTCAAGTCTAACTGGCAAGTAGAAGAGCAGAGATTCAGTAAGAGGCAGAAGGACTTTAGACACCTTGTCCTTGCACACTCTGCTGAATACTTCACATTACTTGGAGGAAGTAGAAACAAGAATGTGTGAGTTTCATAACATTGGCAGAAAAAATGGTACTCTGTTCTTCCCTTAAGCCTTAAAAACATTTCACTAGAGATTCAGGTGCTATAGTACTCATTGCTATCTGCAGATCTAGTGGCTGTGTGGCTCCTGGGGTTAAAACGACTTCACATTCCATAACAGTGATTTTCTTTTCCCTGCGATGTGGTTGGCATCAGGACTGACAACTCCTTTCAGGAAGACTCTTTCTCTTTCTCTTCTAGTTGAGAGAGAAGGGGCCGCCTACTGCTATCTTCTAGGTTGGTAGGGCTAGGAAATATCACATGATTTCTTCTCCAGAGAGAGCAGTTCTTGTGTTGTTTTTCTTCAGGGCTGAGGCTTCTCTTGCCTTCTGCTTATTGCACTTCTACCAGAATCCTACCCTTATTCATGTATTTTTTCAGTCTCTGCTTCTTTGTTTCTCTACCTGTTTCCTACATTTAACCCTCACATGCGGATATATCTTTCTCTGGCAAACCTAGTTACATAGATGCAAGATCTATACATGATCTTCTTTCCTTATTAATCTAGTAATGAAGAGTATACAGTGACTGTAGCTAGCTGACAATACTTGCTATTATTATGAATCCATAATGGTTACTTAGGGATCCAGGCTTCCTTCTTGCTTTCTTATTCCCTAGAGACAGCCTAAACTAACCCTTTAAGTTTATAGCTGAGATAACTAATAAAAATGAAAGATCTGAAATGTAGGTTTCCTGTCTCTCATCTACACATCTTACATTTTTAAATTAGTCTTTCAAGTATGTTCAAACTAAATTAATATGTATCAAACATGTTGAACACACTTGAGATTTTAGATTTTGAAAGGATTTTCCAGATCTTTATTACCTAAATGACTTTATTTAGGGACATTTTACTGATCTATCTTATACTATGTAGAAAAACAAATGGAATGTTCAAAACTGTGGAAAATAGTAGAGATTTTATATTGGCATAGATTTTGGCATAATTGGGATCTTAGATATATTAGGAACAGAAATTAACTGATTTGATAGTCTTTTGAAATCAGTTCTTATTAAATATTTTTATTATTTATTTAGTATATGATAGAAGTTGAGAGGGAAGGGGGAGATAGAGAGACAGAGAGACAACCTGCAAAAGTATAGGTAAATACACATATAATTATTTTATTCTAAAATCATGCAGCTTTGAGCCAGGGAAACAGCTCACTTCTTTTTTTAAAAAAAATTTATCTATAAAAAGGAAACACTGAAAAAACCATAGGATAAGAGGGATATAGCTTCATACAATTCCCACAACCAGACCTCTGCATATCATCCCCTCCACTGATAGCTTTCCTATTCTTTAACCCTCTGGGAGTATGGACCCAAGATCATTGTGGGATGCAGAAGGTGGAAGGTCTGGCTTCTGTAATTGCTTCCCTGCTGAACATGGGTGTTGACAGGTTAATCCATACTCCCAACTTGTCTCTCTCTTCCCTAGTGGGGAAGGGCTCTTGGGAGGTGGAGCTCCAAGGCACATTGGTGGGGTTGTCTATCCAGGGAAGTCTGGTCACATCCTGCTAGCATCTGGAACCTGGTAGCTGAAAAGAGAGTTAACATAAAAAGCCAAACAAATTGTTGAACAATCATGGACCTAAAGGCTGGAATAGTGCAGATGAAGTGTTGGGGGGGGGTCCTCCATTTTGTGGACATCTAGTAGGCATATTTTAGTTATATACCAAAGGGCCTGTGGCTATACTAGTGTTTTTCTTTTTTCTTTTTAACAGCTCACTTCTGTAGTGTACTAATGTTATCATGTAGGTGACCCAGGTTTCAGTCTGGTCTTAGCCACATCAAAGGAAGTTTCAGTGCTGTGGTCACTTTTATTTTCTTTGCATTTTCTATCTATATTTAAAGAGCATCATGTAACTTTAAAACTATGGTTATCTGTTAAAATATTTCTATCAAGGGGCCAGGCTGTGGCAAACCTAGTTAAGTGCACACAATACAGTGTGTACGGACATAGGTTCAAGCTTCTGGTCTCCACCTGCAGGGGGAAAGCTTCATGAGTGATGAAGCAGTGGTGCAGGTATCTCACTGTCTCTATCCTTCTCTATTTCCTCTCCCCTCTTAATTTCTGTCTCTATAAATATGTAAAAATATTAAAAAATAAAACAACAAAAAACACTTCTTTTTTTCCCCAAAAAACATTTCTATCCATAAATGGTAGTTGTAAAAACTGTCTCAGTGGTTATGCCTTGTAATATTTAGAAGACAAGTAAGAAGTGATAGAGGGACTGATATGATTCTCAGCACAGATGCTTTTTCATTGCCTCTTTAAAGAGGAATATGTAAGTCCACTGGGAGCTGATCCTTCTAGAGGGACCTAAAGTTAGGTGCAAGAAGATCTAACCTTGTGAACAATCTAGATGGTAAAGTTATTATTGCAGAGCCAGAAGAAGAGGATTCTCTCTACTATATCTGGGCTCAAATTTAACTTTTGCTGTGACTGTCTATTGATATCAGCGAAAATTTCCTTTATGTTGACATTTATTTCTTCAACATTTATCCGTTCTTCAAGCAATGAAAGAGAATGATTGACCAGAATAACACATGAACTATGATTGTTATCATAGATAGAAATTCTGTGAGAAATGTTTTCACTGCTAATATTGAGGAGACCATGTGCAAAGGATCAGAAATCAACTTTGGGGAGCTAAATGCATCCCTTAGTTGATATCCAGAAAGAAAATGGGAACATAAATACTATAAGCACAAGATAATGCATTGTAATTATAGCTTGAGTGAACTTGGACGAAATCATTCCCTAGTCAAGGTTCCATTTTATAAAATTTTTAAAAGTTTATTTATTTCTAGAGCATCACTTATGGTAGTGATGGGGATTGAACCTGTGATCTTGGGTGCCTCAGACAGGAAAGTCTTCTTATACAACCACTACGCTCTCTCCCTAGCCTGCTAGGCAAGATTCTGAATGAGGATATATGAAGTTGACATCTTGATTTAAATCTTACAAAGTCTTGAGTGGATCCAAACCAAATGTTCCATGCAGCTAATGCCTGGATATGGTAAGATAATACATCTATGTTGTTGTAAGTTGCTAAATATGCTACACAGCAATAGAAAATTAATACAACAATGTTCTAGGATTTTCTCTATAATTAATTCGATTTTACGTAGGTTCATTTTATATCTCTCTAAGCTGATTAGCTTGATGAAGTAGACTAAAAGCATGACTCAGGGACAGCAGAAAGCCAGTGGGATTTATCTTGGTGTGGAAAACTTAAAACATGCTTTAGTTACCATGATTGGATAGTGGTTGTGTGCATGGACACTAATCTGGACTCCACTATCTTACTATGTAAGGGGCATTGGCTAAGTAACTTAAACACTCTTCAAAATTGGAATTTAATTATTTACATTGTATTCCTGGTATGTAGTTTTAATTAAAGGATAGCACTTGTTAACATGGTGTGCAGAACATAGTAATATGAATAAGTGGTTATTATAATTTTTTAAGGTTGTATGATGCCAAAGCACCTTGACAGCAAGAAGAGGAAGAAAAAAAAGCAAAATCTGTACAGGGAAAATGCATCTGAATATAAGCTTCTACAGTGGGCCATCAGCTATCTCATGGATTCAAAGTCAGATTTTATTCATTGGCAAACCTTCAGAGAGCTTGGAAATAGAATGAGTATTTTTCTTTTTTTCTTTTTTTTTTTCCTTTTTTATTTTGGCAGTGAAATAGATTGCATCCCCAGGTTATATGTCAGTCACTCAGGTCTATTCAGATTCTGTTCCTGTTTTGAATTTAATGTGCTGCCTATCTCACTGAACCCAAGGTCATTCACAAGTGAGGCTGAAACTACAGATAATCAAGAAGTGGAGTGTACAGAAGAAAGTGGAAGTAAGTGACAAGATATGTCTTTCAAATCTGATTCCATGGGCAGCTCCTCTAACTATGAGAGCAGAGGAGAATGAAGAAGACTTCATTTTATAAGTCTTTAGGAATTATCACTTTTCCAAACATTATAATGGAAACAGCTTAGGAAGTTAAATTCATTAGTATTTTATCTCCATGTATTTCTAGATACAATTTGGTTATCAAATGAAAGTTGTTTGGTAATTATGGTAATTAATTATGATTCCACTCATTAACAGAAATAGAGAAAGGACAGGGAAAAGCAAAGTAGAATTTGATTGAGTTTGTAGTATTTCTCCAAAGTAAAAACTCTGGGTTGGGGAAGAGGGTAGATTTTCAGCTTTACTTTTGGTGTTGGGGTGAGGACACAGACATTTGGTGGCAGGAATAGTGTTAATATACACTACCATTAACTTAGAATCATATATATATGTTTGGTATGGTGAGCTATCTCTAAGCCCTAAAGTGAAAGACACTTGAATTTAATGAATTTCATGTTAGAAACCCCAACAGAATTGTATATGATTTTTTTTTTTTAAATTCCATAGACAACCCCACCAGTGTGCCTTGGAGCTCTGCTTCCCCAGAGCCCTTCCCCACTAGGGAAAGAGAGAAACAGACTGGGAGTATGGATCAACCTGTTAACGCCCATGTTCAGCGGGGAAGCAATTACAGAAGCCAGACCTTCCACCTTCTAACTTTCTGCATCCCACAATGATCTAGGGTCCATACTCCCAGAGGGTTAAAGAGTAGGAAAGCTATCAGGGTTGGTATACGGAGGTCTGGTGGTGGGAATTGTGTGAAGCTGTACCCCTCTTATCGGATGGTTTTGTCAATGTTTCCTTTTTATAAAAAATAAAATTAAAAAAAATTCCATAAACTCTAAAATGCCAAATTATCTTTTTCTTTTGAAATTAATTATTTCATAGGAAGAGAGATCAGACCATTGCTTCAGCAATTTTTATGTCAGTAAGCTCAGTTCTCATGCAAACAATTTATGTGTTGTGCCATTAAGTAACCAAATTATTCCCTCTGATCTTCAAAGTTACTGATTTTTGTCTTAAAGGTAGTCATATGATATGTACTAGGTATAGCAACATCAAATGTTATTTATAATATCAACAAAACAGGAAATAATTTGTTTTTATATTATATAAAGTATTTATTTATTATTATTTTAAAAAATTATTTATTTGAAAGAAGGAAGAAGAGAAAGAAACACAGGACATCACTCCGGCCAACTCTAAGACCACAATACAAAATATTTGTTATATAATATCGTTGTCTCTTATTGAATTAAAAATATTAAGAATTGACTAATTCTTAAATATTTTATTTCTTCCACTGATGCTTACTGACCATTAGTGAAAGAAATAAAACATTTCTGTTCCAAGTAGCCTCTGTTTCAAGGTGTTAGGGCTGGTCTGGTGGAAAAGGAACTAACCTGCTATCATCTCATGGCTTTGGCAAAGTCACTTCCCCTATGGAGTATATTTTCCTCATGTGAAAACAATATGGTTCATCCATCCCCTTTCAGTTCTGCCACATGGGATTCTAAGTGAAGCGAGGAAAATTCCTTGAAGTTGCTTTTGTATGAATATATGAGGATAAGCAGTCATATCACAAAGGAAGTTTTTGGATTGTGTGCATGTGGAAGGGTGCTTTATGACTCACTCTCAAAGCTTTTGACAATATCTACTTGGAGGTATCTAAGAGCTATTGAAAATGCTCTACTAAAAATGTCTCTTTTCTTCTTAAAAAATGATTTGTTATCTACTGGCAATAATTTCAGAGGATATTGCTTTCAGGGAACACATATTTGTGGAACATGTGTGTGTATGCATGTGTGCCATCAAATTCCTATTTGTGTTGTTATAATTATGAACAAGAGAATCACCACCAGTAAATTCCTGTGGTAATAATTCACTCACAGAATCTTTATCTATTTTGTGTTTTATGTCTGAACAAGAGGGATGTAGGAGAGTGGAAATGACTCCTTTCCAGCTGCTTTTGTCCTCAGGTATAAAGCATAACAGGTTTCAAGAGCAAAGATGGAATGTGAAGGGTGAGAGCAAAAGGAACAACTCTTTGAAAACTAATGGCAAGTGATAAAAATAAGTTACTAAAAGACAGAGCACTTTTTGATATAGAGCAAGCTTTGATTCTGACAGTGTTGGCTCTTACTGGAACAGCACAGAAAAATGAGAGCCTTGGCTATTTCAACCTTTAGATGCCTACTCCAGAAAACCCTGCTGGAACTAATTACCAGACATTTTACTAATATTAGCCATTGGTTCTGCCAAAGATATCATCTGCTCAGACCCACCTAGCAGTGACTTACTGGTTGTCTGACCCACTCAGTTACTAACAGATAGCAGCTGCCTAATAAAATCTGCTTGCCACCACACTAAGCATCAAGTTAGTCTTACACTGAGATGACTTAGGTAGCTAATGGGTTACACAGACTGTAGTGCATCCTGAAAATGAGGTCATGCAAGCTGTCAGCCCTCTAACCTCTCTTGGGTAATGAGCCACTGGGAAATGCATTGAATGGATCCACCTTTAAAGATACACAGATAAATATATCATTTACTTACTAGCATGGCTTGTACCTGGCCATGGAGAAAACCTTTCAAAATGAAAAATTATAAAACATGATTCTGTGAAACATGAACTCTAGGGCTCATGTTATTAGAAATCAGGTCACTGGCAAGAGAACACAAGTGATCTCCTAGATTAAAGATGTGAATGTAAAGGGGAGTCAGAATCTTGGATACTCCAATCTCAGATTCTTTCCCCACCTGATACATTGATTATATTAAAGTATTTTGCTTGCTGAGAAAAATGACAATGACTACTTTGAGAAATTCTGAATCAGAGAATGGAGATGAACAAGCACATGGGGGATGAAAACAGGAGACTTTCTTTGGTAGATCTTTTGGTCTACTACTCAGTACTAACCCTGTCACTTGGATCTTGTTTCGCATCTCAGCAATTTTTCTTTTATTGCCACCAGGTTTGCTGCTGGTGCTCAGTGCCGACACTACTAGTCCACCGCTCTAGGTGGCTATTTTTTCTTTCTTTCTTTTTTTTCCTTTATATTTTATTGGATAAAACAGAGATCAATTGAGAGAGGTGGGGGAGAGAGAGGGAGAGAGAATGATAGACAGATGTAGACCTGCTTTATCCTCAGGTGGGGAGTGAGGGGTTTAAGCTGGGTCCTTGCACATGGTAATATGTACACCTGAGTGTGCCACCATCTGGTCTCCTATCTCAGCATTTTTATCCATAAAACAAAGGTGAAGAGTACCCTCCCAATCCACCTCATAGAGTTTTTTACATTGAAGATATAATACAGACCTTCCTCAACTTCTTATGGGATTACATCCCAATAAAGCCATTGTAGATGGAACTGAATTCAATATACCCAACTTTTCAAATGTCATAGTTCAGTCTAGACTAACTTAAACACAGTTTTAAATTAACGTGCTGTTAGAAAAAATGATCAACACAAGCCCTACTTTATAATAGTGTTAAATACCTGATGTGATTTATTGTATACTCTATTGAAAGTGAAAAGCAGAATGTCCGAATTCAAATCCTCAGTATGATGATTTCTACTCATTGTGTACAATTGTATCATCATGGTAAAGTCAAAACACGCCATATCAAATTATCATAGGTCAAAGAGTTATAGTCTTTAAGACAATATGTTGATCTGTCAAGTGCAAGTCCCAGGTCCAAACCCAGACCTCACCACACTGAAGGAAGCTTCAGTACTGTAATCTCTTGCATTCACTCTTTTTGCTTCTATTTCTATCTTTAAAAAATCTGGACATTCTTTCAACTACACCATCAAATACAAAATAAGCATATAATTTTGTTAATACTACAATATCATTTATGCACCACATTTTTGTGTCAGTCACTGGAATATTCTTCTTCTTTTTTTCCCCAAGGTAATACTAGTTTAGAAGACAATATATGCTTTAGAAGTACAGTTTCACACACTTCTTCAAGGGTATATTATCACACCATGCCCACTACCAAAACACTAACTCTCCATTACATTTCAGTGCCCCACCCCTTTACCCTTCCTTCCACAATGACATTTCTCACTCTTTGAGACCCTTAGTTCTGCTGTCAGACTCCCGGAGTTTGTCTTTGCTTTGCTTTTTCTGAAAGATGCTTACAAATAATATCTAGACTCTAAGATCAGCATTCAGAGAGACTGTGTTGACACTCATAAAAACTCAGAACAAACAACTCATGTTTTTTGCTTTATTCCAAAAATTCAGGAGGCCAAGGCTCTAACTCTTTTGAGTCTTTTGTGTGCAGATATTCACTGTGTTCAGTGCTGCCCAGGGGATATTTAAAGCTTCTCCTTCATATGTCTATGCTTTGGACATAGATTTTGAAGATTTAGCTAGTAAATGTTTTCTTCAGTTTTAGCAAAGAGCTATTAGAAAAAAATCCTCAGACATTTTAGAATTTCTTGGGATTGCAATAATTACCTTTTATTTACATTCTCTAGTCTCACAAAACATTTTCATTTTCAAAATTACTCACTAGGTTTCCAAGGTTTAGTTTGGAATGATATATAGGTATATATGCTTTTCAAATAGACATTTTTGGAGGGAGTAGTATTAAATATGTTCTATTATTCTGAAACTCACTTTTAAGCTGTGAAACTTTTGTAAAATGTTTAGATCACCATGAATAAAATTAAAGCTTTCTATGTGCCTGAGTCAGGCACTCATATTGAGTAGAAATTCTCACTCTGGGTAAAATAAAAGTCCCTGCCATATGTTGAGAACATCAAGACTTTGGTGTAAGTTAAGAAAAATGCCACAACTATTTCAGAGGAAACTCACAATGTTTGAAAATAACTCTCTTGAAACATGAATTTTAATTTTTCTCACTAATAACTGAAAAGAACTCTATCTTATGAAAACAGAAAATAATAATATGTAATTCCAAAGCTACAAAGCTTGAAAACATATGCCAGGAAACAAGTTGGCTGTAATCAACATTTGTTTTATTGACACTTTAGGAATTCAATTGACTTGCAGTAGTTATTCTCCAAAGAGCAAGCAATTGGTCCTTAGTACTATTAAAATAGTTAATCCACAGCCCATTTTTGTCATCTTTCCTTGCCAATATGCTTAATAACATTTCTTCCCAAAGGAACATTTACATAGTCACTGTTGGTAAAATAAAGGAATCACACAGAGAGCTAATAATTGAAGAAAAATATTACTTTACCCCTCCTCCTTATGGAACAGTTCTATTTGAGTGTAACTTGTATTATTCTCTAGAATTATCCCCCAATCACTCTCTGTGCCATCTGGAAAGTAGGAAATCCTGCTCTCTTATATGTACACTGATGAACAGCATCTTGGAAATTATCATAGTCTCAGATAATTAAAGGGAGTTTTCTCTTAGTCCCTTTGCTCATCTAAAAACAGCTTTGTTGTAACCTCCAAGATTCGAGTGGCTCCTAATAGCACTCACAGGCACATGATACCTAGCTTCTAAGTCATACCAACAACGGGACAAAGTAGCCCATGCACATGTAAAATGAGAAGAGCTATGAAGGAATTCAGATATTTTAGTGCTAGTAATAAGACCAGCTTCACATACATGAAGGTAAGAGACCTAGATTTAGATATTGTAGAATTGGAGTTTAGAGATTATAAAGTTCAACATTTTTTTTTGTTGTTTGTTTTCAGAGTTACTGCTTGGGCTTGGTGCCTGCACTACAAATCCACTACTCCTGGAGGCTATTTTTTCCCTTTTGTTGCCCTTGTTGTTTATCGTTGCTGTTATTATTGTTGTTATAGCTGTCTATCGTTGCTGTTATTATTGTTGTTATTGCTGGTGTTGTTGGATAGGACAGAGAGAAATCGAGAGAGGAGGGGAGGCAGACGGTGGGGAGAGAAAGATAGACACCTGTAGACCTGCTTCACCGCTTATGAAGCTACCCCCCTGCACATGGGGAGCCAGGGGCTCAAAACAGGATCCTTAACACCAGCCCTTGAGCTTTGCACTATGTGCACTTAACCAACTGCGCTACCAAGGGGCCACTAAGGTTCAATTTTTAGGGTGGTTACCAGAGAGAAGTGGTGGGGACACAAGAGTTTTGGTGGAAAGTGGGGTAAGTTATATATACATACATTGGTGTGAAACTATTCCCTTACAATCTTGTATTTTTACAGCAATGATAAATCATTAATAGTAGAGATTACTTGAGACAGGGAAGGAGGCAAGAGGTTTGGAGGAAGTTTTAGGGTCCTAGTGTATGATGGTAGAAATGGACCTAGGGGGTGATAGTGTTTTGCAGACACCTATCAGGATGGGATGAGAAATTTTATCCATGTGTCAACAACTTTACTATAAACCATTAATCCCCCAGCAAGAACAAACAAACAAAACCTAACATTTTGTGCATCCTAAAGGTACACAATATTATTTCATCTAAATCTCATTAATGCTTAGAGAAACAATCTTTGTAAAATTATGTCCTTTGGGGGGGGGCGATGAACAAATCACATATGCATCTTGATTTGAAATAATCAATTTTAAATGATTTTTGGAAAAGTTATAGTATTTTGACTACTTCCTAAATACATTATTCTAGAGAGTTAAAGCTGCATAATTATTTAGTTTTTCAAGTTAGAAACACTTAAAATATGGATTTTTTTAATGCACTACACATGCAATGGTCAAAAATTATCTCAATAAAGCTGTTCTAGTAGAAACAACTATGTTTTAGTATATATTTTACAAATAAATGTTTTGTGACTACCATTGTTTAGGATTTTTATTATAACATGTCTTGACTGGAACACAATCATAAATAATTCATATACTATGGGAAGGACCCTAGGGGATGAAAGACTGCTTATCTTACCCTATTGCTTGCTCGCTCTCTGTATACTTTTAAAAAATTGTTGGAAGCTATATGGATAGGATAATTTAATTTGATATATTTTTATTGTAGAGTGATTAATTCATGGAAAAAAATCAATAAATCCAAAGTAATCTGTCTTGAACAGCTGTGTGAACAGATGGAAGAATATAAGCATTCACTCTGTTGTTGGTTGAGAGCCTGAAAGGAATGAGAAAGAACAAGTGAGAGAGATAGTTCCAACCTGGAAGAAATTTATGCTTTGCTAATTTTCTAAGAATTTTTGAGATTCTTTCATTACCATCCTCTATTTTGTACAAATGACACTAACCTTTCCTCTCTTCTTGAGCTAGAATATCTAGTATAATAAAACATCTTTTTATATTGTAGGTATAAAAATCACATTGCAATATAATTTGGTATAAGACATAGATGTTTAAAACTGAGGAAGAAGATTTAAAATACTGACTGTTCCATCATCACTACAGTTTCTTTCCCTTCGAGAGAAAATATTTTATGTAGTAGAGATGGCAGTGCAAGGGGTGAGGTGATGATGACGTGGTGTTTTATTTTCAATTTCCTCGTGACACTGACCATGCTAGGGTTGACATTCTCAGGATGTATAAAATTATCTAACCCAGAGATAGTCTACAGAGTAAAAACAAAAATTAACTGAAGAGTAGGGGAGAGGTGATGATGAGAAATAAATAACAATTGTGTTCAAGAACTATAATGTAAATTCATGAAGTAAATTCACTTATGTGGTCTGGATTTATCTAACTGCTTGAAAATATTGACCATCAACTATTAGAAGTTTAACAGCTAGTCAATTTTCTCCAACTTGGAGAATTTGGATCTTAATTTATCATATGACATTATATAGGGATAAGTGGAACTTGAAAGAACTGCATTTCTATGTCTGATATTGTATAATTATTATATCTAACTAACTAGTGAAATGTACTTTTGTTACCCAGTTGAAGCACACTAAAATTTTTTGCATTCTACTTTTGATATGAAAGGACCTTTTGGAGTTAAAACAAAACAAATCTTGGATCATTTCCAAAAAGTGATAATAAGAACATTATGTGATCATTATAGTCATTTGTAAATATAATGATGATAAATGCAACAGCTGCTCGAATGAACTTAGGACTGTTATATTTTATTAATGAGGGAAAGGTTTCATTGCAGCACTTGGAATAATGTAAGCTCTGCTTGGTCATGACCTGTTAATTGATCAGAAAAATCTAAGTAGAGTAGATCTAAATAATATCTTCCTACACAATAATTTAAAAACCACTTACTTGTTTCCTCTACTAAGTTTGACTATTAAATTCAATATAGAACAAGATGTGGAGTCATTTAAATGACTTTCCATTAAGTGCCATTAACATCATGTTAGGCACTAGGGCTCATCCAGAAATATTACTCTTTGAGGAGTTTCTTAATGCTTTAATTGCTAGACACCTTTTCCAAATGCCATATATATATATCAACCCTTATTTGTAAACATCTACTCATATGATTGGGTCACTTTATTTACCTAATGGTCATAGTTAAATGGGTCAATGTCTGTAAAAGACTCCATTTCTGTCAGTGGAATAGCAGTGTAGGGGTGAACAGAAACCTTTTGGGCAGAAACCTGGATGATATCATGCAGGCATTTTTAAAAGGACTGGAATAAGACAGGGAGCTATAATTTAGAGTAGCAAGGAACAGCATGAGACTGAAGAGAGGCCTGGTAGGCTGAGAGGGACTACCTGATGGGTGAAAGGGGGCAAGGCCTGATAGGCGGAGGAGTGGGGGCCTGATAGGCCAAGGTGCGAGAGGGGTGATCTGGCATTGCAAAGTCCTGAGACAGCTGGCTGCAAAGTCCATGTACTGCTACAGTCAGTCCTTGAGAAGTACAGCAGTGCAAAGGGAGTATCCAAAGGTGTACCAGCAAGCCTGATAGAAGGGTTAGTCTAATGCCAAAGACCAGGGGAAGAAATGCCACACATCTATCTCGATGGGGGAGGACTGCCACTGGAACTTTGCTTTTCTGTAAAGAGTGAGCTGGAACTGCCAAAACATGACAGGTGAAGCAGAAGCAAGAAGGGCAGACAGTGATGGGCACAGAGAAAGGCAGTATGAAAGTTCTTTCCTTGGAGTCTGTGAATCAGGTTCTTTAGATAATGTCAGGTCATATCATTGGTTTCGGGGGTGGGGGGTGCTGTAGTCTTGCCATCTAGTGGGAGATGGCAGAGTGTGCAGGGGTCCAAATGGTTTTCTGGGGATTCCTGTGAAAGAAACACAAACAAATATGCTTCCCAAGGTTAGCAGGGCATCTGGTGCAAATTTTTATAAATATTAAAAGAGGTTTAATGTAGTTAGTGCCTTAGCCAACTGAATATTGGGGGGATGTATTCCCTTTTTTCTTTACTTAATTGGGCCTAGGTGTTTGGCGGGCCTTCTCAACAACCGTTTGTCTTTGGGGGTTGTAAGGGATGTCTGTGGTATGTGTGATGTTATAAAGGAAAGAAGTCCTTAAATTGTTGGCTGACAAAGGCAGGCCTATAGTGGCAAAACGAGATATACCAGTTAAATGTAGAAAAATATGTGAATGTTGTTGTTAGTTTACATAAGCTGTATATGAGGGAACTTCTTATATATTAATATTTTACCATATGAGCAGATGCTTTTTCATGTGAAGACTTGACAACTGTAATTCACTTACTTGTGAAAAAAATAAAACTTGTAACAAGTTAGAAGTTTACTATAATTGATAACTCGATGATTATAATTGGTTTCAGTATCTTTATAATTTTGGAAGGCCTTTCTAGTATGATTTTAAGGCTGTTTAAACAATTTAAGTGCAATAAAATTTGGTCAGTTAAAGAGAAGAACCATTGTTAGAAGTCTCAGGCATGAGAGTCATTAGCATAACCACTGTGTGGTCTATCATTCACCCGGATTAGTTCTACCTCTTTAATTGAGAAGATATATGAAAGCTTTACATATCAATACCATCTTTTCTACCTTTTGTTACACCCATTTAAGATGGAGACACACCCTATGTGTGTGCAGGATCTTTAGAGCAGATTTAGTTAAAATATATTGATTTTAACCTTAGACTTTAAACAAACTTAGATTACTTAGAGAGCTAACACATGTTAGTGACAATTATTTTTGAACATTTACAATGTCTGATTGATGCCAGATTTGTTGTGGATTAATTTCCACAAGATAGTTCACAGGGCAATTTGGGGGCCCTCCAAAAATGTCCTGTATAGAGAATTTCAATTTTAATTTTGGAGATGATGAATTGTCAGGTTAATTATTTAGAATTTTACCTTAAATACCCAGTTACTTTAGCAAATTTTACCTTTATAAGAATCATGTTGAAAACTCCTTCATTTAACATTGCCTGGTAAGAATGCAGCTTCAAAGTTACACTTTTAACCTTAAAGTTAATGTTTACCAAACTTCAAACACACACATAAACATGTAGCCTTTAACACACAGGAGGAGAAAAACTTTTGTTATGAAGACATATCATGTAAACACAAATTAAGATCTGTACTGTCTTATTTGAACCATTTCCATTCACACAATGTAAGACTAACTGTTTCACATTTATTGCAAGATTTAAAAAATCAAAGGAGGAAAAAACAGATTATTTTTGAATAGTTTCTGGACATCTCTAGAAGCCATGGCTGCATCCAGCATTTTTATATAAAGTCAATTAAGTTTCAGAGTACTCTGAGCTAAATGGGTCATACAAAAATTTGGTCATTCAACCCACTCACTCACAAAACACAACAGGCCAGTCATAGCATAAGATATTCAGAGACGGTGGGGGGAGAGGGGGCTCTGTGAACCAGATTTTTCAGATCCTGCCATGTCATATTATGGGTCCTGAGGTGTGTCCTGCAACCAGTCCTCTTGCAGTGTTTCTTGTTCCTCAGGGCTAGCAGCGCCATCATGCAGGTATTGCCGGACATGGAGGGCAGGAAGCCAGACAGGTTTTGAATAATCCTGTGGAAACACTCATGCAAAACCCCTCTCCATGGCCAATAGGGGGTCAAGCCCTTTTCAAATTTTATCAAGTGGGTCTTTCCATTTGACCTTAATAGCTGGGAGGGTGGGTGGTGTTTGCCAATGAAGAATAATAATAGGAGGTTGGTTCGAGTTTTTGTAAATATTAAAGATATTTAATGTAGTTAAGGCTTTTGCCAGCTGGATATTGGGAGGGGAATATTCCCCCTTTTTATTTATATAATTGAGCCTTAAGGGTTTGCTGCCTTGCCCCTGTGGATTATAGGGAATGTCTGTAGTGTGAGTAATGTTCCAGAGGGAACAAAAGTCTTTAAATTGTTTGCTGGTAAAAGCAGACCAATTGTCCATTTTAAATTCAAGAGGTATGCCCATTACAACAAAACAGGAGAGCATATGGCTTATAAGCTTTTCTGAGCTTTCTCCAGTCTGAGCTGTCACCCCCATAAATTTAGAAAAGGTGGGTTAGGTGTTTGGTTGGGTGTATCCCCAAGAGAGGAATTACTGGGTCATATGGAAGGTCCATGTCTAGCCCTGTCTAGTCCCCAGTCTGAGGGGGAATGCTTTCAAGCTTCTGTCCATTGAGTATGATGTTGGCTGTAGGTTTGCTATATATGGACTCCATTAAGGAATTTCTCATCTATTCCTGTTTTTTTTGTAGTGTTTTGAGCATGAATGGGTGTCGGATTTTGTCAGAGGCTTTCTCTGCAACTATTGAGATAATCATGTTGTGTTTGTTTTTTCTTTTATTGATGTGGTGAATGATATTGACTTACATATGTTGAACCAGTCTTGTATTCCTGGGATAAAATTCTTTATGGGATGCAGGAAGAGGAAGTTCTGGCTTCTGCAGTTGCTTCTCCGCTGGACATAAATGTTGGCAGGTCGGTCCAGACCCTGTCTGTTTCTGTCTTTCCCTATTGGGTAGGGCTCTGGAGAGATGAGGTTCCAGAACACACTGATGATTTCATATACCCAGGGAAGTCAGGATGGCATCCTGGTAACATCTAGAACTTGGTGGCTGAAAGGAGGTAAGATATACAGCAGGAAAAATTGTCCAATAAGCAGGAATCCAAAGGTAGCAATAGAACAGATGAAACTAGGAGTCTTCATGTAGGAAGAAGCTAGGAAGTCTATTTTACATATGTTTCAAGGGGCCCATGACTTTGGTAATTTTTGCTTGAGCATGATAGCTAACATGCAGGTGTACTAAAAGTATTGTCTGGGTAGATGGTGTTAAGGTTGAGAATATTGAGTGTGAAGACAACAAATTTAGTAGTTTACTTTCTCTACAACTTTTTATGCAAAAATAATGGACATTCAAGAAGAACCAGTATTAAAATTTGCTTAGATATGCATATAAAACATCTGACAAATTATGTAATTCAACAAATAGCAGTAATTAGCAGGGGTGGAATGAAACTGAGCAGATATGATCAAGGATGGGAGGAAAGAAAAGTACATATATTTTTGTTTGTCTCTGGGACTACACTCCAAGTTGATTTTTTCATTTAGAAAGAAGGTGGGAGCGGGGTGGAGGAGATGGGAAGGGTTGAGGTGGGGAGTGAGAAGTTCGGCGGTGGGGCGGGAGAGACACAGTACTTAAGCTTCCAACAAAGAAATGGGCTTGAACCAGATTCTCTTCCCTTTCAGTGAAAACAAAGGTTCCTGGTGACAAATATTTCAGGTCCTGGAACAGTTGGGGTTCAGAGTCCTCTAGTTATCTTCTCCTAACATTTTCACCCTCTGTGAGTATGTACCAAAATTCTTTTTGGGGTGTAGATGAAGAAGTTCTGGTTTCTGTAATTGCTTCTCTGGTAAACATGGACATTGGCTGGTTGATCCATAACCCCAGCACATGTCTGTATCTTTCCCAGAGTAAGGTGTGCTCCAGAGAGGTGAGGTTCTGGAACACATTGGTGAGGACATCTGCTCAGAGAGGCCAGAATGGGATCATATCAGCATATGTGACTTGGTGACTGAAAGGAAATAAGATATAAAGCAGGACAAAAGTTTAATAAACAGGAACCAAACAGTAGGATTAGAGTCAATGAGAATAGGGACCCTAGAGTAGAAAGAAGCTAGGATGTCTATTTTAGGTATGTTCCTAGGAGACTAGGAGTTCAATAATCTTAATAGCTAACATAAAAGTAGACTAGAAATATTGTCTGGGAGGATGGTGTCAGAATGTAGAATAGAAATTGGAAAGTTGGGAAGTCAGGCGGTAGTGCAATGGGTTAAGTGCATGTGGCACAAAGCGCAAGAACCGGCATAGGATCCTGGTTTGTGCCCCGGGCTCCTCACCTGCAAGGGAGTTGCTTCACAAGTGGTGAAGCAGGTCTGCAGGTGTCTATCTTTCTCTCCACCCTCTGTCTTCCCCTCCTCTCTCCATTTTTCTCTGTCCTATCTAACAACAATGACATCAATAACAACAGTAATAATTACAACAATAAAAAAGGGCAACAAAAGGGAATAAATCAATAAAATAAATATTAAAAATATAAAAAAAGAAATTGGAAAATGGGTTTGGGCATAGAGTGACTCTCAAACTTGAAAAAATATTTAAAGACACTGAACTGTTTTCCACATTGGTCTGTCCTGATGCCTATGCATATTCATATTTAGTACAGGAACCTGTATAATTTCCAGGTCCCTCTCCGTCTGAGATGACAGTCCATGGCCATAGATGAACATTCTAGGCTGCACACATTACAGGAGTAGTCTTCCTTGAGTTGCAGACTACATTATAATGACCTAGCCCTTCCCCCCTTTTTTTAATAATGTATTTAAAAAAATTTTTATTTATCAAATGGAAATATTGACAAGACCATAGGATAAGAAGGGCACAAATCCACACAATTCCCACCACCAGAACTCCATATCCAGTCCCCTCCCTTGATAGCTTTCCCATTCTTTATCCTTCTGGGAGTATGGACCCAGGATTATTATGGGATGCAGAAGGTGGGAGGTCTGGCTTCTGTAATTGCTTCCCCACTGAACATGGGCATTGACAGGTTGATCCATACTCTAAGCCTGTCTCTCTCTTTCTCTAGTGACTTAATAACAGTTTACAACATTTACAAGGTTATAGTCCCATACTATACCCACTATTAAAAGTTCTACTCTCAACCCTCTCAAATTTCATAGTTCTAACAAAATCTTAGAGACATTTGATTACTTTTTTTGGTGAGTCTATGTGTTTCAACTGCATTCCACAGGTCATTGAAACCAGCCAGTAGTTGTCTTTCACTTTTTTCCTTACCTAAATAAAATCATGTTCTTATTACACTAGTCTTCTACCAATATACATTTCAACAGTTGTAATATGTTTTTTTACAAACATCAGTGAATAATCTGTACAAATATAGTTTCAGCGTTATCTTCATATATTTATAGGATAAGCCCACCCCCAAAGTGCAGCTGCTAGATAAAATATATATACATTTAAATATTTTATAGATACTGTCAAATTGCTCTCCACAGGGATTTTAAACTTCCACATGTCCACCTGTGATGGCTTAATGTAGTTATTTCCTCACAACTTTACCAAACAGTACAAACTATTAGTTTTTGGCCAGTATATTAAATGAATGTTGACATATAAAACAAGCAAACATGAAAGGACTGGGCATTGTATCCAAGCTAATGTGGTCAGGATTATAACACAGTTCCTATAGAAGGAATAATGAAGGAGTCAGGCTGTAGCGCAGCGGGTTAAGCGCAGGTGGCACAAAGCACAATGACCGGCATAAGGATCCCGGTTCAAGCCCCAGGCTCCCCACCTGCAGGGGAGACGCTTCACAGGCGGTGAAGCAGGCCTGCAGGTGTCTATCTTTCTCTCCTCCTCTCTGTCTTCCCCTCCTCTCTCCATTTCTCTCTGTCCTATCCAACAACGACAACAACAATAATAACTACAACAGTAAAACAACAAGGGCAACAAAAGGGAATAAATAAATATAATAAAAAAAGAAGGAATAATGAATGTACATTAATCAACTCTGTTTCATATCTGCATTTCCTTTTTTATTCTTTTTTTGGTGACTTGTCTTTAGACTCCCCCCCCCTTATTTTTACTGGATAGATTTTCTTCTTGATTTCTAGGATTTTCTAATGTGCTAGCAATGTTAAGTTTGTTTTTCCTAGTGGCAAATATTTTTCTCAGTTTAGTTATGACTTTGCTTCACATTTTATTTTCTTTTGTCACACTTTTTTTTAGAGGATATAGACTATTATATGTTTTAATTTTATTATATTGTTAAACTAATTATACCATTTATTATATTTATATTATTTTAAATATTGTATTTCACTAATACATGTATTAATCTTTGATGTTTATAGCACTATGAGCTTCATTTAAGGAAAAGTGTTAAAAATATATAAAGGCCAATTCAGATGACACATAAAAATCACGGATTTCAACCTGCTTCAATGTGTATAATATTTTCTCCCAAAGAAATTGATTTCTGCACAGTGTGCAACTTGAAACTGCCAAGAAGGTTAATGCCCTAGGCCCTGGCTACAAAGTAGGATTTAAGTCTGTGGAGTTATAAAGCCAAGGGATATTCATCATGGATTTTTGGAAGGTGTCCCTTCTCCCTGGGAGCCATTATACATTCTGGATAAGTTTTAGGCCAAATGTTTATTGGGGAAGCAAAAGACATACAAGAGAAAAAAATTAGGCAGCATAGAGAGGAATCAGCTAGTAGAAATTGAATCCTATTTTCTTTAATAAAAATCTTTGTAAGAGGTTTTAAGTAGACCAGTTTTATTGTCGAAAACACAGGATTCCTCTCCAGATGGTAATTAGTAACTATAAAAATGCTTTGTTTACATTTATATATTTATCTATTAAATTATTTATTGCCACTAAGGTTATTTCTAGAGCTTGGTGAAGGCAGAGTGACTCCGTTATTCCCAGTGGCTTTTTTTTTTCTTGTTTTTTCCCCCCCTTTGTTTCTTATAGAGACAGAAAGAGTTAGCAATAAAGAGAGGAAGAGACAAAGAGAGACATCTTCATAGCTTGTGTAGCTTCCCCCTGCAGATAAGGACTGATGACTAGACTTGAATCCAGGTCCTTGCATATAGTAATGTGTGTGCTCTACCAGGTGTGCCACTGCCAGGCCCTCTTATTTATATTTCAATTTTAATCCTTTCCAGGGTGTTGGGAACATGTGTAAGCCTGATAGAGCTTAGGGAGAACCACCCCCATCTTTGGATGGAGGTCTGAGAAGATAACCTCTTGGTAAGTCTCTCTCAACCGAGGTGAGCATAAGGGGGGAAACTCAGACTTGGTTCTTTCCTTCTTGACTCTCAGGCCCACAGATACCCCAGTACTTCCCTCCATTAACCACAGGCCACATGGCTGCAGATTCAGTTATTCAAAGTCACCTTCTGATCACAGAAGAACACACCTTATCACACACTTCATCACACACCTCAGACCCCAGACAAGAGAAATTTCAAACTATATGGCATTTTGATATTCATCTTCTCTCTGTCTCACCCTACAAGTTTAACCCCTATGCTTCTCTCAAATACCTTTGGATAATTAAGTTTCTTGTGTCATGGAGAATAACTGTTTTGTATCTCATCAATTCCTATCATACCAGCCCCATACCTTAGGGGCATGCTGACTGTTAAGAAACCTGTAATTTCTGTCATATTTCAACAATAATTACCTCCATTGCTTTTCTATTTAACTCATGTCAATTTTGCTAATAAATGGACTCTAGGATTCTGGGACCCTAAGGACTCAGATTCTAGATTCACGCTAAGAGTCCCCTGGTGTCTTTTACTTCGTGTCACCCCTGTCGTGAGCGAGAAAGAACCAGCCTGTTACCTTTCCCCTGGAGGCCACCCTGCCGGAGAAGGAGAAAGACACCCCGAAACCAGGGACAAGGATATAGCTCAGTGGTAAAACACAAGCCCTGGATTCTAACCATAGCAAGGCATCTGACTGAGCTGAGAGGCTATCTGATCTTTCTTTTACACACAATAAAATGTATACATGAAATTAAATCCTCATTATCTTATGAGATAGTTACCTCTCTATATAAGTACCCACATATATTCATTTTGAAAAATACATAAGAATTAAAAACTTTAAGTAGCTACCTTAGGTTATAAGCTAATAGTGACAAAGTTGAGAGCTACATTGATATATAATCTGATTCTAAGGTCAGAATATAACCCTACCTGTCTTTTTCAGTCATAAAGAGTTGAACTTACCTTTGACCAGGTCAATTAACTTTGAGTGGAAACATGACTCTTCCTGAATCTACCACTGGTATCAAAATTCCTTAAATGCTCCCTGTACACACAACCAGGGCTGCATGGATGCACTGTATAACTGCTCTCAGGTCAACATCTTTGTTCAAATAGGAAAACTGAAATGGAGAGATAGCACAGCATAGGAGTTCTATCTGGTGCCATGACATTGTCCTGCAGTGCTAGGGTTTCAACCTGTGCTCCATGAATGGTTAGGTGCAGCTCCTTTCTATGATATTTTTCTCCCTTCCTGTACTGAGGTATTTTCTTTTCTTTTTAAAATATTTTATTTATTAATTAATGAGAAAGATAGGAGGAGAGAAAGAAAGAACCAGAAATTATTCTGGTACATGTGCTGCCAGGGATTAAATTTGGGACTTTCTGCTTGAGAGTCTTGAATGCTTTATCCATTCACTGTGTCACCTCCTGGACGAAGGTAGTTTCTTCTGAGGAAGATGGGTACTGACATTGGGGCAGTTTGGAAATGTTCCTACTGATGACCACAGAATGTGAGGTTGGATCTTCAGGGATGCAGTGGTCACATAGGCTCCTAAGCTGAATATGGGCCCCAGATTAGATCAAATCAGTGGGGTCTATAGTCAACAATATCTATACAACTTTCCTGTATTTGGGAGCTACTCTCTTCCCTGATCCAGCTTTCTGGTCCTTTTTACAGCCATGACATCATCTCCCAAGACAATAACTAGTATCCACCTGCATATCAGATTTTAGGCTAAAGAAAAAAAAAAGTATACTCACGGGCCCTTTGGAATATAACTAAAATATGCCTACTAGCTATCTACAGAATGAAGACCACACCCCCACCCCCAACTTTTCATCTGCACTACTCCAGCCTTTAGGTTCGTAATTAGTTAACAACTTGTTTGGATTTATATGTTAACTCTCTTTTCAGCCACCAGGTTCCAGATGCTAGCATGATGCCAGCCAGACTTCCGTGGACAGATAACCCCACCAATGTGTCCCGGAGCTCTGCCTCCCCAGAGCCCCACCCTACTAGGGAAAGAGAGAGGCAGGCTGGAAGTATGGATTGACCTGTCAACACCCATGTTCAGTGGGGAAGCAATTACAGAAGCCAGACCTTCCACCTTCTGCATCCCACAATGACCTTGGGTTAAAGAATAGGAAAGCTATCAAGGGAGGGGATGGGATACGGAGTTCTGGTGGTGGGAACTGTGTGGTGTTATATCCCTCTTATCCTATGGTTTTGTCAGTGTTTCCTTTTTATAAATAAATAATAAAAATTATTAGTGATTTGATATTGATTTACAAAATTACATGTCATTAGGGGTATAGATCCACTCCATTCCCACCATCAAGGTACTGAATCTTCAGTTTCCTGACTGCAAGCCACTGCAGTTCCGTTAAGGTTGTAGACATGGGTCATCCATCATCTCTACAACTATCTGTATACATTTATACTTTTATATATAATAGCCCCTCTTTTCTTCCTGATCCAATGTTCTCTTCCCCTCCCAAGCCACTCATGATAACATTACTACCTCCATATATCCCTCCCCTTTTCCTCCTCTCTCTTGGGTGCTGATGGAATTAGAGTTCAGAGCCCTCTTACCTTCTTCCTCCTAAGGCTTTTTCCCCACTGGAGTATGGATCAAGGTTGTTTTTGGAGTACAGAAGGTAGGAGTTCTGGCTTCTGTAATTGCTTCTTTGCTGGAAGTGGGCATTGGCAGGTCAATCCATAAGCCCAGTCTGTTTATTTCTTTTTCTTTTTTTTCAGACTTTTTTTTTTTATTTACAAAAAGGAAACATTGACAAAACCATAGGTTAAGAGAGGTACAACTCCATACAGTTCCCACCATGAGAACTCCACATTTCATCCCCTCCCCTGATAGCTTTCCTATTCTTTATCCTTCTGGGAGTATGGACCCGGGCCATTATGGGATGCAGAAGGTGGAAGGTCTGGCTTCTGTAATTGCTTCCCTGCTGAACATGGACGTTGACAGGTCAATCCATACTCCCAGCTTGTCTCACTCTTTCCCTAGTGGGGCTGGGCTTTGCAAAAGCGGGATTCCAGGACACATTGGTGGAGTTATCTGTCCAGGGAAGTCTGGTTGGCATCATGCTAGCATCTGGAACCTGGTGGCTGAAAAGAGAGTTAACATATAAAGCCAAACAAGTTGTTAACTAATTATGAACCTAAAGGCTATAGCAGTGCAGTTGAAGAGTTGGGGGTAGAGGTAGGGTCTCCATTCTGTAGATAGCTAGTAGGAATATTTTAGTTATATTCCAAAGGGCCTGTGAGTATACTAGTTTTTTTGTTTTGTTTTGTTTTTTTCCCCTGAGCCTGAAATCTAATATGCAGGTGGATACTAGTTATTTTCTAGGGAGATGATGTCATGGTTGTAAAAAGGGCCAGAAAGCTGGATCTGGGAAAAGAGTAGCTCCTAAATATGGAGACCCACCCTACTAGGGAAAGAGAGAGGCAGACTGGGAGTATGGACCGACCAGTCAACGCCCATGTTCAGCGGGGAAGCAATTACAGAAGCCAGACCTTCCACCTTCTGCAACCCACAATGACCCTGGGTCCATGCTCCCAGAGGGATAGAGAATGGGAAAGCTATCAGGGGAGGGGGTGGGAAATGGAGATTGGGTGGTGGGAATTATGTGGAATTGTACCCCTCCTACCCTATGGTTTTGTTAATTAATCCTTTCTTAAATAAAAAATTTTTTAAAAAAAGAAGAATTTCTGGGTCATATGGAAGGTCTATGTCTAGCCTTGTGAGAGTTCCCCAGACAATATCTTTAGCTCACCTGCATGTTAGCATTCAGGCTCAGGTAAAAGCTGATAAAGTCATGGGCCTCTTGGAATGTACCTAAAATAGACTTCCTAGCTTTTTCCAAAATGGAGACCCATCAAATCTCATCTGCTCTATTTTTACCTTTAGGTTGCTGATTATTAAATAATTTGTTCTGCTTTATATTTTAATGCTTTTTCAGACAACAAATTGCAGATGCTACTGTATACCAACCTGACTTCCTTGGACAGACAACCTCACCAATGTGTCCTGGAGCCCCGCTTATCCAGATCCCTGCCCCACTAGGGAAAGAGAGACAGACTGGGAGTATGGACCGACCTGCCAATGCCCATTTTCAGCGGGGAAGTAATTATAGATACTAGACCTTCCACTTTCTGCACCCCAAAATGATCCTGGGGCAATACTCTCAGAGGGATAAAAAAATAGGGAAGCTCCCAATGGAGGCAATGGTATACAGAACTCTGGTGGTGGCAATTATATGTAAATTTTGTACCCCTATTATCCTACAATCTTGTCAACCATTATTAAATCAATTAAAAAATCAAGAAAAAATTAAAAAATTAAAAAAAGAAGTTAGATATGATAAGGGAATTAAAGGGATGCAGATTGGTAGAGAAGTATTAAACCGTTTCTATTTGCAGATGATAAGATAGTAGATATAGAAAATCCACAGAAAACTCCTGGAAATTATTACGCAGTATATTAAAATGGCAGGCTATAAATCCAATATATAAAAATTATTGGTATTCCTAATAATAAATCATCAGAAGAGATACAGATATCATTCCTATTTACAATAGCAATAAAACCAATTAGGTACCTAGGACTAATGCTAGGAAAGGAAGTGACATACTTGTACACTGAAAATTATGAGTCCCTACCAAAGAAAATAGATAGACACAAAGAAACAGAAAGACATTCCATGCTCATAGAATGAAGAATTAACATAGTTGAAATAATTATTCTCTCCAGAGCCATTTATAGACTTAATGTTTATCTGAAACCAGGAAATATCCAGATGCCAAAGCTATCCCAAGACAAAAAGAACAAGAACAGAGGCATCGTTTTTCCTGACTTCAAATAATATAATATAGGTATTATCAAAATTACCTAGGACTGGAAGAATAATAGACACATAGACCAATGGAATAGAACTAAGAGCCCAGAAACAAGGCCCACCTAAAGACAATTAATTTTTGACAAGAAGGTTCAGAGTCTTTTTAATAAATGATGCTGGGAAAATTCAGTTGAAATGTGGAGATGAATGAAACATGACCTCCACATATTACCATGCACAAAAATAAACTACAAATGGACCAAAGACTTGGATTTTAGGTCACAAACAATCAAATGCATAGATGAAAATTTTGATAGAGCACTCTATGACATTTGCTTCAGAAACATCTTTGAAGAGTCATGTCCAGAAGCAAAGAAAACAAAAACAAAAATAAATCAAAACATTGAACTGGAAAGCTTCTGCACAGTGAAAGGAGACATCACCAAAGCAGAAAGATACCCTACGAAATGATAGAAGATCTTTACAAGCCATACACAAGATAAAAGGGCTAATAAACAAAGAACACAAAAAACTCAGCAACAAAAAAGAGACAACCCCAGTAAAAATGGGTAAAGGACATGGATAGAATATATACCAAAGAGTTTATCCAGATGGCCAACAAACATAGGGAAAAAAAGGCTCAAATTCACTAATTATCAGAGAAATAAAAACAAAGGCAACAGTGAAATATCACTTCATGCTTGTGACTATGCTATACATTAGAAAGAACAGGAACAACTGTTCATGAGGATGGGTGTGGTGGGAGAAGAAACACTTCTACATTGCTGTGGAAATAGATATTGTTTCAACTTCTGTGGAAGACAAGATTAGAAATGGACCTACCCTATGAGCTGGCAGGAATCCTAGGAATCCTCCTAGGAATCTATCTAAATAAAACAATACAAAAACATCTATTCCAACGAGATATATGCACACTTGTATTCATAGTAGCACTATTGTAATAGATCAAACATGGAAACAACCCAGATGTCTAATGACAGGTGAACAGGTTAGAAAGCTATGGTATACAAGTAGAACCTGAACTGGAATTAGTGTATTGCACCAAAGTAAAAGACTCTGCAGTGGGTGGGTGGGGGAGAATACAGGTCCAAAAAGGATGACAGAGGACCTAGTGGGGGTTGTATTGTTATATGGGAAACTGGGAAATGTTATGCATATATAAACTATTGTATTTATTGTCGAATGTAAAATATTAATTCCCCAATAAAGAAATTAAAAAGAAGAAAGCTGTGGTATATATGTGTAATGGATAATACTGCTAAGCTATTAAAATGATGAGATAATCTTTACCTCATCTTGGACGGAACTTGAAAAAATTGTGTTAAGTGAGATCAACCATTGGTCCAAGTGGTAGCACACCTGGTTGAGTACACACAGTACCATGCACAAGGGTCTGGGTTCCAACCTCTGCTCCCCATCTCCAGGAGAAAAGCTTCACAAACAGTGAAACAGTGTTTCTTCCTCTCAATCTCCTCCCCTCTCAATTTCTCTCTGTCCTATCTAATAAAAAAAAAGAAAGGAAAAGAGAAAAAATGGCCAGGAGTTGTGCAGGCACCAAGCCTCAGCAATGATCCTGGTAGTAGTAATTTTTTTTTTAAATTGAGATCAACAAAAAGAAGGATGAATACAGATGATCTTCCCTCTAGGAGGAACTTAGGAAACCAAGAGAGAAAGCAAAACACAATGTGAAACTTGGTCTAAAAATTGTCTGTTGCAGCAAGACCAAGGGAATAGCTGGTGATGGGAGAGATGAGAGTGCATTGGGGACCCATTGCATGATGGTGGAGTAAAACCTGCATTGGTGATGGGAGTGGTGTACAGAGACTTATCAGAAAAGACAAAAATTGGGCCCATACAATTGGCTCATAAGTCATTACTTCCTTAATAAAACAACAGTAAAAAAAGAAATTGTATCCATGTGTTAACAGCTGTCCTTGCAAACCATTATTGTCCCAATAACTTATCTTGGAAAAAATTTAAAAAGAAAGGTTTTCTTCAGCATGACATTCAAGATCCTCTGAAACACCTCCCATTGCATTCTGTTTTTTCTTTTTTCCACTTTGTGCCAAACTCATATCTAATAGTCCAATTAGACTGGAATAACTCCCCATTTCCCATATATGCGTACCTGCTGCTGTTTCCACATGCCTAGGGAAACTCTAAAGAATCTGCCATCTGAAATCCACAGACCCATTTATGTCTTTTATCATAATTACCCCATTCCTAGCAGGTCTTATCTCTTCTCCTTCTGCCTCATAGTGCATCTTCTCATATACTTATAATTCTTCTCATTCTTCTCCTGAGGAAAAAATAGGGGTCCTTGTTACCTGGAAATTTTGATTAGTAAGTTTAGTTTGGGTCACAAGAGTAAAAAATGTTATTTACATCATTCTTAACATTAGCTAAATTTGGGAAACTTTCCCTTTTTTTTTTTCCTCTAGAGCTATTGCTTCAGCACTATGATTCCACTACTACTGGCTGTCATTTTTTCCATTTTATTGCACTGGACAGAAAATTGAGAAGGGAGGGAAGAGATAGTGTGGTAGAGAGAAAGATAGACACCTACAGACCTGCTTCTCCACTAGTGAAGCTTACCCTTGAAGTCAGAAGTGGGGGCTCGAATCCAGATCTTTGTGTTTGCTACTGTGTGCGCTTAACCTGGTATGTCACCCTGCAGGCCAGGGAAAACTTTTCTAGAGCACTTAATGGAGCACTTTATACATGAGTGTTAAATGAATTAAGTAAATTCAGTTCCTTGTATAAGAACCATCAGTTGTACAAAGAAGCAGACATTCCTATGTGGATAGGAAACAGAGCCAGGCTTATACTTTGAATACCCAGCAATCTTGCAGGCTTAATGAAAACTTCAAGATAATAATTTGTGGAGACAATAATTTAATTTTCACAAATACATTCCTTTTACTGTGAATCACATGAGTATAGTCACAGAAAATTGAGCTCGTACTAAGCATCTTATCAAGATTTTAACCATTCAGAGATGTTTAAAGTTGTTTATTTTCCATTGAATGAGATTAACAGTGACAGTGGAAATGAACTGTTCATTAGCTAAAGGAAATTTCTGAGGTTTTATTCATTAGCTCTTAGTTTATCTAACCACTCCATTCCCTTAAAGTGGTATCTTAATAAGCAGGAACAATTTACCATGCAGAATATCACAGCATGATACTTAGGAAAGAATTGTAGGGAAGAAAGCCCCAGAACACATAGCCATTTAGTTTTGAGATATCAGATTCTATTCATACTTGTTTCGTACATTCACTTGGTCCTTTCCCCATTCCTCTTCCAAATAAAATCAATTAAAATTATATATACATATGTATATGTATATATAGAACCATTTCTTTTTAAAGTATTTTATTTATTCATTTTTAATGAAAAAGCTACAGATAGAAGGATATAGATGGGGGTCAGGGGAGAGAGAGAGAGAGGTGCCAACCAGAGCACCATTTAGCTCTGGCTTATGGGAGTGCTGGGGACTGAACTGTGCCTCAGATATGAAAGTCTTTTATATAACCATTATGCTTTGCCCACAGCACCTACAAATATATTTTCTTTACAGCAGAAGTCTGCAGGCTGCCTTATTTTTGCCTGCTTGGATTTTGACTTGCCTTTACCAATTGGGCAACTTTCTCCCTGTAATTGAATTCAAGTTGTTTTAAGAGAGACTCTAACAGGTCTACTAAGTCTCCATTTTCTTTTCTTTTTTGTTTGTTTAGAAAGAACTGTCATACCAGTCTCTTCTCTGCATGGTTGGGATCTTTATAGACTCTTGTCCTTTATTTGAATATCTTTATGGTCTAAATTTTTTGACACCAGGTAAGGCACCAGGTCAAAATTACTTATGTGTGAAGTGACTGAGCATCATTGTCCTCAGCAAGTACCAGGGATGAGAGCAATTAGAGACAAAGGAAGGTGGGGGGAGCATTCTGAGGCTTTGTTTCTGGGAGACCTCTCTACTATTTTCAATTCTTTCTTTAACAAAAAAATTATAATTCATAGGATGTTTCCTTGGCAAATATGTTTATCTACTATTGTATATGTATGTATACATATGTACACGCATATCTGTATACTTCTGCACACCCTTAAAATTATTTACTAAAATACTGTTTTGTATATTTAATATAATTTATATATTATATGTGTAATATATATAATAACATGTGCATTATATATACTCTTATATTATTACCAGACCTACAGGAACAAAGAGATAAGAAGGGTAGACATCCATGAAGCAGTCTGGATTTCACTGTTGCCGTTTGCTTCCTATTCCTCGTTGACCTTTTCTCATAATTGGCAAGACTCTCATATTCACACATCCAGGCAGAATTAGTAGAACTTTGATAAATACATTTCAATTAAGTGTTTCAAAGAGGAAAGAGAAAGGAAGAGTTGACAAAGCTAGGAGAAACGTGATTAAATTAGTGGATAGCAGCAGTTGTGCCATGTTGGGGAAGGGATCCCATCCATTGGCAGCTTTTATCTCTTGGGAAACTACCTGCACTTGACCATAATCCGATTCTTTAGATTTTGTGAGATCCACTCAGAGCATCCCCAGGATTTTGGCTTAGCTTTTTGTTATTCTCAGTGTATTCTCACTTCTGTAGGGATTGTGTTGAGCCTCAATTTTGGTCACATTGGTTTGGAACAAAGTACAGTTCTTGAGTGGGGGAAATAGCATAATTGTTATGTCTGATGCTCCAAAGTCCCAGGTTCAAGCCCCCCTGCCTTCCACTAACATAAGCCATAGATGAACACTACTCTGGTAAAACAAACAAACGAACTAACTAACAAAAATAGTTATTTAATGTTCCTTTTAAAAATACTCTGAGATCCAAATATTGCCTAAGTTTTGCTATATCTTGAGAATTTGCCATTTAAGAGAAGATAGAATTAGGGTGTGCTTAACCTTCTATTGCTGATCTTAGAGCTATTTCACCACACTATTGTATTTATTGTATGTACTTCCTCTTACATGTTTCAGTATTCTCCAATCTCTTCCTTTCATCTCCTTCTTAATACTAGGAGGTTTATTTTTTAAATATAGCAACCTAAATTTTATAAATCAAATCATTTTCTACTCTATAATGTCTACACATCCTTTTATATTTTTAAGATGATGGTGAATGAATTTGAACATTGAAATGGTGTACAGTTCAGATATTAAAGAAGATTTGTTTTAGAAATTTAAGTTGAACAAAACTAGAAGCAGATGACTTAGTGTTGGTGAAAGGTATTAAACACCTTCTTCAAGGAAAAAAGGAGAAAGGAGATTCACAAACACTGAAGTAATTTGACTATCTAAGCACAGAGATAGTACACTTCAGTTTATAAAGATTTCATATGTTTTTCTCATCATTAGATACCCATTAAGGTGTGTTAAACCTGGAAAAGGTTATAAGCTAAAATCTATGTGTGTGTAGAAAATACCTTTGAGTGGGGAAGACAGCTTCATTTTCCAGTCCACACTGGTCACAGATGGTTTGACCTTTAATAGAGCAGTAAAGTAGTCTCTGAGTGTTCTAGATTTTCCATCTGTAAATTGGTAAAATTCCTGTCTTCTAATCTCAGAGAACTTGAAATGGACAAATACTATAAACACTTTTCATTTAATGAATCATTTATGAAAAGCTGCAACATAAATGTTAAATTTAGTAGCCCAAACAGAGCTCAACTTATGTTGCTCCAAGTTGACATTAAAGGATATAAAATTTGGGGTTTTATTCAGAAAATATTTAAATGACCTTAAGGTGAGACATTTGAGATCAAACAGAAAAAATTTTGAAATAAAAAGAACAGCATTTCCAGATTGTGGATGTTATAGTTTTTCTCTTTATTTTTCAGTTACCTCCTTATTTAACCTTTTCTTTTAGTACTTCCTTAGACTGTCAGTCTTCAAAGTCCCTCTTTGACCTTTTTAAAGGAAGCAAGGGCATTTGATAATTATAGACTCAATGTTTATAAAGGAATTAGGACTTGTTTTCTTTTGCTTTGATTAAAAAACAAAATTTCCAGGGGTCAGGCAGATGCACATTTGAGAGCACATGATACAGTGCAGGTGTCTGTTTCTCTTTCCATTTTCCTCTCCTCTCTGGATTTTTCTCTGTATCTATACAATAAATAAATGCTATAAAAATAGAAATATATTTAAAAAACAAAAATTCAGATAAAATGTATTGAGCCTATTATATTAAAAAGTCTAGACTTTTCAAAAAGATTTATTTAGTGAATAGAAAAGGTAGTTTGCAAAAGAGAAGCAAAGAGGAACAGAGAAAAGCCAGAACACTTCTTTGGCTTATATGGTACTGGGAAGACCTCATACATGCAAGTCCTGTGCTCTACCTACTGAGCCCCCCTCCTTGGCTACAAGATTTATTGGTTTTTCAAATGCTCAAGCTACTCAACTAAAAGCTGAAATTAAAAAATTAAGAAAAAATTAGAGATACTATATTTTCAGGAAGTAAATTTGCAGCACAAATACTTGGATTTTAATAAAATCTATAAAAATGTAAATGACAAAATGATTAAAAAATTTATATATACATTTTATTTTTATATTACAGAATTACATGTTGACAGGGATTTGAATCCACACCATTCCCACCACCAGAGTTCTGAATCTCACTCTCCCCATAGCAATCCAATACAGTTCCCCTAAACCATCTCCTCTACACTATCTGTCCACATTTATACATAGTTGCCCCTTCTTTTTCTGATTCAATCCTCTCTTCCCCTCTAAGCCACTCATAACATCATAGTTACCTCCATATGTCCCTCTCCTTTCCCTTCTCTCTCTGGGTGCTGATGGAACTGGAGTGCAGAGTCCTCTTATCTTCATCTCATCACTTCTCCCTCGCTGGGAGTATGGATCAAAGTTGTTTATGGGGAGCAGATGGTAGGAGTTCTGGCTTCTGTAGCTGCTTCTCCACTGAGCATGGGCATTGACAAGTTGATCCATACCCCTGCCTGTTTCTCTTTCCCTAGTAGACCAGAACCCTGGAGATGCGAGGATCCAGGACATATTGGTGAGGTTGTTTGCCCAGAGAAGTCAGGATGGAGTCATGGTAGCATCTGTAACTTGGTGTCTGGAAGGTGGCATGCCCTAAGTTGAGACAAGATGGTTAATGAACAGGAACCAAAAAGTAGGGTCAGAGAAGATGAGATTAGGGATTTTAGGGTAAAAGAAAGCTAGGAGAACCATTTTAGGCATGTTCCTGGGTGAATACAACTATAGTAGTTTTGCTTGAGTTTGGTAACTAGCCTGAGGTTGGATAAGAATATTGTCTGAGAGAATGGTGTCAGAGTAGAGAAAAGGGCTAGAAAGTTGGATTAGGGCAGGGAATAGCTCCCATTATTATAACAAAATCATCTGTGGCTAAAATTAACTATTTATTTCCATCCACCTGCTCTAGGGCTCATATAGAAATACATATTTATATTTTATTTGTGATTTAATAATGATTAAAAAGATTGTAAGATAACAAGGATACAATTCCATACAGTTCCCACTACCAGAATTGTGTGTCTCATTCCCTCCATTGGAAGCTTCCCTATTCTTTATCCCTCTCTGGGAGTATGGATCAAAATTCTTTTTTTTAAAATTAATTTTTTATTTAAGAAAGGATTAATGAACAAAAACATAAGGTAGGAGGGGTACAACTCCACACAATTCCCACGACCCAATCTCCATAACCCACCCCCTCCCATGATAGCTTTCCCATTCTCTAGCCCTCTGGGAGCATGGACCCAGGGTCGTTGAGGGTTGCAGAAGGTAGAAGGTCTAGCTTCTGTAATTGCTTCCCCGCTGAACATGGGTGTTGACTGGTCGGTCCATACTCCCAGTCTGCCTCTCTCTTTCCCTAGTAAGGTGTGTCTCTGGGGAAGCTGAGCTCCAGGACACATTGGTGGGGTCTTCAATCCAGGGAAGCCTGGCCAGCATCCTGGTGGCATCTGGAACCTGGTGGTTGAAAAGAGAGTTAACGTATGAAGCCAAACAATTTGTTGAGCAATCATGGATCCCAAGCTTGGAATAGTGGAGAGGAAGTGTTAGGGGGGTACTCACTGCAAACTCTAGTGTACTTCTGCTTTCAGGTATATATTTTGCAGTAGTTTATGGATACGTGTGAACATATGCTCTCTCTCACAGAAACTGGTGTATATCTAGGTTATGGGACTTTGTTAGAAAGTGAACTACCTGAGATGAAATTAGAGTGTACTATAAAAGGAAAGGTCTCACCCGAGTAATGAAGCTGAAGGGTTGTCATGCCACATGTGAAATCTCTGGACACAGTCTGAGGTGAAGCATGTTGAGGTGGCAATCGTTGCGTTGGTTAGGTTGTGATCGGCAGATGCAATATTATTTGGTTTGGATTGGGAGATGCATACGGGAAAGTGAGCCCTATCCAAGGGTTCCAGGACTGGGGGAAGTAGGGGCTCTATAGTGGAGATGTGAGGTTCCTGCTGTCTTAGGGTTCAAAAAGACAATTGATAGTTAATGTTATCACATTATTTGTTAATTGGGTTAACTTTGAAAAGTCCTTTTGTTAGGGTTTGCTGTACAGTATCCAGTATCTTGTATATAGCTGTGCTATTGGATGCTTCTCATATACTTGGTCTAGGCTTTTGAGAGAGTCCGCATATAAAATACACAGCCTATATATTAAAAAGATTCAGTTTGTGTTTTGAGAAACTTTGAGACATACAATTAATTTTCCCCCTCTCATATTAATTAACTACTGATTTATATGTCTACATTTTGCTAGGAGTGTACATAAACACCATTCCCACCACTAAAAGACTGTGACTCATCCCTCCCGCCCACTCCCACCCCCCACTGGCCCAGGAAGCTGCATGTCTACCCCTTACCACTGGGTTTTTACTTTGGTGCCCTACTTACAATTTGATCAGGTCCTGCTTTTAGTTTCCCTTTCAGATCTTCTTAGTCAACTTCTGTTGATGAGTGGGATCATCCCATACTCATCTTTATCTTTCTGACTTAGTTCACTTAACATAATTCCTTCTAGCTCTGTCCAAGATGGGTCAGAGAAGGTGGGTTCATTGTTCTTGATAGCTGCATAGTATTCCATTGTGTATATATACCACAGCTTTCTCAGCCACTCATATGTTGTTGGGCACCTGGGTTGCTTCCAGGTTTTAGCTATTATGAATTGTGCTGCTATGAACATAGGAGTACACACCTCTTTTTGGTTGGGTGTTATGGAGTCCTTGGGGTATAACCCCAGGAGAGGAATTTCTGGATCATATGGAAGGTCCATGTCTAGCCTTGTGAGAGTTTTCCAGACTGCTCTCCACAGAGGCTGTACCAATTTACATTCCCACCAGCAATGTAAAAGGGTTCCTCTGTCCCCACATCCTCTCCAGCATTTGTTGCTGCTGTCCTTTTTGATGTATGCCTTTCTTACAGGAGTGAGGTGGTATCTTAGTGTTGTCTTAATTTGCATTTCTCTGACAATCAGTGACCTGGAGCAGTTTTTCATATGTTTGTTAGCCTTTTGGATCTCCTCTGTAGTGAATGTTTTGTTCATTTCCTCTGCCCATTTTTGGATGGGGTCATTTGCTTTTTTGGTGCTAAGTTTGCTGAGCTCTTTATATATTTTGGTGATTAGTTTCTTGTCTGATGTCTGGCATGTGAAGATCTTCTCCCATTCTGTGAGGGGTCTCTCTGTTTGTTTAATAGTTTCTTTGGATGTGCGGAAGCTTTTCAATTTGATGTAGTCCCATTGGTTTGTTTCTGCTTTAGTCTTCCTTGCAATTGGGTTTGATTCATCAAAGATGTCCTTGAGGTATAGGTGGGAAAGTGTTTTACCAATGTTTTCCTCTAAGTATTTGATTGTTTCTGGTCTGACATCTAGGTCTTTGATCCATTTGGAGTTGATTTTTGTTTCTGGTGAGATAAAGTGGTTCAATTTCATTCTTCTGCATGTTTCAACCCAGTTTTTTGTCAAAGGCTTTCTCTGCCATCTATTGAGATAATCATGTGGTTTTTGGCTTTGCTTTTATTGATGTGCTGAATGACATTGATTGACTTACGTATGTTGAACCAGCCTTGCATTCCTGGGATGAATCCCACTTGGTCTTGATGAACAATCTTTTTCATATGTTGCTGTATCCGCTTGGGCAAGATCGTGTTTAATATTCTCCCCAGAGCCATATACAAATTTAATGCAATACCCATCAAAGTTCCACCAAGCTTCTTTAAGAGAATAGAACAAACACTACAATCATTTATCTGGAACCTGAAAACACCTAGAATTGCCAAAACCTTCTTAAGAAAAAGAAACAGAAATGGAGGCATCACACTCCCAGACCTTAAACTATATTATAAAGCCATCATCATCAAAACAGCATGGTACTGGAACAAAAATAGGCACACAGACCAGTGGAACAGAATTGAAAGCCCAGAAGTAAATCCCAACACCTATGGGCATCTAATCTTTGATAAGGGGGCCCAAAGGATTAAATGGAAAAAGGAGGCTCTCTTCAATAAATGGTGCTGGGATCAAAATTCTTTATGGGGTACAGAAGGTGGGAAAGTCTGGCTTCTGTAATTGCTTCTCCTCTGGACAGGCTAATCCATACCCCCAGCCTGTTTCTATCTTTCACTAGTGGGGTAGGACTCTGGAAAGGTATGGTTCCATGACACATTGGTGAGATCGTCTGCCTGGAGGGTGTCAGTATGGTTTCATAGTAGCATCTTCAACTTGGTGGCTGAAAGGCAGTATGTTATAATGCAAAGTGTTCAATAAACAGGAATCCAAAGGTAGAAACATAACAATTGAAACTAGGGGGTCTTCATGTAGGAAGAACCTGGAAAGTCTATTTTAGATATGTTCCATGTGGCCCATAAATTTAGAAATATTATGGCAAAACTATTAATGTATCTTTATTAACTATTTTTAACTCTTTTAAAATATTACTGGGCAATACTGTAGAATTTACTTTTATTAACAAAGAATAGACAAGACCCACCTATTATTATTTTAACTATGCTTGATACCATATCTAGAATAAATAGCATGTCATTGACCAGATGCTGGCAGCAAAATAGCATTTCAACAAGTATGCTAATATTAGGCTACAGATTAAATAATGATCTTGAAACTTACTGGGTTATTATTTTCTCATAAAATTATATAAAGGAATGAATTAACATCTTATTTAAATGCAAACCAAAGAGTTTCAGCAACACCTGCCAAGACATTGACTTACAAAGGGAAGTTTTCCACCTAAGGGCTTATTATTTTGTGCTGGAAAAAAACTGTCTTGAGTTGCTATTCATCACAACTCAGTTGTGACATTCTTTTAACTAAATCAAGTACAAACGGAGATTCACATATTAGTCTATAAAAACTATTACAAACTCAAACAATAACACTGTATTAGGTGCTACTGGATGACAATAATGTGTTCTCACTAAAATAGAAACATTTGGGCTTTAACCCAAGTTTGGTCCTTCATTATCTAACTCTTTATAATGAGGGTTGTCCATGCTTCCCAGATTCCTTCAGTTCATATAGAATTTTACACAAAGAATGAACTGTTAAATCACAGAACAACAGATGAAGAAAGGCATACAAAAACCTAAAGACCATCATTAAGCCAAATAAGCTGTTGGTATGCATGAGACCCCTTCTGTTTCATTTGGTTTAAATCCCCCCTGCTTAACACTATTCTATTTATATAACCGCTGTTAACAAGCACCTCCCTCCAGGGCATTGGTTCAATCCCCACTGTTTCATGATATGTTTTTGCTCCACCCCCCCTCCTTGTCACACCCTGATCCCCTCTTTGTCACACTCTGATTTTCACCAGTCACTTTTCTTTCCACCCTCTCTACGTCACATCTTGTTTCCACCCTACTTGAGAAGTATATATAAAGACAGCATTGTGAGTTTTAGAGTACTGTACTTTACCTTGAGTTTAGCTTAGCTCGTCTTAGATTGTGCTGCGTCCTGCATGAATAAAGAGATACTGCCTACAGCTCAACTATGAGTCCCTGGTCGTCTGTTACCTGCCCATGAAGCCAGCCCAGCGAAAACAACCTAACCCGTCGAAAACGACAATAAGCTATGCATTTAAATGAATACACCAAGTATTTATTAAGTGAATATTATGGTTAGCTTCCAGTTCTTAAAGATCTGAGCCAAGTATGCCTTAATATAGCAAGAGTTAGACAGGGAATTTAGAATATTTAGAGACAATTCTTTTTTTCTCATAGTTACTTTCATTGAAGTTTAAAAATATGTATATATAACTGTAAGCATGATTCATCAAGAGTAAAATATATTGAAAGAACACTATCTCTTATGGAAAATTAAAAAACCCTGCATACTAGATTCTATACTATGAATTTGGTAATATTAGGAAAGTACATTGCTGTTTCCTAACCCACTGATAAGGAGCATGTGTGTGCCCTAATTAGGGAGGTTCCCAGTTGATATAATAAACTATCATAGTTGGTGGTCTATGATAGCTTATTGAAAAGGTATGAGTTAAATGTGTGCTAATGTTATGGATATAATTCCTCAGAATTTCTGGGGGGATAATAATAGAATGGAAAGTTTAACTCAAGTAAAAACCTATGATAGTTGTGGGCCCCTAGGAACATGCCTAAAATGGACTTCCTAGCTTCTTTTCACCCTAAGATCCCTGTTTTCATCTGCTCTACTCCGACTTTTTGTTTCCTGTACATTAATCATTTTGTCCTGCTTTATATCTTGCCACCTTCCAGCCATCAATTTGCAGATGTTATCATGATTTCATCTTGATTTTCCTGGGCAGACAATTTCACCAATGTGTCCTGGAACCTTGCCTCTCCAGAGCTCTACCCCACTAGGGAAAGATAAAGATAGGCTGAGGGTATGGATTGACCTGTCAATGCCCAAGTCCAGCAAAGAAGCAATTATAGAAGCCAGAACTTCTACCTTCTACACCCCCAAAACAACCTTGATCCATACTCCAGTGGGGAAGAAGTGATAGGAGGAAGAGAATAAGAGGGCAAGGGACCCAAGCTCCATCAGATTACAGAGAGAGGATAAAAAGGGGAGAGATATTTGGATAGTGCTGTGTGTGGGTTGGAGGGGCAAAGAAGACTGGACCTGGAAGAAGAAGGGGGCAATTATATACAAATGTAGACGGACAGATTTAGAGATGATGGTTAACTCATGTCTGCAACCTTAGGAGAACCATGATGGACTGCAATGGAGAGATTCAGAACTCTGCTGGTGGGAACAGTGTGGAATTGTACTCCTGTTGACATGTAATTTTATAAAGTAATATTGAATTATTAATAAAAATAAAGAAAATGTTCTTCCTTAAATTAAGTTTGATAGGCTGCTTAGGACCATTTTCTCTGGAGTCAGGCTTTTTAGACTTAGATTCTGACTTTTCCTTATAAAGATTATAATCATCAGCTGTGTGGTTTTGTCTTTGTTTCTTCATCTGTAAAGGACTTAAAATAGCATCCAGTGTGGTAAGCTCTCAGTAAATACTAGCTACTATAATTACTCAAAACTAACTTTGCCATCTGAACCCTGGTTTATTCTCTTCCCCATTTCTTGGAAAGCTGATATCAGTAATAGTCCCTTTCTGTGGTAGTATTAGTCTAATATGCTTGTGATCTGATACTCTTTGTATTTACTTTTAATGTTTCCCTTTTAGAATTACTCTTTAACTTATTTATTTAATGTAGAATTACCAGGATTTCATGTATACCTGATATCACTGATAGCCTTCCTTGGCCATTCCAGACAGAGGAAGAAAAAGAGAGAGAGGAGAGAGAGAGGAGAGAGAGAGAGAGAGAGAGAGAGGAATAGATGAGAGAGACAGACAAAAAAGAGAAAGTAAGGGGCTCTGAAATTCAATTTCATCAGGACTCAGAGAGAAAAGAGGGGAAAAGGAAGGGCATTTAAAAGTAATAATGGGTGTGGGTGCGACTGAGAAAGAAAGAGAAGATGGGACCATGGGGAAAAAATTGGCAAATATGTATAAATACAGACAGATATCAAAATAATAGTCAACCAATATCTGTGACCTTGGGAGGACTACTGCAGCTTCCAGTGGAGGGAATAGGGATACAGAACTCTGGTGGTAGTAATGGTGTGGGTGGAATTATACCCCTGTTATTTTATAATTTTGTAGATCAATGTAAACTCACTAATAAAATAAAAAATAATAAATTAAAAGTCTCTCTTGGATTCTGGGTAGTGGCATACCTGGTTAAGTGCATATATTGCCATAGGCCAAGACCAGGTTTCCCCAATGTAGGGGGAACACTTCACAAGTGGTGAAGCAGGTTTACAGGTGTCTATCTTTCTCTCTCCCTCTCTATTACCCTCTCCTCTCTCAATTTCTCTTGGTCCTATCCAATAAAATAGAAGAAAAAAAGGGAAAATTGGCTGCCAGTGGCAGTGGGTTCATAGTGCTAGCCCTAAGCCATAGTGATAACTAACCCTGGTGGCAAAAAAAGAAAAAAGAAAGAAAGAAATCCAGTGTCTAGGACATATATGATAGATGTGTTATAAACGAACCTGTTGGAACGTTAAGTTTAGAGATCAAGGGAGACTCTCGGAGAAGGTACCATCTAAGTTAAGTATGATAGAATTATCCAGGCTAAAGAGCAGGGTGTTCCAGATGGATGAAATAGTATAGCGTCTGCAAAGAGCTCTAAGGTAAGTCAATATAGGTGAGACACAGAAAGGCTGTAATTGGAGAAATGAAGGGGTGGTAGTAGATGAGACTAAAAGGAAAGTAGCAGCCTCTATGGAGAAAAAAAAAAGGACTTTAATATAAGGAAACAAGAAAGGCAAACACTGGGAAGTGGCAGCAAAGATGTTCATTTTATAAGATTACCCTGCTTCAGTAAGGAATGTCATGGAAAATTTAAGTTAGTGAAGTAATAAGATTTTCTTTTTAGAAAATCTCTGGATAAAAGGGAGTGAAAAGGCTTTTGGGCGGTGGCACACCAGGTTAAGGTCACATAGTTTGAAACTCAAGGATTCCGATTCAAGCCTCCAGCTCTTTGCCTGCAGGGGGTTTGCTTCACAAGCGGTGAAACAAGTGTCTTTCTCTCCCCCTCTCTGTCTTCCCCTCCTCTCTCAATTTCTTTCTTTCCTATCCAACAACAACAGCAGCAGAAACAACAACAGTAATAACAGCAACAGCAACAACAGCGGGGGGAAAAAGATGGCCTCCAGGAGCAGTGGATGTAGTACATGTAGGGACCTAGGAAGGAAGGCACTGATAGCTTTAAGGGAGAATGTCAAGGTAACAGTTGTAGTTATATTTGATAGAAAGTTCCAGGTTTTAGAAAAGATAAAAGGTAAAGAATTGACTCAGAAGATACTTGGGACCATGGAGAGATGGAAGTTATTATGTAGCATTACTATGTCCTTAGAGTATGTTATATAGGCAGCTACTGAAAGTGGGTATTAGCTTTTAAAATCTATCAGATCTTAAGTTTTCTATTGAGTCCAACTAAGGAAAAGCCTTTGAGAAAGAAAATGTTGGTCAGAAGGAACCTAATTCCAGGGAGTTTTTCACTCTAGGCAGGTAGCAGTTTCAGAAGACCCTTTAGGAATGGAGATGGTGATGGGAGAAGAGGTCTGAGAAATTCTCTGCAGGTTCACCGGTAATTAGAGAGTTTACACACCTTAAATAGCTTTGCTTAAAAAGATTACTAGGGATATTTTTGATCTTCTATTGCATTAAAAGAGAACAATCCATGACATTCATTCTGGAGTTGAGTGGGGCATGGCAAGAGAGAGACATAGAGATACCTGCAAACCTACTTCACCACTCACTCAATCTGCAGATGGTGGATGGGGGCTTGAGCCCAGGTCCTTGCACATGGCAACTTGTGCACTTAGCCAGGCGCACCATCACCTGGTCCTAATTTTTTTTTTTTAAAGAATAAATAGGATCCCATCTTCATGTCACAAAAGATGTCATCCAAATTACAAATATGGGGACCAGCAGTAGCGCAGCAGGTTAAGCCCACATGATGCAAAACACAAGGGCTGGTGCAAGGATCCCAGTTTGAGCCTCTGGCTCCCCACCTGTAGGGGGGTTGCACAATTGGTAAAGCAGGTCTGCAGGTGTCTTTCTCTCCCCCTCTCTGACTCCCCTTCTCTCTGGATTTCTCTCCATCCTATCAAATAACAATAATAAGGGCAACAAAAAAAAGTGAAAAATGGCCTCCAGGATCAGTGGATCTGTAGTGCAGGCACAGAGCCCCAGCAATAACACTGGAGGCAAAAACAAAACAAAACAAAACAACAAACTACAAATACCTTTTTTTTTTAATTAAAGAAAGTAATTACTGAATAGAAAATAATTATCATCTTCTGAGTGGAGTTGAGTGGTTAAGACTGATCCAGGATCTGAAGGATGTAGAAAAGAACATTAAAAAATGTATCAGGCAACAGTATAGGTAAAAACTGAGAAGTTGGACAAGGGGGAAAACAATTCTAGAAGGAAAGGGAGTATTTAAATCACAATACTTGCACTTCATATAGGGCAGCAGAGTGAAGAAAACCAATGATGTTAGGCACAGGTGGAACTAGACATGTTCAAGAAAACTAACAACTTTAGTAAAGTTTTTGGAATTTGACATGATAGTTCTTGGTGCTTTATCGTAACTTCAGTCCAATCCTCCTCCCCAATAATCCCTAGGACAGCTTGAAGGCAGACAATTTTGCTGCTCACATTTAGTTTAATACAATTTTTCTAGAAAAATTATGAAAATGAGGGTCAGGTAGTGGTGCACCTAGAAGAGCACATATATTACAATTTGGAAAACTCAGGTTCAAGTACCCAGTTCCCACTTGCAGGTGTAGGAGAGCTTCACAAAGTGGTGAAGCAGTGCTGCAGGTATCTCCCTTTCTTACTCCTTCTTTACTTCCCCCTTTTCTCTCAATTTCTGTGTCTCTATTCAAAATAAATAAATAGAAAAGTTGTGAAAAATAAGTGACATACTTAGATTGTTATTTTTCCCTAAAGAAAATTTACATTTGAATCTGTTTAGAATAAGTGAAATCTGCTACTGTATTTTAAACTGTGTTGCAGTTCTCATAGATGCTAGAAATATGATTGATTCACTTTTTATTAGAATACTGGCTTTAGTAAGTTCTAAGTTCTTTTTTAATATCTATTTTTTGATATAGAGACAGAGAGAAATTGAAAGGGAAAGAGGAGGTGAAGAAAAAGAGAGAGAGAGAGAGAGAGAGAGAGAGAGAGAGACCTGCAGCACTGCTTCCCAACTTGTGAAGCTTTCTCCCTACAAGTGGGTACCTAGGTTCTTGTGCACTGTAGCATGTGCATTCAACCAGGTGTACCACTACTCACCCCTGGCTTTAGTTAAGTTCTTGCTCAGTCTTATGTTGTAACTTGTTCAGTCTTATGGTGTAAGTCCTATGTTATGTAAGAGCTCTAACTCTTATGCTTCCACATCATGACTATAATATCTATGTTCAGACTCATAGTCCTACCTCTGTGGAAGCAACAAAGTCACTCAAAAGAAAAGTGGCCCATAAGTATAAGAAGCACTTGAAGTTTGTCTTCCCCATAGATACTCAGTGATTCTTCCAAACCTTGCTACTTTTTTATGGTTTCTATCATATTTTTTATTATTCTTTGGTCAGTTTTTTATTTGTGCTCATTGGGATGGCAGCTCTCAATTCCCAGTCACATCATTTACTATTTATTTTATTTATTATTAATCTATTTTACTTTACTTTCTCTGCTCAAACTGCTCTTTTCAGGGTCACTAATAATCTCTTAGCTGCTACGGTTTTGAGTCCTTGTCGTACCCAATCTCTTTTAAGTTTAGTGCATAGAGCTATGCTTTCTAAAACCCTTTCTATATCTTGTCTTTTGTTACTCAACTGACTCATTTCTTGGTGTCTGCTACTTCTTTGATTACTATGCATACCTTAACTTTCTTGTTAAATTTCTTCCCTTGGCTATTTTATTCCTTATATATACTCTCTGTGGATGAGCCTTGTTTCTGTTTCCAAAAGCCATCAATATACTGCAGCATATAAAATACTTTCTTTTAATAGGGATATTTACTACTGCATTAGGCTGTCTCATGAATCAAATAAAACAGAACACATCTATCATCAGAACCCAGAATATGGTGCTCAGTGACAGAAAGGATTCCCACTCTTTTTAAAAATAGTAATAAAAATTGGAAAAAATTTTTTTCTTTTGAATTTCAGAATAATATTTCCTACTTTTCTTGTATATCTCTACTAGATATCCTACAGAATGTAAAACTAATCATATCCAAAGCAGAACTCATTATTTATTTCTACCCTGGTAACTTTGTCACTCATTTCAACAAATGGCACCACTACCTCCTTAACTTTAACTGTGTGCACCATATTAAAATTTTCTTCTCATTTTCTTTTCCTTTCATCTTCTACTATAGTTATCACTGGAGATTTGGTGCCTGTATAACATCTCTACCACTTCTGGCAGCCATCATTCTAGCTTTAATAACATATGCAGTTTAACATTTTATAAATATATAGAGATTGGGTGACAGCGTACCAGGTAAAGCACCGATGTTACAATGAGCCAGGACCCTGGTTCTGGGCCCTGGTTCTATTCCCTAGTCCTCATCTGTAGGGGGAAAGCTTCATGAAAAGTGAAACAGTGCTATGGGTATCTCTGTTCCTCTCTTTTGCACTCTATCTCCCCTCAATTTCCATCTCTATCCAGTAAGTAGATTAAATGTTTAACAAATATTTGAACCTAAATATTTGTGTTTCCATGAGATTTAAACCCAATTCATATTTTAAGGAAGGGACTTTGTAGGAGCTCTGATAACAGAATTACTCACACCATACTAAACCTCTCAGAATGTTGCTCTTTTCTTTAGTTTCTGGTCAAAAGAGCAGATACTTTCCATATCTTTCTGCCCACATACTATATTCAAATACATACTCATTTCTCAAGCATTCATTATTCTTACTGTTCATCCTATCTGACTCATCAGCTCAGTATAATGCATATTTAAAGCATGGAAATACTAATTTATGCATATATTACAGGACTATGTGCAGAAACTAACTTGTGTGTTGATGAAGTGCTCCTCTGTTTTTAAATTTTCTTCCTAAATTATTAATTGTTTATATATCAGCACTCATCATAAGTTATGTCATTTTATTTTTTCCTCATGATTGTTTCAAGTGTATTAACTTTTTATCCACAATCTGAAGGTTAGTTTTCTGAGTGCAAAGTTTGGTGTTTTTTCATTCCTTTGTGCTATTTGATGCTTAACATAGGATTGGACCACAGTGGTCACTGGGTAACTTTGTTTGTTTGTTTGTTTCACAAAATTAATATGTAAGAAATTATGATCATTCAAATATTTAGAATTTCTGATTCAGGAAAGAGGAAAAAAACCTACTCAAGAGAAAATTGCATTTTCTACCTCTTGAACACATCAAATCTTTTTTTTAATTTTTTTTTATTTTTAAATTTTTTATTTAAGAAAGGATTAGTGAACAAAAGCATAAGGTAGGAGGGGTACAACTCCACACAATTCCCACCACCCAATCCCCATAACCCACCCCCTCCCATGATAGCCTTCCCATTCTCTAGCCCTCTGGGAGCATGGACCCAGGGTCCTTGAGGGTTGCAGAAGGTAGAAGGTCTGGCTTCTGTAATTGCTTCCCCGCTGAACATGGGCGTTGACTGGTCGGTCCATACTCCCAGTCTGCCTCTCTCTTTCCCTAGTAAGGTGTGTCTCTGGGGAAGCTGAGCTCCAGGACACATTGGTGTGGTCTTCAATCCAGGGAAGCCTAGCCAGCATCCTGGTGGCATCTGGAACCTGGTGATTGAAAAGAGAGTTAACATATGAAGCCAAACAATTTGTTGAGCAATCATGGATCCCAAGCTTGGAACACATCGAATCTTACTTACCTTTCCAACTTAGCACCAAAAAAATATGTCATGACCTTTTAACAAAAACAAAGATTCTACACAACTCTTCCTTCTTAAAAACTAGTAAATGGGAATAGAGGTACATTTAATATCAAAATGATTACTGATGTGAAATCAGTGGCTTCTAATAAACTCATACTTATAAAGTGTCCTAAAGTTTCTATCTCTTTCATATTAATTATGAAATAATTACTTCTGAAATGATATCATGGAAGAATGCAGTGGCAAGATTACTCCTAAATGATTATTTTTACGGTTTATATTCAAGCAAATGTACACCACTTATACTACAGTGAAGAAAAAAATAGAATGTCTATTGGAAAATTCATTATTTAAAGATTTTCCTAATGTATATTATGTGAAATTTGTGTTAGAATCATGGACAATATGGTAATTGAGAAAAAAAGACTAGGGTAGAAATTAGAACTCTTGAACTCACTTCTGTCAGTTGATGTCATGATCTTAAGTAAAACAATTACTGTTTCTGCACCTTGGTTTTGTCATCTGTAGAACAAGTCTATTCATACTATCTCTGGCCATCTTTAAACTTTATTCATGTAAGATAACGCATATGAAAAAAATTTTAAATCATTTAGGCACTACAGTAGTGTAAGGGAGTCATTTTTGGGAGACTAAGTCATCCACAGAAATGTTTTTGTAAAGAAAGACTCTGCAGTCAAGTGGCCTGGATGTCAGCCCACAATTATGCCACTTACCAACTGTTGGGCTTTAGTTATGTACAACCTTAGACCAGAATGTCAGAATCATCTAGTCCTGTCAGTATGTAAGCTACAGTTATTAGTAGATAGTATTAAATGACATAAATAATGGTGAGCTCCAGTATAGTATGGTAAATCCATGGGATTTTTAAAGTAAACCAAGCTCCCAAGTAACTTGGTTATAATAATAATAATTATTTATTGACTTCTTAAATTCTAAGTCTAAAAGAAACCTTCCCCATTTTCCTTAAAATCATTATTTCTCCCAGTCCTAAAACCTCTTGGACTTTGATTGTATTTTTTGATAACTCTTCTCTTGATCCCTTACCCTGTTATACTACCTTTGTGGACCTGAACTAAATCAATGCAAACAGTGTCACTATGTCACATTATGCAGCCACTGCCTTTTGGCTTCGAGTTGTATCCAAAGACACAAAGCCTGAGATGTCAACCTCCCAACTCCAATAACCTGCCAAGTTGCAAATACTAGTATGATTCCATCCTGACTTCCCTGGGTGTAAGGCCACATAGTGTGTCCTGAATGTCCTCATCTCTCCAGAACCCTACCCCAAGTAGGGAAAGATAGAACAGGCTGGGGGTCATACATCAGACAAGAGGCTAATAACAAAAATATATAAATAACTTGCAAATATCAACAACAAGAAAACAAATAACCCCATCCAAAAATGGGGAGAGGACATGGACAGAATATTCACCACAGAAGAGATCCAAAAGGCTGAGAAACACATGAAAAAATGCTCCAAGTCTTTGATTGTCAGAGAAATGCAAATAAAGACAACAATGAGATACCACTTCACTCCTGTGAGAATGTCATACATCAGAAAAGGTAACAGCAACAAATGCTGGAGAAGTTCTGGGGGTCAAAGGAACCCTCCTGCACTGCTAGTGGGAATATAAATTGGTCCAACCTCTGTGGAGAACAGTCTGGAGAACTCTCAGAAGGCTAAAAATGGACCTACCCTATGATCCTATAATTCCTCTCCTGGGAATACATCCTCAGAAACCCAACACACCCATCCAAAAAGATCTATGTACACATATGTTCTTAGCAACATAATTTTTAATAGCCAAAACCTGGAAGCAACCCAGGTGTCCAACAACAGATGAGTGGCTGAGCAAGTTGTGGTATATATACACAATGGAATACTACTCAGCTATAAAAAATGGTGACTTCACTGTTTTCAGCCAATCTTGGATGGACCTTGAAAAACTCATGTTAAGTGAAATAAGTCAGAAACAGAAGGATGAATATGGGATGATCTCACTCTCAGGCAGAAGTTGAAAAACAAGATCAGAAGAGAAAACACAAGTAGAAACTGAACTGGAATTGCACCAAAGTAAAAGACTCTGGGGTGGGTAGGTGGGGAGAATACAGGTCCAAGAAGGATGACTGAGGACCTAGTGGTGGTTGTATTGTTATATGGAAAACTGGGAAATGTTATGCATGTACAAACTATTGTATTTACTGTGGAATGTTAAACATTAATTCTTCAATAAAGAAATTTAAAAAAAGAAATAATCAGGCTGGGGGTATGAATCAACCTGCCAACACCCATGTCCAGCAGAGAAGCAATTATAGACACCAGAACTCCCACCTTCTGCACCTCTCAAAGAATTTTGGTCCATACTCTCAGAGGAAAAGCAATGTTAGGGGAAGGTGAACAGAGGGCTCTGAACTCCAATTCCATCAAGAATTGGAGAGAGAAGAGGAAGACAGGCATTCAAAAGTAGTAGTAGGCATAGGTGTGCCTTAGAAAAAAAGAGAAGGCAAGACCATAGGAAAAATTTGTCAAATATATAACTAACGATATATATATATATATATATATATCGTTAGTTATATATATATATATATAAATATATATATAACGATATATATATATCGTTAGTTAGTTATAGAAATAATAGCCAATCCCTATCTGTGACCTTGGGAGAACTACTGAAGTTTCCAATAAAGGAATGGGGACACAGAATTCTAGTGGTGGGAATGGTATAGAATTACACCTCTGTTAATCTCAAAATTTTGTATATCAATATTAAATCACTAGTTAAAAAGAAAGCTTTTTGTTTTCTCAACAGACATTAAAGTTATGAAATTAACACATATAAAATGTTAACATTTTGTAGCACATAGTCAGGGCTACATTGTGTTTAGTCTATTATTCTTGCTTCTTTCATGCATGGTGTGAAAACAAAACAAAACAAAACAAAACAAACCCAGATAGTTTGTGATGTTATCAATTTGTTGAAAAATGCCTGGATGAAGAATAAAATGCCCACTAAATAATTTGGTCTTGACCTATATGCTACATTTTCACTAACATTGGCAAGGTTTTTGTTTTCATGGACTTAAGTTTTGGCGTCGTGCGAAGATTATAGCGGTTTTGAAACCAAAGAAAGACCCAACACTGACTGCCAGCTATAGACCAATTTCTCTCCTCTCTGTGTGTTACAAACTCCTTGAGAGGCTGCTTCTGTCACGTATTTCTCATCTTACAGAGAAATTCCTATCACCCGCCCAAGCTGGTTTCCGCTCAGGAAGATCTACCTGCGAACAAGCCCTGGCCCTCTCAACTTACATTGAAAATGGATTCCAGAAGAATTTAAAGATGGGTGCTGTCTTTGTTGATCTCACAGCAGCCTATGACACGGTCTGGCACCGTGGTCTCCTAGTCAAGATCTCAAGATGCCTGCCTCCATGGGTGGCCAACACTATATCGTTTCTTCTCCAAAACAGAAGATTCTGGGTGCATCTGGGTGACAAGTCTAGCAGATGGAGACTTGTCTCAAGTGGCCTCCCCCAGGGCTCTGTCCTGGCTCCTACACTATTTAATATTTACATCAATGACCTCCCAGAAACTTCTTCAAGGAAGTTCATCTACGCCGATGACATCTGCTGTGCAACTCAGGCATCCAAGTTCGACATCCTCGAGGAAACACTCACGAAAGACATGTCTCTGATATCTGATTACTGTAAAAAATGGCGACTAATCCCTAGCACTGCAAAAACAGTATCATCTTTTTTCCATCTACACCATGCCTCAGCCTCGCATGAGCTTAATGTGCATCTTGACGATACGAGAATCCGGCATGAAGCCCAGCCAGTCTATCTTGGCGTTACTCTCGATCGCACTCTGTCATTTCACAATCATCTCATAAAAACCGCAGCAAAGGTGGGCGTGAGGAATAACATCATTGCAAGACTGGCCAGCTCCTCATGGGGCGCAAGCGCTTCCACACTACGATCATCATCTCTGGCATTATGCTATTCCACTGCAGAATACTGTGCCCCAGTATGGTTCCGTAGCCCCCATGTTCACTTGGTCGATTCCAAATTATATTCCTCCATGAGGATAATTTCTGGAACCATCCGTTCCACCCCGGTTCCATGGCTGCCAGTTCTTAGCAACATCGCCCCTCTAGATATTCGTCGGGATGCGGTATCATCTAAGTTCATTTCCCACGTCTGCGCTCGACTGGACCTGCCAATATACGCAGATATCTTCACCCACTCTGTCCAATGCTTGACGTCTCGTCACCCAATCTGGTCCCCTATGCCTACACTGAACTTCTCTGTTCCAGTCTCTTGGAAACAGAGTTGGCAGTCAGCTGAGGTCAAGAACAAACACCTCATCACAGACCCCTGCAAGCGTCAACCCGGCTTTGACCTAGCACGTTATGATTGGGCCCTCCTCAATCGCTATCGAACAGGCCATGGCTGGTGCGCCGCTATGTTCCATCGCTGGGGAGCCAGAGACGACCCAAACTGCCCCTGTGGCTACAGACAGACTATGACCCACATAGTCAACGACTGCCACCTCTCCAGATTCAAAGGAGGTCTCGAAACTTTACATCAGGCTCAACCTGACGCTGTTGACTGGCTACGGAAGAAGGGCAAACGCTAGAAGAAAAAGTTTTAATAGATTTAGGAGAGACAGTGAATAAACAAGACACTTATGAAATGATGAAAGTAATAGATTCAGAAGGACCAGAAAGCTGGATCAGTGAAGAGAGTAGCTCCCAAATATGGGAAAGGTGTATAAATATTATTGATTGTAAACCCCACTGATTTGATGTGATCTGGGGCCCATATTCAGCTTAGGAGCCTATGTGAACTCTGCCTCCCTGTAGATCTGAGCTCACATTCTGTGGTCATAAGTAGGAATGTTCCAAGCTGCCCCAATATCAGGACTCATCTTCCTCAGGTGTAGCATAGAGTATATTGTCCAGCCTCCCTTCGGAGGATGGAACATTCTCTACCATTGTTGATTCAAGTTGAGGGCAAGGTCCTATGGGGGCCCATGAAGGGGACTATTGTGTTGTGTCTGTTGTTCTATTGTGTTGTTCCTGATAGGAATGACCAGTAACAATGGAGAGAGGGATTTATTCTAGGTCTAGGCCTATCATGTCTGTTTAGGAATCTCAGGACTCCCAGATTAGGGCCCCCCTGGATTGAGGGTGAGGGTGGATGTTCAGCTTCAGAGGATGGGATGTGGAGGGAGGGTGGATGGGATGGGACACAGTCTTTTGCTGGTGGGAATGGTGTTTATGTACACTCCTATCAATTTGTAGTCATGTAAGTCACTATTTAATTAATATGAGAGGGGAAAAATTGATTGAATGTCTCAAAGTTTTTAAATCACAGACTGTGTCTTTTTAATACATAGGCTGAGTCTTTAACATGTTGACTCTCTTAAAAGCTTAGATCAGGGAGAACAGAAGCAACTGGTGGCACAGCTATATACAAATAATGCCAAAGGACATAAATTATGGTAATGTTATGTATGATACAGCAAATCCTAACAAAGTTAACCCAATTGTCAAATAATGTGATTATAGCAATAACTATCTATTGTCTTTTTAAAATATTATTCTTTATATTTGTTTATTTTCCCTTTTGTTGCCCTTGTTTTTTATTATTGTTGTAGTTATTATTGTGGTTGTTGTTGTTGATGTCATTGTTGTTTGATAGGACAGAGAGAAATGGAGAGAGGAGGGGAAGACAGAGAGGGAGGGAGAAAGAGAGACACCTGCAGACCTGCTTCACCACTTGTGAAGCAACTGCCTTGCAGGTGGGGAGCCTGGGGCTCGAACCGGGATCCTTATTCCAGTCCTTGTGCTTTGAGCCACATGTGCTTAACCCGCTGCACTACCTCCAGACTCCCCAATTGTCTTCTTAAGCCTTAAGACAGCTTCCTCTATAGAGACTATATTTCCTCCAGTCCTAGAACCTCTAGGGTGGGGCTCACTTCCTGCATGCTTCTACCAATTCATACTAAATGATATTGCATCCACCAATCCCAACCTAATCAACGCAAGGTGTACCACCTCAGCATGCTTCACTTCAGACTATGTCCAGAGACGTCAGGCATGGAATGTCAGCCCTTCAGCCTCATTACTCAGGTGAGACCTTTCTTTTCATAGGATTCTCTAATTTCATTCCAGGAGGTTCACTTCCTAACAAAGTCCCCAAACCTAAATATAGACCAGGTCCCATAAGACAGAGCATATGTTCACATGTATCCATAAATTAGGGCAAAATATATACCTGAAATCAAAAATACGCAATAGTCTGTAGTGAGTCAGTGTAAAGTTCATAATGAAATAGTGTCTACTTAGACTTAGATACCCTCCTCACCTACCTGCTATTACATTTCCCTCACTCACTCCAAAGCTAACCTACCACAGCAAGGACTGTAAAAGCTGAATAAGGGCAAGAGACTGGCATATTTTAAAGATGACTCTTTAGTCACTATGAAAAAGGATTTTACGAGGGGCCAGGCAGTGGTACATCCAGTTAAGTGCACATAGTACTATGTGGAAAGACCCACGAATGGACCAGGGTTCATGGCCCTGCTCCCCACCCGCAGTGGAACACTTTACAAGTGGTGAAGCGGGTCTTCAGGTGTCTGTCTGTCTGTCCCTCTCTCTATTCCTTTTCCCCTCTTAATTTCTCTCTGTCGTATATAATAAAATGAAAACAAAAGAATTTTGTAGTAAATACCCTTTTTTAGCAGGTTTTGATGCTCTTAGACAAGTTTTCAAACTGAACCTAATTGAGATACAGATGCTGACTAAAAGAAGTATTTAATATTTCTATACTAAGTTTAGATGTCTCTTTGTCTTGGGACCAGTGTTCTTTCTTTAAAATTTTTTATTAGTGATTTAATAATGATTAACAAGGTTGTTAAATAACAGGGGTACAATTCCACAGTTTCCATACCTTCCACTGGAAGCTTCCCTATTTTTTATTTCTCTCTAGGGGTATGAACTAAAATTCTTTATGGGAGGCAGAAGGTAAAAGGTCTGGCTTCTGTAATTGCTTCTCTGCTGGACATCTATCTTGACAAGCTGGGCATCAATGTTCTTTAAATCCTTACTATAATTGGTAAAGATTGCCAATGGCTTAGAAATCATCAAATTATTACTGTTTTTATTTTGTCGTCACATCTTTGGATCAGTTTTTTTTATATGGAGAGACAGAGACAGAGAGACAGAGGGAAAAGGGCTGGTTGGTACCTTGCCAGGTTGATCACATATGTTACAATGTGCAAGGACCCAGCTCAAGCCCTCAGTCCCCACCTGCAGAACAAAAGCTTCAAGAGTGGTGAAGCAGTGCTGCTGGTGTCCCTCTGTCTCTCTTCCTATCACCCTCTTCTGTCTCAATTTATGGCTGTTTTAATCCAATAAATAAATAAAAATAATTTTAAAAAATTAAAAGGAAAATACAAAGGGAAAGACACCATCTAAGCTTCCCCTATTGTGGGAGTGGGGCTCAAAGCTGGGTTGTTCTTGAAGGAATAAGTACTCTCCTAGGTAAGCTATCTTGCCAGTCCAAAACTGCCTTTAAAATTTATCATTTATTCTATCCTTGAAAAAATTTTATTTTATTTATCATTATTTTACAAATGAAAACTTTATTTTTTCTTAATTTATGAATTAGCTGTTAAGCATTTGCCAGAACGTCACTCTTTATGATGGAAGGGCAAGGCACGTACTATTACTTTATCATAGCTGGAAGATGTAGTCTTTTTTTTTTTTGCCTCTGGTTGTTGGGGCTGGGTGCCAGCAGTACAAACCCACTGCTCCTGGAATCTACTCCCCCACCTCCCCTTTTTTTGATAGTACAGAGAGAAATTGACAGGGGGAGAGGAGATAGAGAGGGAGAGAGATAGATAGACAGCTGTAGCAGACCTGCTTCACCACGTGTGTATCACCCCTGCTGCTGGTCGGAAAAAGGGCTTCAGCCTTGGTCCTTGCTCACAGTACTATGTGTGCACCACCACCAGGTCTCCTTGGGCAACTTTTAATTTCACCCCCAAATGTAATATTTTAAATTAATTAATTTATTTATTTATTCCCTTTTGTTGCCCTTGTTGTTTTATTGTTGTAGTTATTATTGATGTCGTTGTTGTTGGACAGGACAGAGAGAAATGGAGAGAGGCAGGGAAGACAGAGGGGGGAGAAATAGATAGACACCTGCAGACTTGCTTCACCGTCAGTGAAGCTACTCTGCTGCAGGCGGAGTAATGAAAACCCAAACTGATGAGACCTTAAAGTATATGATTTCTCAAACCCATGCATGCAAAGAGATCTGTAGGTATCTATGTTCATAGCAGCACAATTTGTCTTTCTTTTTCCCCCCCTTTTGTTGCCCTTTTTTTTTCATTGTTGTAGTTATTGATGTCGTCGTTGCATTGGACGGAGAGAAATGGAGAGAGGAGGGGAAGACAGAGAGGGGAAGAGAAAGACAGACACCTGCAGACCTGTTTCACTGCCTATGAAGCTACTCCCCTGCAGGTGGGGACCTGGGGACTAGAAGCAGGATCCTTATGCATAATTCCTTCAAGCTCCATTTACCTTCTTTACCTCATCTTGGATGGAGCTTGAAGGAATTATGCTAAATAAGATAAACCAGAAAGACAAGGGTGAATATGAGATTATACTGCTCATGAAAAGAAGTTGAGAAATAAGAACAGAAAGGGGAAACACAAAGCAGAATTTGGACTGGGTTTACTGTATTGCACCAAAGCTAAGTACTCTGGGAGGGGAGCTGCATTCAGGTTCTGATGCACAGTGGTGGAGGAGGACCTAGGTTAGGAATGGGAGTGTTTTGCAGAAAATTAAGAAATTTTACACATGTATCAACTATATTTATTGTAAACCAATAATACCCTCTCTCTCTCTCTCTCTCTCTCTCTATATATATATATATATATATATATATATTTGCTTTATGTGTTGAGCCAAGAATAGGTGCACCTGGTTATGGGTACACATTATCATTCACAAGAATTTGAGTTGGTGCCCCTCTGTCCCTGTTCCCTGCCTACAGGGTGGATACTTCACCCGTGGTGAAACAGGTTTGCAGATATCTCTTTTTTTCTCTTTCTCTCCTCTTAATTTCTATATGTCCTAATAAAAATAGAAAGGAAAAAAAAGTGCACAATAGTTCTCAATGACCCAATAAGCACAGCAAGCAAGTAAAAGGACCTAACAAAGACAATCTTCTTCTTCTTCTTCTAGCGTTTGCCCTTCTTCTGTAGCCAGTCAACAGCGTCAGGTTGAGCCTGATGTAAAGTTTCGAGACCTCCTTTGAATCTGGAGAGGTGGCAGTCGTTGACTATGTGGGACATAGTCTGTCTGTAGCCGCAGAGGCAGTTCTGGTCATCTCTGGCTCCCCAGCGATGGAACATAGCGGCGCACTGGCCATGGCCTGTTCAATAGCGATTGAGGAGGGCACAATCATAACATGCCAGGTCAAAGCTGGGTTGACGCTTGCAGGGGTCTGTGATGAGGTGTTTGTTCTTTACCTCAGCTGACTGCCAACTCTGTTTCCAAGAGACTGAAACAGAGAAGTTCAGTGTAGGTGTAGGGGACCAGATTGGATGACAAGACGTCAAGCGTTGGACAGGGTGGGTGAAGCTATCCGTGTATATTGGCAGGTCCGGTTGAGCGTAGACGTGGGAAATGAACTTAGATGATGCCGCATCCCGACGAATATCTGGCGGGGCGATGTTGCTAAGAACTGGCAGCCATGGAACCGGGGTGGAACAGATGGTTCCAGAAATTATCCTCATGGAGGAATATAATTTGGAATCGACCAAGTGAACATGGGGGCTACGGAACCATACTGGGGCACAGTATTCTGCAGTGGAATAGCATAATGCCAGAGATGATGATCGTAGTGTGGAAGCGCTTGCGCCCCATGAGGAGCTGGCCAGTCTTGCAATGATGTTATTCCTCACGCCCACCTTTGCTGCGGTTTTTATGAGATGATTGTGAAATGACAGAGTGCGATCGAGAGTAACGCCAAGATAGACTGGCTGGGCTTCATGCCGGATTCTCGTATCGTCAAGATGCACATTAAGCTCACGCGAGGCCGAGGCATGGTGTAGATGGAAAACAGATGATACAATATAAAGTACTTAATCAAATAGAACCCCATTTCTCCAGAGCCCTGCCCAACTAAGAAAAGATAGAAACAGCCTGGGAGTATGGATTGACCTGCCAATGCCTGTGTTCAGTGGAGAAGCAATTACAGAAGCCAGACCTTCCATCTTCTGTACCCCATAATGATCCTGGGTCAGTACTCTCAGAGAGAAAAAGAATAGGATAGCTTCCAGTGGAGGAGCTGGGATATGGAACTCTTATGGTGGGAAATGTGTGGAATTTTACCCCTTTTATCCTATAGTTTTATTGATATTTTCTATTTTTTATTTTATAAATAAATTAAATTAAAAAATAGGAAAAATAGCTACTGGGAGCAATGGATTTGTACTTCTGGCATCAAAGCCCAGCTATAACCATGATAAATAGTAATAATTAAATAAACAATAGTAAATAACAAGTAATAATGATAAATAAATAAATAAATAAAAAGAGTAGATGGACTCATTTTATAAGAAGTTCAACTTTTATCAATGTCAATTTCTTTTTTTTTTAACTTTTTTTTATTTAAGAAAGGATTAATTAACAAAACCATAGGGTAGGAGGGGTACAACTCCACACAATTCCCACCACCCAATCTCCATATCCCACCCCCTCCCCTGATAGCTTTCCCACTCTCTATCCCTCTGGGAGCATGGACCCAGGGTCATTGTGGGTTGTAGAAGGTGGAAGGTCTGGCTTCTGTAATTGCTTCCCCGCTGAACATGGGCGTTGACTGGTTGATCCATACTCTCAGTCTGCCTCTCTCTTTCCCTAGTAGGGTGGGTCTCTGGGGAAGCAGCGCTCCAGGACACATTGGTCAGGTCTTCAGTCCAGGGAAGCCTGGCCGGCATCCTGATGACATCTGGAACCTGGTGGCTGAAAAGAGAGTTAACATACAAAGCCAAACAAATTGTTGAGCAATCATGGACCCAAAGCTTGGAATAGTGGAAAGGAAGTGTTAGGGGGATACTCACTGCAAACTCTAGTGTATTTCTGCTTTCAGGTATATATTTTGCAGTAGTTTATGGATACGTGTGAACATATGCTCTCTCTCACAGAAACTGGTGTATATCTAGGTTTTGGGACTTTGTTAGAAAGTGAACCACCTGAGATGAAATTAGAGTATACTATGAAAGGAAAGATCTCACCCAAGTAGTGTAGCTGAAGGGTTGTCATTCCACACGTGAAGTCTCTGGACACAGTCTGAAGTGAAGCATGTTGAGGTGGCCATCGTTGCGTTGATTAGGTTGTGATCGGCAGTTGCAATATTATTTGATATGGATTGGGAGAGGCATACGGGAAAATGGGCCCTATCTAAGGGTTCCAGGACTGGGGGAAGTAGAGGCTCTATAGTGGAGATGTGAGGTTCCTGCTGTCTTAGGGTTCAAAAAGACAATCAATAGTTAATGTTATCATCACATTATTTGGTAATTGGGTTAACTTTGAAAAGTCCTTTTGTTAGGGTTTGCTGTATAGTACCCAGTATCTTGTATATAGCTGTGCTATTGGTTGCTTCTGATCTACTTGGTCTAGGCTTTTGAGAGAGTCTGCATATCAAATACACAGCCTATATATTAAAAAGACTCAGTCTGTGTTTTAAAAAACTTCGAGACATACAATTAATTTTCCCCCTCTCATATTAACTAGTGATTTATATGTCTACATTTTACTAGGAGTGTACATAAACATCATTCCCACCACCAAAAGACTGTGACCCATCCCTCTCACCCACTCCCACCCCCCACTGGCCCAGGAAGCTGCATGTCTACCCCTTACCACAGGATTTTTACTTTGGTGCCCTACTTACAATTTGGTCAGGTCCTGCTTTTAGTTTCCCTTTCAGATCTTCTTAGTCAACTTCTGTTGATGAGTGGGATCATCCCATACTCATCTTTATCTTTCTGACTTAGCTCACTTAACATAATTCCTTCTAGCTCTGTCCAAGATGGTTCAGAGAAGGTGGGTTCATTGTTCTTGATAGCTGCATAGTCAATGCCAATTTCTTTACCATTCTCTTGAGTAAGACAAGAAGAAAAGGGGGAAGCAGAAAAAGGGTAGTGACCACATCAGATGATAAAAGACTTTCTGAAACACACACACATTTCTCCTTATAGTTCTTTGACTTAATTTGTGTTATAAAGCTACTTTTAATTTCTATTTTTTAAGAAGACAGAAAAAGTTGATTTTTAGTTTTTACCTTCTATAGTCAGGGAGGAAAAGGAAATAAATTTAATTTGGCTTTGGTGAGTCACCCTATGTTACTTTTTTGTAGGAAGGTTCTTTCAATATGTTATGTCTTCCAAATAGTGACAAGATCCACAATAGATACCAAACTATTGCTGACTCTCGGTGTGAAAAATTATACCTGGAAATGGTTATCTTGGGAGATAGTTAAATAAATTTTCCATCCGGCTATGAAGTCTGAAAGTGAAGGTAAATATCTGTGTGAGGTAGTGAATAAAAGTTTAGGGCTGACTAACTTCCGTAATTGATCCCAGATTTGGGTGATTAGAGACACATACAGCCATCCATTTAAATGATCTTTATACTTGAGAATGTAAGATACTTGACTTCACTTAGCTGGATAATAAAGCATCCTGAAACATAAGTACAATTGATTTTGAGTAAATTGAACTCTTTGGCTGAACCACAGCTTGTGTGTTTTCACGTTACTTTAGGTTACTGTCACTGTGATTTATTCTGGGATGAAAATGAAGGAATAGCTTCCCAAATCTTACAATGTTTGGAAATGCCTTTAAAGGGTAATAAAAGCACCTGAGTGACTAGAACTAAGATAATTAAAAATCATAGAAAGAGTCCTCATAGAATAATGAAAGTGATTTGGTAAGAAGTTAATTAATTAAAAATAAAATTGATTAATCAGCACAGTAGAAAGTATGCAAGTGAGATGTTAGATGTTTCTCCATTAACTGTTATCTTGGCAAGATTTTTTTTTTTTTTTTTTTTTTTTAGATAACGGAGGGTACAATTCCATATGGTTCCCATCACCAGAGTTCCATGTCATATCCCCTCCATTGGAAGCTTCCCTATTCTTTATCCCTCTGAGAGTATGGACTAAAATTCTTTTTTAATTTAATTTTATTAGTTATTTAATAATGATTGGCAAGATTATGGAATAAGAGAAGTATAATTCCCACTACCAGCGTTCTATATCTGGTCCCCTCCACTGGAAGCTTCCTTATTTTTTATACCTCTAGGAGTTCAGACCAAATATCTTTATGGGATACAGAAGATGGGAGGTCTGGCTTCTATAATTGCTTCTCTGTTGGACATGGATGTTGGCAGGTCAATTCATACTCCCAGCCTTTTTCTAAATTTCTCTAGTGGGGCAGGACTCTGGAAAGGGAAAGTTTCAGGACACATTGATTGGGTCATATACCCAGGGAACTCAGGATGGCATCATAGTAGCATCTGCAGATTGGTGGATAAATGGAGGTAAGATATAAAGCAAGACAACTTCTTTAATAAACAGGAATCCCGGGGGTCAAGTGCTCACATTACAATGCACAAGGTCCCAGGTTCAAGCCCCTGGGCCCTGCCTGCGTTGGCAAAGCTCCACAAGTGGTGAAGCAGGGCTTCAGGTGTCTCTCTGTCTCTCTCTCTCTCTCTATCTCCCCCCTCTCTGTCTCTATCCAATAATAAACAATAAGATATTAAAAAAACAAATAAACAGGAATCTAAAGGTAAGATGAAATTAGGGGTCTTTATGTGGGAAGAAGCTAGGAAATCTATTTTAGGTATGTTCTTTTTTTAAAAAAAACTTTTCTCTTTCTTAACATTTATTTATTCCCTTTTGTTGCCCTTGTTGTTTTGTTGTAGTTATTGTTGTTGCTATTGATGTCATCGTTGTTGGATAGGACAGAGAGAATGGAGAGAGGAGGGGAAGATGGGGGGTGAAGAGAAAGATAGACACCTGCAGACATGCTTCACCGCCTGTGAAATGACTCCCCTGCAGGTGGGAAGCCCGGGGACTCCAACAGGAATCCATTAACGCTTTGCGCTATGTGCTTAACCTGCTGCACTACCTCCTGACTCCCCTTTAGGTATGTTCTAAGGGGCCCATGACTTTAGTAATTTATGCCTGAGCCTGATAGCTAAAATGCAGGTGAACTAAAAATATTGTCTAGAAAGATGGTGTCAAAGTTTAGAATAGGGCTAGAAATCGGTATTAAGGCAGAATAGCTCCCAAACATGAGGAGTTTAAATACTATTAGCTGTTTATTTTACCCCATAGATCTGACTTAGGGACCATATATATTACTATTTAGTACAGGAGCTGTGTGACCTCTCTGAGTCCATATCAGTCTAACTGGCAAAGTTCTTTCTTTCTTTCTTTCTTTCTTTCTTTCTTTCTTTCTTTCTTTCTTTCTTTCTTTCTTTTCCCTTTTGTTGCTCTTCATTGTTGTTGTAGTTATTATTGTTATCATTTAATTAGGACAGAGAGAAATTGAGAGAGGAGGTGAAGACAAAGAGGGGGAGAAAAAGATAGACACCTGCTTCACCGCCTTTTAAGGCCCCCCCCCCACAGGTGGGGAACTGGGGGCTTGAACCGGGATCCTCATGCCAGTCTTTGTGCTTTGTGCCACATGTGCTTAACTCGCTGCTACTGCCCAACTCCCCGGCAAAATTTTTCAACAGTACAACAGAGATAAAAACAGGTGGCTACTCAGTAGCCAAATATCTATAAAGTCTGAGGAATTCCCAGAAACATGGGAATTTACCCTATGAAAATGAAAAACATTTCCTTTCATCACTGTGAAAGTCAGACTCCTAAGTAACAAATAGATTTTGCTGTAAATAATCATTAATTGCCTCCTAAAAGTATCATTAATTTTTAAAAATATTTTTATTCATTTATTTTTGGATAGATACAGAGAGAAATCGAGAGGAAGGGGGATATAGACAGGGAGAGAGTCAGAGAGACACCTGAAGCCCTGCTTCACTACTCATGAAGCTTTCCCCCTGCAGGTGGGGACCAGGGGCTTGAACCTGGGTCCTTGAGCACTGTAATGTGTGCGCTTAACCACATGTACCACCACCTGGCCCCAGCATCATTCAGTTTTGAGAGCAATGCCTAAAGACACAATTAGATATCAACTTGTAAAGGGTTTTGGGGGGGTAACCTAGTTGGCTTAGGTCAGTGGCAACTGTTTAAAAATGGTGATTTTTTTTTCCCCTGGAAGGGTCTGGGCTCTCCCTATTGTGTTTATGCCTGACTATTTTTCTGGACTTCCTATAGATTCTTCCAAAATATCCACCTGCTGTCAGCATTCATCAAAGTGAGTTTCTGATATATGTAACAGGAACTCGAATCAGTTTTGGGGCATGTGGATATTGGATGTGGACCTATCCCTCTATGATCATTTGTCAAGGAAAGGTTTGCGGTTCTGCTTTCTGCCCATTCAGGGATTACCTCAACAGCAAAAACTATTCATGCTGGATGGCAACCAAATCCTTAACTTAATTTTGTATCATACACCAGTCATACATCCTTAAGTGCTTAAAAATCTGTCCTTTCGGGGTGTTCATTTTTACAGTCTTTTAAAAATGCTGCTTAGGTATCTTTAGTCAAGCCATTAAAAGACTCCTTCAGGGTATGCTTCAGTTGGTTGGGCTAACTAGTGGCAACAAATAGTGAATCTTTAGAGACATTTTAACTATCAGAAAGTTCATGGTTGCTACGCAAAGCTATTATTTCTTCAGACATTGAACTAGCACATTCTTTACAGTAACAAATATGAAATTATGCTCTCCTTTCGATTAACTATACCCAGTGAGGGTAAATCCTATTGACTTTTTTTTCTATAGCCCCCAATCGTATGTTTTCAGTAAATTTTAATAGGAATTAATCTTTGTATCTTTATGTGTATATTTTAGTGATCTTTCATGATTAATTCAATATCAGATTTATGAGAAAAGGGAAAGTAGTACTTATCAAGTTCCTACAATACAGTCAAATACTCTTCTCTCAGGCATACTGAATATTTTATAACATCATTTGTAACATTATAGGCAATTATTTAAGCTTCAGATTATTTTAAAAAATCAGCTTAAAGTAACTAAGATAAGAAGCAAAGGGACAACACATGGTTGTCTAATTCCAAGACTCAAGTCTGTTTATTCACCTGACCACTAAATATTCAGTGGGCACCTAACCTGTGTCCTGGGACAGGGTTAAGCAATCAGTATGTCTCTTGTCCCTCAAAGAACTCACTTATTATAAGTGTAGTCAGATCCAGCAGCAACAGTTTATCTTTATAGATAAATGATGAGAATAATTCGTGAGAGAAGCATAGTACCATATAGAGGTACAGGAGAAAAATTATTCAGAGAGAAAAACCAGAACACTCCTCAGTTTTGGTTTGTAGAGGTGCTTGGGATCAAACCTGGGACCTCAGAGCCTCAGGCATGTTTTTTATATAACATTATGCTGTCTCCCCAGCTCTCTCTGCCCTTTTCTCTTTTGTCTATCTATCCTATTATCTACTTTAAACTGAATGTTTTATGTTGCCTCTCAAATCTCTGACCCCTTCCTGAGATGGTATTTGAGGACAGGATCTCCAAGAAGTACTTAGGTTAAATCAAGCCATTAGGACAGTGGCCTGATCTGATAGATATATTCCTTTCAGACCTGGTACAGGTATCATAAGCCATGTTATTAACTGGTCTAATTTTACAGAGGGAGAGGAGATAAATATTAAATGATTTGTTACTGGGCTTTGACATTTTTGGCTTGGATCAATTAAATTACATCAGTAATGAGAGAAGAGTCTGGAGATGGCCACACATGGCTATATACAGCAATGGAGCTACACTAAGTATGACCCCAACCAGGTCTTCATTACAGTATTTATTGACCAAAATATGTGTTCCATCAAAGATGAACAGTGAATTTCAAAAGCATTTTTAATTTACACAAGGATGGTTAATATTATGATATATGTATCAGAGTGGTTAATGTCTGACTAGGTAGGACATTATTCTAAATGTCATTCACGCACAAGCTTTTTGTCTCCAGCTGAAATATTATGTCTAGCCCCAGGCCCATCTTTTGTACTGTCCAGACTCTGAGAGGGCTCCTGGGTTCTTCAGACTTGTTGTCTGAAGGGGATTTGTTGACCTAGATTACTCATTAACTCCTGACTTCCACCAGACAAGCTTGTATCAGAGAGTAGGAACTGTAACAAAGGAAAGACATGAGCTACTTACTGCATGTAACAGGGCTCTTAAAATTGAACAAAAGAAATAGAATGGCAGAAAAATCAATAATTCAAGTATGCACTAATAAGTAACAGATATCATCAAATCAGGATGTCTCCAACAATTTGAAGTTGCACAGTAATTATTGACTGAGATACAACTAGATGGTAAATTTTTTTCAAATTCTTAGCTCAGTATTTTCTAAATCAGCTTTGTGGTAGACCTAGAAAGAAGTCTTGAGTAGCTTCATCCAGATATCATTTGCTTCAAATGTTCAACATAGATTCATCTTTCCAAGTCTAAAGGAAATAATACTACTTATGCTGAAGGTGTTTTTCAAAATATCTGTTTACAATTCCATGTGTGTTTTTTAACTTAAACTTAACATATTTAAGTAAGGGAGATTTGTTATTTTCACTTATAATTCTTTTGTAAATTTTCTTTGCAAGTATATTTTTATGTGGAAGCTCTTACTTTCTTAAAAATGTTACTAATATCTCTTATTTTCTTTAGCCTCATTCATTTTAACAGTAAAGCCTGCTTTTAGAATATTTTAACTATTCATTTGCATTGCCTGTAAAGTGCCGCTTTATGTCAAACTAGTTTTTCCAGAGTGTTTACTTGATATCTTTTACTTTATATGCTAGTTCCTATTTATCAAGAAAAAAAGCAGATAAATTAAGTTTCCCACAAAATCTGCTAAACTGACTAGAGGCAATGCAAATGAATAGTTAAAATAAGATCTATGAACCTTTAGCCATAGCTTCTTAGCAGTGCAAAAGATTAGACTGGCAAAAGGAAAAGTATTGAAGAGGAAAGGAATAAGTTCTAAGGGCAAGCTACTACTCTTTTCCCTGTGCAACTTGTGTGCATTTAATTCCCCTAATTTGTCTCACTGCAACATGCCCTGGAAAAATCACATTCTTCTGACAATGAATCCTTTTTATTCAATATGAGGTAGTACTGTCAAGCATCACTAATTTTATAGGGACAAGTTAAGTAAATAAACATGAAGTAACTAAGTGCAAGTGAAGAAGACAGTAGCTTAACAAGGAGGAAATTATTTTATTTTATTAGTGATGTAATTAATAATGATTGACAAGATTGTGGGATATGGGGGGTACAGTTCCATGTAATTCCCACCACCAAAGTCCCCACCCACCATTAGAAGGTTCCCTATTCTTTTTTTTAAAGATCATTCTTTTATAATTTTTTAAATATATATTTTATTGATTTATTATTGGATCGAGACAGCCAGAAATTGAGAGGGGAAGAGGAGATAGAAAGGGAGAGAGAGAAAGAGAGATACCTGCAGCCCTGCTTCACCACTCGTGAAGCCTCCCCACCTGCAGGTGGGGACCAGGGGCTTGAACCTGGGTCCTTGTGCACTGTAATGTATGCACTTAACAGGTGCACCACCGCTTGGCCCCTCTTTTTAAATTTTTTAATGTAATGTTATTTTAAAATTTATTTCTTTATTATAAGATAGAGACAGAGAGGAACTGTATTTTACTGTCAACTGTAAATTATTAATCCCCCCAATAAAGAAATAAAAAAAAAAGAATGAAGTTTGTTTCTGTTTTTGCTAGTCACTTTATTTCTATTTTCTCTCCCCTCTCTGAATCCACTGGCCCCTACATGCCATGGAAGAAAGTCATTTTCTTTTCTCCTTTCCTTTTTTGCTGCTTTTATCCCTCCTTCATTCCCTCCTTCCCTCCCTCCCTCCCTCCCTCCCTTTTTCCTTTTTTTTTTCCACCAGAGTTTTTATTACTGGGTTCAGCATTTGCAATACTCCTCCACTCAGACAGACTCTTTCCCCTCTCATTTTAGGTAAGAAGAGAGAGATATAGAAGAACAAAGATGCAAAGACAGAAAAAGAAACACAACTGCCTTGTTCCACCTCTAGATAAGCTTCCCTATGTAGGCATGTCCATATGATGTTCAAAGACTCAGGACTCAGGGTCCTCTTGCCTAGGAATGTGTGTATTCAGTGTGCTATGTGTTGCTTTGCCCCATTCAGTTTATTTCTGTGGAATCTCTCTATTCAACTTAAATAAATTAAAAATATTGTTCTTTGGTTCCAATTTAATCTAAAGAGCTGGCTGAATTGTCTCCAAACACTTCCTCAGAGTGCCCCCATTTAATCAAATAAAGGTGGAAGTTCATACTCACCTTGAATACAGAGGGTCATTTTATTTTCTGCATTACACTGGGTTTTTCTCTCTCCTTCATGAGTGTTACCCTGTATGAAGCATTTCTTTTTGCCCACCAGGGTTATCACTGGGGCTTGGTGACTACTACAAATCCACCACTGCTGGAAGCCATTTTTTTCCCTTCATTTTCTTTCTTTCTAATTTTTTAAAATTCTTTTAAAAAATTATTTATGTACTGGAAAAGACAGCCAGAAATGAAGAGGAGGGGAGATAGAGAGGAATAGAGACAGAGACACCTGCAGCCCTGCTTTACCTCTTGTGAAGCTTTTCCCTGCAAGTGAGGAGTGGGGGCTTGAACCCAGGTCCTTGTGAACTGTAACACTTGTGCTCAAACAGGTATACCACTACCCGGCCCCTGCTTTCTAATTTTTATTAAATAGAGAGAAATTGAAAGAAGAGGGGGAAGATAGAGGAGGAAGAGAAAAACATACACCTGCTGACCTGCTACATAGCTTGTGATGTGACCCCCCTGCAGGTAGGGAGCAGGGGCTTGAGCCAGGGTCTATGTACTTGGCAATATATTATCCTTACTGGGTACACTATTACCTACACTTGTGAAGCACTTTTTTTAAATCTGAAAACACACACACACACACACACACACACACACACACGACACAATAGTAAGTCAGATTGCATAGGGTGAAGTATATTCATGGAAATTTTCATGCCTTAAGTTTTGTACACCAATATACACAGGTAGCAGTGCTTTTTTACTTATTTTGTTTTAGTGGTTATGTCTTGATTTTCCCATTTTTATGATGATTTGGGGAGCCAGGTGGTGATATATCTGATCCTTCTTTCCCTTAAATAGTATTTATTCCAGAGTCACTTTTATTCTGATACTTTGCTTTGATTTCGCTTATGTTTATATTTATGTCAAGTAACTCCACCTATCCATGTTATATTCCTGCTTTGTAACAGGTGAGTTTTCTGAGCAGTAGGATATTTTTCTGGTCATGGTGTATACTCAGAATATGTCATAAAGCAAGGTAGTAGGCATGATTCAGGTTGTTCAAATATTTTATTGAGAATGGCTTTGTTTTCAAGACCCAGTATCCATCCTTGAAGATTAAACTTTCCCAAGTGACTAATTCAATTTCTTTTTTTAAGAATAGAAACTTCCATTTTGCTTATCAGTAAAAAGTTCTCTTAGTTCTGGAGTGGGTACAAGGATGGAGGTCGAGGTTTAGGCTGGGGAGTCTTGAGTATAATTTTTCCCAAGTTCAGTGAACTTTTTTCTTCCCATTCCACTCCACACCATGTTCAGCTCTATCTTTCTCTCCTACTGTGCAACAATCTAGAACAAATACATATTCATGTGTTTACTTATAGTACAGAAGAAATTTAAATGATTTTAAGTGAGACTGACAGGCACCCAGAAGTTATTGAAGCTTCTGTACTAAATATTAATGTACATGAACCCAAGGGTCAGATAGATGTGGTAAAGATAAAATGTATGTGTGTGTGTTTAACTGTAATTTTTTTAAGCATAGGAGCCACTGTTTGCCTGAACCCAGATATTAAGTTTCAATCTCCACTGTGACACGATCCTTCCAGATAATATTTCTAGTCCACCTTCATGTTAGCTATCAAGCTCAAGAAAAAATTACTAAATTCCTGGGCTCCTAGGAACATACCTAAAACAGGCATCCTAGATTCTTTCCACACTAAGATTTCAAACTCTAATAGGTTCTAATCCCACCCTTTGGTACCTATTTATTAAATATTTTATCTATTACTTTAAATGTTTATTTACTTAATAAACACTTAACACCCTCAACCACCAAATTCCAGGTGATACTATGATTCCGTAGTACCTTTCTGAGCAGATAAGCTTGCCAATGTGTCTAAGAACCTCATCTCTCCAGAGCCCTACCCTACTAGGGAAAGATGTAGACCAATGGTATGGATCAACTGGCCAATGTCCATGTACATCAGAGAAGCAATTATAAAAGCCAGAACTCCTTCCTTCTGTAACAAAAATTTTGGTCCATACTCCCAGAGGGGGAAATGTTAAGAAAAAATGACCAGAAGGATGTGAACAATAGTTCCACTGGGACCCAGAACTTTTGTGACCTGAAACTTGTTTTTGCCTCATCACTGACAAAGAAGAGAATTTGGAGAACACCTGAGAAATCCAGGCCCTGTTTCTGTCATCTGACAGGAAAGAGGAAAAAGGAAAGACATGGGATGATGTAATAGGTGCAGGAGTGACTTATAAAGAGTGTGATGATGGGGGTCTTAGAATTAATTAAAAATAGGCATTAGCTTCCCCCACAAGGTCAGCCATTTCTGCTCAAATGCCCCATGCACTTCTCTCGAACATGCATTTTCATTTTTCTGATTAAAAGTTTAAAATATCTGGTAAAAAAAAACTCTATGGGGGTTGCCTTTAAGAATGGAATAGAATTCACTTATTTGAGTTTTACACATACAAAAAGAAGAAGGAAGAGGAGGAGGAGTGGAGGTGGAAGAGAAGAGGAAGAATGAGGAGGAGGAGTTGTTACGGGTGGGTCATATACTCAACGAAGTTTTATTCAGCAATAAAAAAAAAAGACATCACATTGTGTCCTTTGGGACAAAATAGAAATAGAGGTGATTATAACTAGTGAAGTAAACAAAGAAGTAAAGGATAACTGCGAGATGGTTTCACTCATATGTCTAATATAGAGAGTTAAGACACAGAAACTCAACATATTTCACTTTAGACTGTGTCCAGAGACGTCAGACCTAGGATGTAGATCCTCCAGCTCCAACACTCAGTTGAGACCTTTCTTAGCTCATAGGAATCCTAAGTTCAAATTCAGGTAGCAAACCTCTTGGCAGAATTACAGAACCTAGATATAGACCAGGGCCCATGAGATAGGGCACACATGCACATGTATCCATAAGTTAGGGAAAAACATATTCCTTAAAATAAAAGTGCACAATAGTCTACAGTGACTCAGTAAGTGTAACAAACAAATAGAAAGACCTAAAAAAGACAACATAATGTACTGAATCAAATATTTTCTGCTTAGACCTAGATACTCTCAAATATTTTCTGCTTAGACCTCATCTACCTCCTATTTCACTTCCCTCAATCACTCTAAGACCAACCCTGTCAGATAAAGTAAGGATTACAAAAGGGCAAGAGACCACACACATCAGTGATGGCCCTTTTGATCATTACCAGGCTGTCGATCATCCAGGGCCCTAGTCAGGGAATCCTGGGATTCCCACTTAGATATGATAGGTCTAGACCTCTAACATATTTCTCTCTATGCCATCACTGGTCATTTTCATCAGGAACAACATCATAAACCCTCTTGTGGGCTTCTACAGGACCTTGCCCTCAATGTAGAACAACAATGGTAGGGACTGCCTCACTCTCTGAAGGCAGGCTGGGTCAACATACTCTACCACTTGAGGAAGACTGGTCCTAAAATGAGTGCAGCCTGTCATGTTCCTGGCTATGACCAGAGAGTGTGAGTTCAGACTGGCAAGAATGCAGAAGTTACATATGCTAATATGTTAAATATGGATAGACATGGACCCTAGGTCACATCAATGCAGTTTATATTTAATGGTATTTATATCCTTTTTTCATATATGGGAGCTACTTTGTGCCCTGATTCAGCTCTTTAGTCTTATTCCCAACTCTGACACCATCTTCCTAGACAATACCTTTAGCCCACCTGCATGTTAGCTATTGGGCTTAGGCAAAAATTAATGAAGTCATGGGCCCCTTAGAGTATAACTAAAATAGACTTCTTAGCTTCTTCCAACATGAATACCCCAAATCTCATCTTCTATATTCTTACCTTTAAGTTTCTGATTACTAAATAATTTGTTCTACTTTCTATCTTAATGCTTTTCAGCCACCAAGTTGCAGATGCTATGATGATACCAACCTGACTTCCCTGGGCAGATGACCTCACCAAAGTGTCCTGAAATCCCAACTCCCCAGACCCCTACCCCACTGGGGAAAAATAGAAACAGGCTAGGGGTATGGATTGACCTGTCAACACCCATGTCCAGTGGAGAAGCAATTATAGAAGCCAGACTTCCCACCTTCTGCACCCCATAGAACTTTTTGGTCCTTACTTCTAGAGGGATAAAGGATAGGGAACTTTCCATTGGAGGGGATGGGATGTGAAACTCTGGTAGTGGGAATTGTGTAGAATTGTACCCCCTCTTATCCTACAATCTTGTTGTTCATTATTAAATCACTAATAATAATTTAAAAAGACACATAAACTTGAATAACAAAAGTCAACCCATATCTAAGACCTTGGAGGATCATTGGGTAGATGGGGGGCACAGGATTTTGGTTGTGGGAGTGGTGTGGATTATACCCCTATTATCTTAAAATTTTATAAGTCACTTAAAAAGAAAAAGAATTGTGAGTGAGGAGTGAAAAACAGAGAGAAAATAACTTCAGGCTTGTTTAAAGTGTGTGACTAGTAGGACCCTAACAACAATCTGTGAGATATGAGACATGCAATTGTAGGTTAAGAAACAAGTGAATTTGAATGCATTGAAAATAGCAAAGTTTAAAATCATTATAAGTGAGAACTTAAAGACATATATATAAATTATCACACTGAGGCTTAAGTAACAAAGTAGGTTGGGACCAAAAGAATATTACATGTCCATTATCAACAAGTATCACCTTCAGCTCTGACACTATAAGAAACACAAAGCCCACTTAATTAGGCCCCTTATTACACAAAAAGAAAGATGAGACATAAAGAGGTTAGTAATGCTAGACTTTAAGTCACATCTTCAGCCCACTAAGCCCATTAGCCTGTAAATGTAGACAGCCTGGAATCATTTTTCAGCATCTCTGCTTCAGTCTTCCTCATTACACATTTGATTCATTTCCAAGGACAAAAGAGTAAGTGTGCTTTCAGGATGTTGACTGTTTAATAATTTATGAAATGCTGTAAACACATTTCAGCACATTTAAGAAAGAGATTTTCCTTTAATTCTTTTCTATAACATAGTCTCTAAGCAATTTGTGGTCAATTAAAATGTCTTGTGGTTAACAATCTTGACATTTCAATCTTTATAATTTTCAATAAACCTGTCCTAAAATGATACCTCACCAAGTCTAGAAACTATCTTTCCACTATTTAGTCTACATTGCAAAATTTGTACAACTATTTCCTTTTGTTGACCAGAGTTTTAATATACAGTTTCTCCTAAAACTATGTCATCCATCATCAATTAAAGTCACTTTGTCTATTCTTTATCATGATTATGTTTTTCTCATATACATAGCTTTTTGGTATTTTGAGTCTTACCTGCTTTGATTTTCTTATTTTAACTATGTCTCAGTGATACCAAGGTTATAGCACATTTTTCTTTGTCCTTAAAGAGACATTTCACAGAAATCAATGTTAATATTTCTAGCAACGGTGAGTATCATAGGCATTTCTTTTTTTTTTTAAATCTTAGCTTGATTTTAATTTTTATTCTTTCTTTCTGTATTTGCCTGTAGAGATATAACTGATACCTAAGGTTTTGTTCCTCTTTTTACAATTAGTATTAATAGTGCCAGCAAATTTAGTTTCTAAATTAGTCAAAGAATAAACTCCAAACCCTCCAATAAATGGAGGAATAATAAAGGTTACCTAGGCCAGAATCCACTGGAGGCTTGAATTTCCTTGATGTTCATTATCATCTGTTTATACTATCTATGTTTGAATAATTGTTTTTAGAAAATTCTGAGTTACTTCCTTGCTTTGTCCTCTTAGAAAGTATTCTTTTCTCAATATTTAAAACATCTGAGGAGCAGTGATGCAATTTTTTTAAATTTTTTTTTTTTATTTAAGAAAGGATAAATTAACAAAACCATAGGGTAGGAGGGTTACAACTCCACACAATTCCCACCACCCAATCTCCATATCTCACCCCCTCCCCTGATAGCTTTCCCATAGTGATGCAATTTTTATATTTCATTTTTATTTTAGTTCTTGTAAAAGATTGTCCATATAATTTCAAAAATTCACCAAATTACTCTTCCTCTTTTAAAGATCATGGTTCAAGTTTGTATATTAATTATTCTAATATATCTTGAAAAAATATGCTGATTTTGAAAAAATATACGATTTGTGATGGATGTATAGCATATCCTCACATACACTACCTGATCCCCACTCCAGACACCATATTAGTATGTTATCACTTAGTATTTTATCAGTTCCATAACACATTATCATATACTTAGCAGCTTAACTGACACATCTATCTTATCTTACAATTTTTTAGGACAAAAATCAGTTATGGGGGCCGAGTGGTGGCGCACCTGGTTGAGCATACATGTTACAATGCTCAAGGACCCTAGTTCAAGCCCCCAGTCCCCATCTTCAGGGCCAGGGGAAAGCTTTGCAAGTGGTGAAGCAGGGCTGCAGGTGTCTCTCTGTCTCTCACCTTCTCTATCACCCCCTTCCCTCTCAATTTCTGGCTGTCTCTATCCAATAAATAAATAAAAATAGTTAAAAAAATATTTTAAAAAATCAGTTATGGGTCTTGCCAGACTGAAATAGAGACTGGCAGCATGTATTTGTTTTAGTGGGCCTTTCTTCTGCAATATAGCAATAGCAGATTATATCATATCATATCACCTGACCGATCTTCTATCTTCCTTTTTAAACTTTTAAGGTCCCTTGAGATTAGAATGACAAACCAGGATAATCCAAGATAATTCATCTACCTCAAGCAGGATCATATATGCAAAGGCCCTTTGTCCATGTGAGATAAAATATGTATAAATTTGGGCAATTAGGAGATGACATTTGAGGGTACATTATTCTGCTTGCTACATTCAGTATACTTGAAATTATTGCAGTTGCCTCCAATAGACACAAGTGTTTATATCACTTTTCAGCTCACAGAATCAAGAGCTACTAACTACTTGTTAAATATTAGGTGCAATGCTAAAAAAAATTAAAGTTATGCCTTGTAAATCATTTTGATTGCACACTTTCTTAAATTCCCTTAATGATTCCTCTTCCTTCTCTCCAACACTGGCTGGTTCCTAACTTTTGGAGGAAACCTGGATGAAACATTACATATTAGGGAGTGGATATGACAGTTACTGGGGGGCTGAACTGAATCTGAGAATTTACTGAGGCACTGACCAAACAGAACCCAAAGTTTAGAAGACTCAGCCTCAAACAAGGCTAAAGCTTTTTTTTAAAGGGAAAAGTGATGAAAATGGGTTGACAAATAATCCCCAACAGTTTCTCCTTGAAACATTCTTGAAAAGTTCAGCATATTCTTATTAAATGTTAGCTTTTAATACATAGCTACATTATGTATTTCATTAGCCAGCAGAATCAGAATTTGTATTACATTCTTCTTCCTTTTTTTCTCTCTCTCTCCCTTTTTCTTTATTCTTTACCCTTTACACTCTTTGCCCTAGGCCTGTACTTCTCAAATAAATTGTTACCAACTTAATCCTCACCTCAGGCTCAGCTTTTTAGAAGAGCCAGCCTACGATACCATCTAATTAGACTGTCTCCAAATGTTAGGAAATTAGAGAAACAAATGTTTCCAGAATTATTAATTCTTTTTCTATTAAATAAAAGTCTTAAAATAAAGAAGAGAAACAGAGAAATGCAACAAGGGAAAATTTAAAAGAAACCCTGTAAACCTGCCTTGTTTTTATAGGGTTGACTCTTTTCTATTGAATTGCAACTATTACCAGCCATTGCTTAACCTCACCTTTTTGTAAAAAATGAAGTCCTCTCATAATCCTTCATGTTAGTAAAAAAGAAAGTGATAAAAAGTACAATTACTTTTGTAGGCAGCATACTTTTTTTTTCCACACAGCACCTGGGATGAACCAAGAGCCTCAAAAAATGTGCAGTGTGTTTAAAATTCTCGGTCCTTAGAAAAAAATAGAGAGAAAGGAAGACAAAGACACACACCAATTTGTTTCTTTACTTATCCATGTTGCTCCCATGTGATGCCAAGGATTAAACCCAGGGTTCCACATACAGTAATGTATTATCGACACTCTGAGCTATCTTCTGGCCCCAGCATGCTTCTTTTGAAACTCCTATTTTTATAAATAATGAAGGAATCCTGAATTTAAAATGAGGACTAAAGTCCTGAATTTTTTTATTTACTGGCTGTATAAAAGGGAGGTATTGCTATAAGTGAGGCTGCTGATTCAGGAAGAATTAATCAGTGTAAGGTATTACCAAAAGTTGGGATTTTTACCTACAATCAATATTTTTTATACTGTTTTTCTTTTTGCTTACAACCCCCTGTAGTTTCTACAAATGCTACTTATGTGACCCTTCTCACTGACTGGTAATCTGCTTATGTTTAGTTTCTCTCATTTTATCAACCAGGTGGTAGGATCATCTGGGTAGGTTCTCAGACTCTTACTTTTTCTACAGGTTCTAGCAGAGTGTCTTCTATAAAGTATGTACTTGATACATAATGGTTGGTTCATTATGGCAATGATCCCTTACAATGCAAATACTGGATCTGAGAAATAATTAGCATACTTTTAAAGTCTTATGGCAGCCGAAAATGAAATCAATTATGCAGCTATGTTCTAGAAATAGTCAACTATGCACCAGGACTTTGATTTGTTTCTCTTCTCTTCTGAGGTTCCCTTGGAAGTTCAGAGGTCCTCATGAAGAAATGAGAAGTCACGTTTTGAGGACAAAACTCAAAACTCAGAAGAATACTCAGGTGTATATTCATGTGTATCTGTACCCAATGGCAACGGAAAGCAGAAAGTTTACATATGTCTTCTGAAGAATGGCAGATATTCTTTATCCTTATGTAACATTACACAAACTCTTCCAGTGCAAAATGTATTGAGGGAAAGGGGCACTAGCGCTTGTTTCCCCAGCATTTAAAGAGTTCATCACACGGGAGTCTGGTGGTAGCGCAGCCGGCTAAGTGCACGTGGCGCAAAGGGCAAGGACCAGTGTAAGGATCTCGGTTGGAGCCTCCAGCTCCCCACCTGCAGAGGTCACTTCACAGGCGGTGAAGCAGGTCTGCAGGTGTCTTGTCTTTCTCTCCCCTTCTCTGTCTTCCCCTCCCCTCTCCATTTCTCTAAGTTCTATCTGAAGACGTCAATAACAATAACAATAATAACTACTACAACAATGAAAAACAACAAGGGCAACAAAAGAGAAACCAAATAAAGAAAGAAAAAAATCCATTAAAAAAAATCACACATTATCTCAAAGAATTGAGAGAGCATGATTTTCCGGAATTTTAAATTTTATTCAGGGAAATTGAGAATATCCATCCACATGTTAGGCAGAGACAGAGCAAGAGAGAGAGAGAGGAGAAAAAGAAGGAGGAGGAGAAAAAGGAGGAGGAGGAGAAAAAGAAAGAGGAGGAGAAAAAGGGGGAGGAGGAGGAGGAGGGGGAGGAGGAGGAGGAGGGGGAGGAGGAGGAGGAGGAAGAAATAAAACAGAGTTCATTATCACATGATGACCTGGACAGAGAGCAAGAGAGGCCCACAGATCTAGCTTGTAACACCCAAGCCCCTCCTCCACCTTTCTAAGCCACACCTGTCACCACTCCCATTTTCTGGGTGGTGCCCTACAGGTCCCTCCTGTCCCTCAACAGATTTACCTCACTAGGTTTACAAAAGTTGGGTCTGTATCCTGGAAACTGAACAGAATATGGATTTGCCATTTTTGCTTTAATCTCAGGTGCTATTTTCCTTGTTTAAAACATGTGTCTTAAAGCAGACAATTTTCTTCTAGTCAAATGGGATTGATAGATAGTTTTAAAAATAGTCAGATAAGCCTATCATGCACATCAAGCTATAAAAATAGAAGCAAGGTCTATGCTTGACAGATTCCAAAGACAGTTTTCAGTATGATTAGCTAATATTCACGGTACTGCCTTGTCTCTTTAATATTAATGAACCACTAATGTCAAAGTGAGAAACTGCTGGAAGAGCATGAAAGCTTTTTGTTATAATCACTGGCTAGGCTGTTGTAAGACTTACATTTAGAATTTTGCAGTAATTGGAGAAATACTCATGAATAAACATATGTTAAAATACATCCATTTCACAGACTACAGTGCTATATACATTACAAGAAGGAGGTACTTGGCCCCAACAGATCAAGAATTGTTACTTTCTCTGACATTGCTCTTTGGTCAACATATTGAAATACATTTATCTTTGATACAAGGCATCAAATAGTTTATGTATCTCAAGTGTTCACATCAGTAAAATCCTGAACTTTCTGCATTGCATACAGGAATCTTCTAAACCATGTTCCAGGATAAGTTGCTCAGATTACAATGTGTATTTACTATTTTGATGAAAAGTTAGAATGAATGAAATATATTTGAGTTTGATGTGCTCTTCATTTTTACATTGTATTCTCATTTATCAGGGCCATGTGCAGATTTATATCAGGAGCAGCTTAAAGATAGTCTTGCATAACTTCTTAAAGTTTTTGCTGGTAATCCTTGGTCTGCAGAGATCAGGTCAAAGTCCATAAGGCTAGGTTGGGGAACTTCTGGGTAGCTCTAGTATACATTTCATCATTCCGTATTGTGGCATTATGCCCTTTGATCTTTTTCTCCCCTACTGAACTATAAATGCTTAGCTGTTGAATGAGTCAATGAATATTGATATGGCTCTTCCTGCAAGAACATTGTTTCTAGAACTTTTAAATTGTCTTTTCCATGGTGACATTTTAAATGGAAAACTGCATAAATCCCTCTCCAATGTTGAAAAGAGGTAAGTAGGTATGTATATTGAGAATTTTCAGGAAAAGAGAGACAGTATTCATCTAACATATTTACGTATCAGCAACATTTGTATTTCTACCATAAACAGAATCATGAAAGTTAGTTAAGGACTTACTTAGAGTTATGTGTAGTGTGGACATACCATAATATTTTCAATATTTTATCTCTTTGTAATTATAAATGTAATCTCTCTTGGTATAAAGAAAGGTATACTATATGGAACAGTATAAAAATCACCATAATATTTCCTGTGAAATACCTGTATGTACTTTCTCCTCTCATATTTTTAAAGTGCTATGTGTGAATATATGCATAGATAATTTTTTAAATAAAATATATTACTTTTCAGACCTTTTTTCTCTAAACTGTTTTATTATCTTTATTTTACTTATTGGATAGAGAGTCAGAAATCAAGAGGGAAGAGGAAAATAGAAAGAGACAACTGCAGACCTGCTTCACCACTTGGCAAAACTTTTCTCCTGCAGGTGGGGGTAGGGGGCTTGAACTTGGGTCCTTGCACATTGTAACATGTACTCTCAACCAGGTTCTCCACTGCCCATCCCCCAGACCTTTTTTTCTCTTACCTTACTATGATTGTCTTTCTTTGTGAATATATATTTCCACATCATAATTTGTAATGATTAAATAGTATTCCATTATATGAGTATATAACATCTACATAAAGTAGGTTTATAATAATGTATTTGAAATCTATACATATTTTTTGTTTGGTTATCTTAAAATAACTACAAGCATATAGGTAAAATAAAAATTAACATAACAGAGTTCAAATGACAATAAATTATTATCTTAAGATAAGTGTATAATTAGGATCTTTTGGTTATAAGGGTAACTACTTTGATATACATTGCCAAATGTTTGTCCAGAGAAGCTAATGTATATTCACTTTCCAAATAGAATGTATAAACATTTTCATTTCCCTACATCATTAGCCTTATTATTCTTTTGGGTATTATTCTTTTGTATCTTTTCAGAATTGATGAGCAGAAAACAATCCCTATTGATTTAATATGAATTTATTTATTTACTAGTGAGATTTAATTCTTCTCCGTATTTCCTTTTTCTTATGTGTTCTTTGCTTTTCTCTTCTCTCTCTCTTTTTTTTCAATTTCAACATTGGAGTTTCATCACTCAGACTGACTTTTTAAAATAAAGATAAAAAGAGAAAGAAAGAGAAACACCACAGGAAAAAAGCTTCCCTCAGTGTCATGAGATGTACGGGAGACCCAAACCTGAGTCTCATGCATGGCTATGCAGACACCCTTGCATGTGAACTATCTCATTGGCTCCTTTAGTCTAGACTTTTGGTTTATGTAGATGAAAGAAACAGACTTTTCCCCTTCTAGGGCAACTACTTGTTCCTTTCCTAATTGTAATTTGCATTTTTGGCCCTACAGATAACTGCTATCATGACTTCTGTGATTAGTATTTTACTCTTTTTGTAGTTGTACCACCTCTGTGAACATTCCTTTTAAACAACAGAGACTTGTTTGCTCATGTTTGACCTACAGGTACATAAAATATAACTGCATGTTTTCTTTCATGCCTCGCTTGTTTTGCTCAGTACTGTTTACTTGTGGTGAAATCACATTAAGGGAAAAGTAGAAACTGCCTTAAAGGGTAAGAGGATTCTCCATTACTTAGCAAAATCTTTCTTGAAACTGAACTGTAGTTTTCACTTTCAACCCAAATCATTTCCCTCTTTTTTATACAGACTTTCCTGTTTTTGTGGCCCAGTGGATTTTTCCACTTGTATTGGTCTCTTAGGACTATGACAACAAATTACCACAAAGCTAGTGGTCAGGAACAACAGAAATTTGTCACAATTCTGGAGGTGGAACTGTAAAATCAAGATGTCCTTGGAGTTATGCTCCCTCCAAAAACACTGGGGAAATTTTACCTTGCCTTTTTTAGTTTCTAGTGGCCGCACTAGTTTATTGGCTTGGTATTGCCTAACTTAGTCTCAGCCTTAACTGGGTATTGTGTTGAGAGATTCTAAGTCTGTGGATTAATTAACATGGACATCATCAAGTAGCTATTGTTCTGAGGACAGCAAAGGAAAAAAGTCATATATATGACAAGTTAACCTTGGAAGGGCGAAGCAAAGTTTTTTTTTTTTTTTTTTCCAGGATGGATGGTGTCCAAAGCATTGGACATCAGTAGTTAATGACCTTTTGGTCTCTGAGAGGTTTAGACTATCTTGAAGGTTCATGTTGATTTCTGTTTCAAGCAGGGTGAATATTCAGAGGCAGAAATAGGTAGATTGACTTCATAAGTAGAAGATTATGTTGTTAGGCCCATGCATATTCTCTACTCCATTTATGTTCCTATCACACACTGGGTTAGCTACTGATGAAAGGTAGCTAAAGTCAGTTATTTAGGTCATTTCATCTTATTTACTGCCTTTTCTGTGAATTTTCTGTGTATTAATTTGTGACATACAATTCCATATTTTATGCCTTTTGCCATACAGTCAGGCACATGCTTCTTTTTTTTTCAGAATATGTTAAATAGGGTCCTTTGGAAAAGTAAATGCAAAAAAGGAAAAGGCCAATCTTATAAGAAATTGAATAACCCAAGTGACGATTACTACAGGCCAATATGATTTATTAAAACTGTGATGAGTTAAGATTTAGAAATCTTAAAATATAGTCAGAAACAGAAGGATGAATATGGGATGATCTCACTCTCAGGCTGGAGTTGAAAAACAAGATTAGAAAAGAAAACACAAGTCGAACCTGAAATGGAATTGGAGTATTACACCAAAGTAAAAGACTCTGGGGTGGGTGGGTGGATGGGGAGGAATACAGGTCCATGAAAGATGATGAATAACATAGTGGGGGTTGTATTGTTAAATGGGAATCTGGGGAATGTTATGCATGTACAAACTATTGTATTTACTGTTGAATGTAAAACATTAATTCCCCAATAAAGAAATAAATTATTTTTTAAAAAATCAGTAAATATACAAAAGGTTAATAAACCAGAATTATTCATGTTTTTTTAAAAATAAAATTTATTGTTATAATAAAAAAAATTCATTCTTAAAAGTATTATAAGCTTTATGTCAGAGGGACAGTGATGCCAATAGGGAGCAAGCAAGAGTTTCTGAAAACTATTTCCTGGGTAATTACTAGGTCTGAGTTCTCATTTTAGTAGGGCACTGCCAACACATGCAAAGGCATGAACAGATAAAACTACATAACAAGATAATAAGTATGTGAAGCCAGAGAGGGTATGACTTAATTGAGGAAACAGAAAACAACAACAACAACAACTCTTTCAGTTGTAACTGTCACATGAAAACAGGACAATCAATCTACTGTTTTAAACTCTTACCACTAGTTAGACTTGGAACCTATCAGGCTTTTTGAGTAAGAAAGCTTCTAGTTTGAGGAATACGCCAGAAGGGATCCTGCTAGGACCTTATGAAAAGGCACAGTTGGAGCAAACAGCCTGCTGACAGTTGAGATTTGAATTTCAAATGCAAGAAATTCTGAAAGAAAAACAGTCTTAGTGCAACATAAATTGCTTCCAAATACCCAAAGACTCAGCAGAAAGGGCAGCAGAAAACCACATGAGGCAAAACAATTTTGATAAACTGTTAGAAAACCTGTTCTCCACCAACCCGTATCTCTAAACTCCCATTCCCACCAGGAACCAAAAGAAGCAGTAAAATTAATTGAAACTGTGTAGGAATTTAAAAAAAAAACTCTAAGGAAAGAGAGATATTTGAAAACTAGATAATACAACTGAATCAACAGTCTCCATTGGTGGAATATTCCCTAGAGAGAAAGAAATTTGTGATTGAGTGTCAAGTCAGGCAGCCAGTTGGTATATGCTTAATGTGTAATGGTGAAAGCTGTGTCCTGTGAGCTAATTTTTAAAGCTATTCCTAAAGGTCATGCATAGCAATTAGTCACCATATGTTTTGTCACCAAGCAGACTGCAATGGATTTCAGATACTTCAAATGAACGAACTTCACTTTGTGCTCCAGAAAAATCAAAGCATCTACTATTGCGTGAGTGGGAGTATAAAAAGTACAAAATGTATATACATCACATGTCTGGAAACCACTAGAATGTTAATTCTTTTCATAGAAAGGAAAATACAACATTGTGAGTCACATCTGAAGCACCAAGTAAAATGAATTGGAGACTGGGCTTTAGAATACATTTGAAATGCACAGGCATATAGCTGTTCTGCCACGCCTGTTTTCTTTGAGTTTAATATATCCCTACTGCTGACCCCATCAAAGAGCAAATGCTGGATTCCTGCATTTCAAGCGGCTGACACATTATTCTACCAGTGGGAAATAAGATTCTTGCAGTCCTAGTATGGAAACCAAATTGCTTCATCCCCAGAAGCAAGAGGATTTCACTAGCTAGCAGTGGGGAGCCCATACAAAGCTGTAATTTGCAATCTGAATCTAATTTCAAACCTCATCTTTAAAAATGAAAATTAATATGCTGGAGAAACTCCTTGTATTACTAGCTAGCTTCCTCCCAAATTCTTTGGAACTTAATGGGTAATCAGTTTCTTGAAGGAAATGAGTTAGAGTTTAATCATTATTTCACATATTCTTTTATTTTGCATATACTAAGGTAAATATAGGTGAAGATCCATTGGGCCTATTAGGAAACAATTCATTACATTATTCAAAGGAATAAGTGCCTTTCAAATATTACCAGCGTAAGAAAACAATTTTGCCTTTTAGTAAAACTGAAAATTTATGTGAATTCAGCCTTAAAATAGACTGGTAGGAGAATGCTGCCTCAAGTGAGATTGAATTTAGGTGCTGTCACATCCAGTGGGTAGAGAGAATAATGTACATGACAAAGGTCACAGATCTAAGCTTTTTGACTCAGCTCAACAGCTCATACCCCCTTCTACAGCAGAATTAATGAGCTAACTACTGTCTCCAGTTTCCTAACCATAAAAAGTTCACAGTAGAGCTAAGGAAAAGAGTCAGAGAAATCCACAGTAGAAAAGCTGTATACTTGAAAGTATACTCCTGTATACTTGAAAGGTGCTCTGTAGCTGAGAGAAGATGAAGATTATTGGAAAAATAAACATACTTTTCTTTAGTGGTAGAACTTGGAAGTGAAAATATTGGGTTAACTTTGATGAGAAAGAGAAAGTGGCAAACATTGCCAAAGCACCTTTTCAATATGATTTTTGTAACTCATAGCAAAAGTTGAGAATTGGCCAAGCTGTGCTTTTTCCTTTTAGCTTTGATCCGGTCTCTGATGCAAGTAAAAGCTAGAAATCTGAGAAATTATCACAAATGGAATTGAATCTGGATAATTTTTCCAGCTGTTATTCAGTTCTGATTGCTAAAGCATAGAGGACATACATAGTGAAGACCCTCTGGGGGATGGCGGGGATATAATTTTTGGTGGTGATGTTTTTTTTTAAGAAAAGAAGACCCATATATAAGATTAATAAGTATAAAGTTAAACAAGAATTATGGATAAGACATTGCAAGGAGTTATAAATTTTATTTGTTTTTTTTTTTTTATTTATAAAAATAAAGCATTGACAAAGCCATAGGATAAGAGGGGTACAACTCCACACAATTCCCACCACCAGAATTCCGTATCCCATCCCCTCCCCTGATAGCTTTCCTATTCTTTAACCCTCTGGGAGTATGGACCCAAGGTTGTTGTGGGATGCAGAAAGGTGGAAGGTCTGGCTTCTGTAATTGCTTCCCCGCTGAACATGGGCATTAACTGGTTGATCCATACTCCCAGTCTGCCTCTCTCTTTCCCTACTGGGCCAGGGTTCTGGGAGAGCGGAGCTCTAGGACACATTGGTGGGGTGGTCTGTCCAGGGAAGTCTGGTTGGCATCATGCTAGCATCTGGAACCTAGTGGTTGAAAAGAGTTAACATACAAAGCCAAATGAATTATTGATCAATCATGAACCTAAAGGCTGGAATAGTACAGATGAAGAGTTGGGAGGTATTCCATTTTGTAGATAGCTAGTAGGCATATTTTAGTTATATTCCAAAGGGCCTATGGCTATATTAGTTGTCGTTGTTTATTTATTTTTTCCCTTTTTCTTTTTTCCCCTGAACCTGAAATCTGATACACAGGTAGATCCAAGTTATTGTCTGCGGAGAAGATGTCATGGCTGAAAAAGGACCAGAAAGCTGGATCAGGGAAGAGAGTAGCTCCCTAATATGGGAAAGGGGTATAAATATTTTTGGCTGTAAACCGTATTGATTTGATTTGGTCTGGAGCCCATATTCAGCTTAGGAGCCTGTGTGATCTCTGCATCCCTGTAGATCTGAGCTCACAATCTGTGGTCCAAGCTGCCCCAATATCAGGACCCATCTTCCTCAGGTATAGCATAGAGTATGTTGTCCAGCCTCCCTTCGGAGGATGGAATCAGAGAATAGGTAACTTTTACATTCACATGGCAAGGATTGTTGCCTGCCCTATGGTATTTTTAGAGGCAAATTTCTTTCTTTTTAAAATTTATTTCTTTATTGGGGAATTAATGTTTTACATTCGACAGTAAATACAATAGTTTGTACATATATGCATAACACTTCTCAGTTTTCCATATAACAATACAATCCCCTTTAGGTCCTCTGTCATCCTTCTTCTATTATCCCCCCCACACACACACACCTCAGAATCTTTTACTTTGGTGCAATAAGCCAATTCCAGTTTAGAGGCAATTTTCTATTTAGAAAAAAAAAAAGAACCAGACAGCAATGGCCAGGTGAATAATAATACTCATTGCACAGTAAGATGGATGAAAAGAGGTTACTCACTTATTTAAAGTAAATGGCTGGTTTGGAACAGGTCATTTGGCATTTACTCCTAGAAAAGTGTTTTTACTTTTATGATAAAAAGTGTTTCCCAGAAAACTAAAGATTTTTTCTAAAAAGAAGTATTTTACTCACTCCTTTACAAAACTAAAATTATAATAATCAAAGATTGTACTCTGAAAAAAGACTTAATTTGCCAGTACCCACTCATGCCATTCAGATACCGTGTACACCAGGACTTGACAAGGATTTAGATGTGGTTCTCAAACACCGATTTTATAATTCAAATTTGAAAGAGAAACAAGACAAGACTATAAATCAGGAAAAAAGGCTACAATAATTTGTAATAGTGTTAAATGTGTGGTTTTAGAGTGAACTTTCAACTTCTTGTATCAGAGTGGGAAACAGTGATATCAACTATTGAGAACTGAATAATTTGTTCAGCTGGTCAGACAGTAGTCTCAGTCTCTAGGCAAATCCAGTGGCCTCTTTTTTAACTTCCTTAAGCTCTCTGTCACACTTGAACAGCTGAATTCTTCCAGAACTCCTTTATTTCTTCTACTTTGCCCTGCCTACATTTGCTGAAAACTCTACTAGTGAGTTTGCTGTTTTCTCTTCCACCTGCTATATAGTCTCATGGGATCTGTTAACCTCTGGACATAAGTGATGTATTTCTCTCAATCTAGCCCTCATTACCTTCCATGCTAATCTCCTCTGACTAACTGCTGGCTTCTAAAGCCTAAAATACCCAAGAACTGTTGTTGCCACCCCAACCCCTCTAATCATTCTTTTTAAAGCTCTGGTATCACCTCTGACTCTTCGAACAGTCTCCTAAAATTTCCCCCTCATTTGTTCTTTTCTCTCTACTTCCAATAACATTATCTTAGTTTAGGTCCTCATTATTATTTTACAGATTGAAGTAATATCCAAATTATTTTCTCTAGTCAATCCCCATTAAGGTTAAAGTAAATTATTTTAATTTAATAATAAGACAAAATTATTTTAACCTTCAAACTATTTCCACTATGTGTAGTTAGACAATGATAGTCTACTGCTCAAATACCTCCCTAGCTTCCCACTCCCACCCTTCAAAAAGTACAGAATTCTTTGAAACTTTACATAATTTGACCTTACTACATCTTCACCCAATATCACACAACTTTTCCTTACTCACTCTTTGACTAAGAAGAGAAATAAAAGGATAATGTACAACAAAGAGTCTTCATGTGGATAATTGAGACCTGACCAATTTTTGTATTTCCCCCCAAACAGCAACAAATGTTTTGATGAGAGATCTAATGAGGAAGGACAATTAGCTAGGTTAATGGCAAAAGACATGAACAGAAGGACTAAGCCAATAATGACCACAGATGCTCTTAAATGGAATAAGCTGTATGAATAGGCTTTCCTTGAGCATAGAAAGTAGAAGTCCCTTGGAAAATGTAACTCTTCAACTAGTATAGGCAGGCTTTGCAAATATCCCTCAGTACCACTAATAGAACATGGAGAGCTTATAAAAAGTCATTATTAGAGGACTGACAATCTCTTTCTTTATGAAAGGCAGGGAAATGTTCCAGAATGCCTAACCTGACATTCTTTCCCTATATCTCCAATTATTTCTTTCTTTGCTCTGATATTTTATGTCATATTTTGTGAAAAGCTAATTTTAAAGCCTTTTTCTTGGCATTACTTTTTCTCAAATGGAGATATGATCACCTAAGGACATAAAAGAAAGTGAGGAAAATGCATTAGGCAAAACTAAGACCAAGATATAAGGAAAAAGTAATACTATGATAATATGCAGACAAAAGTCACTTTCCTTAGCTTTATTCAAAGAAGAGTTATGTATAAGACATTATTACATTCTTATGCTTAATAACCCAAGTCCTATTTTATTTATCTAATATACTTACATCATATACATATTTGTAGTGAAGCTTACTTCTAGCATACACGTGTTGAACTCTTATCTCCACACATGGCTAGACATACAATCACATATTCACACATGTTCACACTATATTTGAAGGAATAAGAATAAAATGGTCATCATTTACTGTTTATTTAAAATCTACTGATATATTTACTTCTACTGATATAATATTTTAATGTTTTAAAAAGATTTATTTTGAGAGACATAATAGTGCCAGGGATTGAACCCAGGACCTTACATATGAAAGAATGCATTACACTGCTGAACTACCTTTCCAACTGCTTCATATATAAATGCAACTAATAAGGAAAATTCTGTTTAATCACATTGATTTTGAGTCAAATCACAAGCAAAATCAGTGGTAACATATAAGATGAGGTACACAGAAATTTAAGTTTAAGTAGGGAGCAGGTGGTGGAGCACCTGGTAGAGTGCACATGTTATCTATCATGTGCTATGATCCAGGTTCAAGTTTCCTATCTCCATCTGCATGGGGGAAGTTTCATGAGTAGTGGAGTAGTGATGATGATGATGTTTACCTCTTTCCTTTTCCTCTTTCTATTTCCTTGTCCCTTTATACCCATTTCCTCCACACACACACACACACACACACACACACACACACACACACAACATATATGGTGTAGTTTGTCTTTAACTAAATGGAAATGATTTTTTTCTTTTTTTTTTTTTTGTCTCCAGGGTTATTGCTGGGGTTTGGTGCCTGCACTACAAATTCACTCCTTCTGGAGGCTATTTTTTCCCTTTTTGTTTATTTTTTTTGTTATTATTGTTGTTGTTGTTGCTGCCATTGTTGTTGGATAGGACTGAGAAATCAAGAGAGGAAGGAAGACAAAGAGGGGGAGAGAAAGAGAGAGACAGGCTAGGAGTATGGATCGACCTGCCAATGCCCATCTTCTTTGGGGAAGCAATTACAGAAGCCAGACCTTCCACCTTCTGCACCCTATAATGACCTTGGGTCCATACTCCCAGAGGGATAAAGAATAGGAAAGCTATCAAGGGAGGGGACTGGACACAAAGTTCTGGTGGTGGGAATTTTGGGGAATTGTACTCCTCTTATCCTATGGTCTTGTCAATATTCCCATTTTATAAATAAATTGATAATAATAATAAAATAGAAAATATTGATCATTATAAAGACAAGTCAAATTTAAGATAAACAGAAAAGAAATTCCATTTTCTCTAGTTTCCACATGTAATAACTTTATACATACCATTTTAAAATCATATTCTTGGTAAACAAAAAGATAAAGAGAAACTCAGGGATATGTTCATTTTATATATGGACTTGAAACTTTTTGCTCTTTTAAAATCTGATGCCAACCAGCAAGCAGGTAGGAAGCATCATTGCCCGTCTGGTAAAGTGATTTTGGCCGAACTCATGCCAAAGAAGGGCACTCTGAATTAAGTGACAACACTCAGAACAGCAGCACACATATTACAGAAAGAGGAAAAATTAATCCTTTGAAATCATATTAATTATGATAATGCTTGTGCTGATTTCCTCCTTTGGTGTTTATAGGTATTCTTAACTCCAGGTGGACTTAGCCCTCTGCAGCCCAAACTTTCTCTCTCTTAACGGACCAAGGAATTTACCTGGTGCCTTGAAACACAGGAAATGCCTCTTTCCTGTCCACAGCTAGCTTTCCAGGGCTCAGGGGTCACTTCAAGATAAGGTAAAAACCTTCCAGGGACTGGAAGGTGACACGCATTTGGGTGTATATGTTACCTTGCCCAACAATCCAGTTTCAAAGCACCAACCCCCACATGTGCAGGGGTGGCAAGGAGGCAGACAAAAGAATCTAAAGCAATACAAGTACAATTTAAAATTTCGTATTTAACATTTTCACATCTGAAAAATAGTTTTCTTTAAGAGACATTTATAATATCTTCTAATCATCAGAGCTGTTACATAATTGAGAAATATCACTCTTTTTAATCTTTATTTACTTGATAGAGACAGCTAGAAATTTAGAGGGAAAGAGGTGATAGAGAGGAAGACAGACAGAGAGACATCTGCAATACTGCTTCACCACTTGCAAAGCTTTCCCCTACAGGTGGAGCAGGGGGCTTGAACCTGGGTACTTGAGCATTGCAACCAGATGCAACACCATGTAACTTCAACAGATGTTTCCCTTATGAGGTATGACTATTGTGAATCTACTCCTACAGAATTTTTCACCAGTGTTTGGGTTTAAACCTTGGATATATTGTGGCCACTCTGGTTCCATTAACACCAGGATAAGAACTAAGACAATTTTAGTTTTTAATGTTTTTAAAATGTATACATAAAGTTTATACATAAAAAGAAATAAGGATGTTTTAATGAAATAAACAAATATTGAGGGATTACAACATGCTGTATATAAAAATAACACTGTTCTTTTTAAAATTATTTTTTTATTTCATTACTGGGGGATTACTGGTTTGTAGTAGACAGCAAAATACAATAGTTTGCACATGCATAACACTTCACATATTAATGTAACCCCCCACTAGGTCCTCCTCTGTCATCATGTTCCAGGACATGAACATACCCCCATCCTACCCAGAGTCTTTTACTTTAGTGCAATACACCAACTCCAGTCCAAGTTTGCTTAGTGTTTTCTTTTCTGATCTTGTTTTTCTATTTGCCTAGGAGTGAGATCATACTATATCCATCATTCTGTAGAAACAGAAGGCTTGTCTCAACATGATTCCTTCAAGCTCCTTCCAAGAAGGGGTGATGGTAAATTCACCATTTTTAATAGCTGAGTAGTATTCCATTGTGTATATACACCACAACTTACTCAGCCACTCATCTGTTGTTGGACACCTGGGTTGCTTCCAGGTTTTGTCTACTACAAATTGTGCTGTTATGAACATAGGTAAACCCAATTTTTTTTTTTGGTATGGGTATGTTTGGTTCCTTAGGATATATCCCCAGGAGAGGAATTGCGAGGTCATAGGTTAAGTCCACTTCTAGCCTTTTTTTTTTTTTATTCAAGAAAGGAGACATTAACAAAACCATAGAATGAGAGGGGTACAATTTCGCACAATTCCCATAACCCGATCTCCACATCCCACCCCCTCCCCTGATAGCTTTCCCATTCTCTATCTCTCTGGGAGTATGGATCCAAGGTCGTTGTGGGTTGCAGAGGGTGGAAGGTCTGGCTTTTGTAATTGCTTCCCGGCTGAACATGGGCGTTGACTGGTCGATCCATACTCCCAGTCTGTCTCTTTCTTTCCCTAGTAGGGTGGGGCTCTGAGGAAGTGGCTCTCCAGTACACATTGATGGGGTCATCTGTCCAGGGAAGTCTGGTCAGCATCCGGAACCTGGTGGCTGAAAAGAGAGTTAACATACAAAGCCAAACAAATTGTTGAGCAATCATGGACCTAAAGACAGTAATAGTGCAGGTGAAGTGTTGGGGGTATTCCCTGCATGCTCTTGTGTACTTCTGCTTTCAGATATATATTTTTCCCCTAGTTTATGGGCACGGGTGAACCTATGCTCTATCTCAGGGGACCTGGACTATATCTAGGTTTGGGGACTTTATTGGGGAGTGGAACACCTAGAATGGAATTAGAGAATACTATGAAAGGAAAGGTCTCACCCGAGTGATGAAGCTGAAGGGTTGTCATTCCACACCTGAAGTCTCTGGTCACAGTCTGAAGTGCAGCATGCTGGGGTGGCACTCATTGTGTTGATTAGATTGCGATCTACGAATACAATATTATTTGATTTGAATTGAGAGCAGCATGCAGAAAAGTGTGCCCCACCCTAAGTTTCCAGGACTGGGGAAAATATAGGCTCTATAGTGGAAATGTGAGGTTCCTGTTGTCTTAGGGTTCAAGAAGACAATGGATAGTTATTGTTATCATCACATTATTTGGTGATAGGGTTAACTTTGGAAAGTCCCTTTGTTAGGGTTTGGGGTATAGTACCCAGCATCTTGTATATAGCTGTGCTGTCGGTTTTTCTGTTCTCCCTGGTCTAGGCTTTTGGGAGAGACAACATATCAAAGACAGCCTATGTATTAAAAAGACTCAATCTGTGTTTTAAGAAGTTCTAGACATATCAGTTTTTTGCCTCTGATATTAATTAAATAGTGGTTTATATAATGTTTACATTTTAATAGGATTGTACATAAACACCCCTCCCACTACCAAAAGACTGTGTCCCACTGCCACCCCCCCCCACCCTCCACTGTGCAGGGAAGCCCAATGGCCACCCTCCCCTTCACCAAAGTGTTTTCACATTGATTCCCTGCTCTCGTTTTAATCAGATCCTCCTTGTAATTTCCCTTTCTGTTCTTCTTTCTCAACATCTGTTGATGAGTGGGGCCATCCCATACTCATCTTTATCTTTCTGACTAGCTCACTTAACATAATTCCTTCTAGCTCTGTCGAAGATGAGTCAAATAAGGTGGGCTCATTGTTCTTAATAGCTGCATAGTATTCCATTGTGTATATGTACCACAGCATTCTCAGCCACTCATCTGCTGTTGGGCACCTGGGTTGCTTCCAGGTTTTAGCTATTATGAATTGTGCTGCTATGAACATAGGAGTACACACCTCTTTTTGTTGGGTGTTATGGAATCCTTGGGGTATATCCCTAGGAGAGGAATGACTGGGTCATATGGAAGGTCTATGGCTAGCCTTGTAAGAGTTCTCCAGACTGCTGTCCAGAGAGGCTGGACCAATTTACATTCCCAACAGTAGTGTAGAAGGGTTCCTCTGTCCCCACAGCCTCTCCAACATTTGTTGCTGCTGTCATTTTTGATGTATGCCATTCTCACAGGAGTGAGGTGGTATCGCAATGTTGTCTTTATTTGTATCTCTCTGACAATGAGCGACCTGGAACAGTTTTTCATATGTTTGTTAGCCTTTTGGATCTCCTCTGAAGTGAATGTCTTGTTCATATCCTCTGCCCATTTTTGGATGGGGTCGTTTACTTTTTTGGTGCTAAGTTTGCTAAGTTCTCTGTGTATTTTGGTGATTAGTCTCTTGTCTGATGTTTGGCATGTGAAGATCTTCTCCCATTCTGTGATTGGTCTCTTAATATGTGTGATAGTTTCTTTGGCTGTGCAGAAGCTTTTCAATTTGATGTAGTCCCATTGGTTTGTTTCTGCTTTAGTCTTCCTTGCAATTGGGTTTGTTTCATCAAAGATATCCTTGACATTTAGGTGGGAAAGTGTTTCACCAATGTTTTCCTCTAAGTATTTGATAGTTTCTGGTCTAACATCCAGGTCGTTGATCCATTTGGAGTAGATTTTTGTTTCTAGTGAGATAAGGTGGTTCAATTTCAATTTTCTGCATGTTATAACCCAGTTTTCCCAGCAACATTTATTGAAGAGAGCCTCCTTCTTCCATTTAATCCTTTGGGCCCCCTTATCAAAGATTAGATGCCCATAGGTGTGGGGGTTTAGATCTGGGCTTTTAATTCTGTTGCACTGGTCTGTGTGCCTATTTTTGTTCCAGTACCAGGCTGTTTTGATGATGATGGCATTATAATATAGTTTGAGATCTGGGAGTGTGATGCCTCCATTTCTGTTTCTTTTCCTCAAGATGGTTTTGGCAATTCTATGTGTTTTCTGGTTCCAGATAAATGAATGTAGTTTTTGTTCTATTTTCTTAATGAAGCTTGGTAAAACTTTGATGGGTATCACATTAAATTTGTATATGGCTCTGGGAGAATATTCATTTTGATGATATTTATTCTTCTGATCCATGAGCATGGGATATCTTTCCATTTCTTGGTATCAGTTTCTATTTCCTTAAAGAGTTACTCATAGTTTTCAGTATACAAGTCTTTTACTTCTTTGGTCAGCTTTACTCCCAGGTATTTTATTGATTTTGTTGCAACAGTGAATGGGAGTGATTTCTGGATGTCTTCTTCAGTTTTAGTGTTTGCATAGAGAAATGCCACTGATTTTTGTACATTGATTTTGTAGCCTGATACCTTGCTATATTGCCTAGTAACTTCCAGTAGTTTTCTACTGGATTCTTTAGGTCTTTCTATGTATACTATCATGTCATCTGCAAATAGTGAGAGTTTGACTTCTTCCCTTCCAATCTGTATTCCTTTGATTTCTTTCTCTTGCCTGATTGCTATGGCAAGAACTTCCAATACTATGTTGAAGAGTAATGGTGATAGTGGGAAGCCCTTTCTAGTCCCTGATCTGAGGGGAAAGGCTTTCAAATTCTGTCCATTGAGTATGATGTTGGCTGTTGGTTTGCTATATATGGATTCCACTATCATTAGGAATTTCCAATCTATTCCCATTTCTTGTAGAGTTTTGAGCATGAATGGGTGTTGGGTTTTGTCAAAGGATTTCTCTGCATCTATTGAGATAATCATGTGGTTTTTGGCTTTGCTTTTATTGATGTGGTGAATGACATTGATTGACTTGCGGATGTTGAACCAGCCTTGCATTCCTGGGATGAATCCCACTTGGTTATGTAGAACAATCTTTTTGATGTGCTGTTGTATCCAGTTAGCCAAGATCTTGTTTAATATTTTGGCATCTATGTTAATCAGAGATATTGGTCTGTAATTTTCCTTTTTTGTTGTGTCTCTATCTGCTTTGGGTATCAGGGTGATGTTGGCTTCATAGAACGTAGAAGGGAGTGTTCCTTTTTCTTCGATCTTATGGAAAAGCTTTAGGAGTATGGGTATTAACTGTTTCCTGAAAGTTTTGTAGAATTCGTTTGTGAAGCCATCTGGTCCAGGACTTTTGTTGTTGGGGAGATTCTTAATAACAGTTTCGATTTCTTTGTCTGTGATTGGTGCATTTAGGTTTTGTAGCTCTTCTTGGTTCAGTTTTGGAAGGGCATATGCTGCTAGAAATTCTTCCATTTTTTCCAGATTTTCTAGCTTGGTGGCATATAGTTCTTCATAGAAGTCTCGCATGAATTTCTGGATTTCTGTGGTGTCGGTTGTGACATCTCCTCTACTGTTTACAATTCTATGAATTTGAGTCTTCTCCCTTTTTTGTTTAGTGAGTCTGGTTTCTCAATCTTGTTTAATTTTTCAAAGAACCAACATTTGGCTTCATTGATCTTCTGTATGGTTCTCTTATTTTTGATGTAGTTTATTTCTGCTCTAATTTTAGTGATTTCTGTCCTTCTGGTTGCTTTAGGGTTCCTTTGTTCCTCTTCCTCTAAGTCATTAAGGTGTGCAGTAAGATTATTTATTTGGGTTTTTTCTTGTTGTTTAATATATGATTGTATGGCTCTGAGTTTCCCTCTCAGTACTGCTTTAGCTGTGTCCCAAATATTTTGATAGGTTGTGTCTTCATTTTCATTTGTTTCCAGGAACATTTCTATTTCCTGCTTGAGTGTCTCTCTGACCCAGTGGTTCTTCAGGAGTATGTTGTTTAGTTTCCAAATTCTGTGACTTTTAATAATTTTCTGTTTGTTGTTAAATGTTAGTTTTACTCCACTGTGGTCTGAGAAGATACTTGGGATGATTTCAATGCTCTTGAATTTATTGATGCTGTCTTTATGGCCTAACATGTAGTCTATCCTAGAGTATGTGTTGTGTGGATTTGAAAAGAATGTGTATTCCAATTTTTTGGGGTGAAGAGCTCTGAAAATGTCCAAGAGGTCTAGTCTGTCAATCTCTTCATTTAATTCTCTTGTTTCTTCGTTGACTCTCTGCTTTGTTGATCTGTCTAAGTGTGAGAGTGGGGTGTTAAAGTCTCCCACTATTATTGTATCACTATTGATGTATTTTTGAAGTTCTTTGAGGAGATGTTTGATGTATTTAGATGGTCCCTCTTTGGGTGAATAGATGTTATTAATTATTATATCTTCTTGGTTGATTGATCCTCTAATCATTATGTAATGTCCTTGCCTGTCTTTTATGACTTTATTTAATTTAAAATCTATTGTGTCAGAGATGAGAATGGCTGTTCCTGCCTTTTTTTGTGGTTCATTAGCCTCTAGGATCGTTTTCCATCCTTTCACTTTAAATCTGTGTTTATCTTGTTGAGTCAAGTGGGATTCTTGCAAGCAGCATATGGTTGAGTTATGTTTTCTGATCCATCCTCCCACTCTGTGCCTTTTGATGGGTGAGTTTAAGCCATTGACATTTACTGATATTATGGATTTAATGTGTTGTAGTGCCATTGTTCAACAAATTTTTATTTGATATGTTGCAAATATTATAGTGATGTTCTTGCTTATAAGAGGTCTTTTAGAACATCTTTCAGGGCCGGTTTGGTGATAGTTACTTCCTTTAACTGTTGTTTGTCTGAGAAGGTTTTGATGACTCCATCTAGTTTGAATGAAAGTCTAGCGTGATATATATATCCTTGGTTGAAACCCTTTTTCATTCAGGGCTCGATAGATATTTTGCCATTCTCTTCTGGCCTTTAGAGTTTGGGTTGAGAAGTCTGCTGATAGTCTTATAGTTTTTCCCCTGTGTGTGATTTTTTTTTTCTCTTGTAGCCTTTAGGATCCTTTCTTTATCCTTACTTCTCATTGTGACTATGATGTGTCTTGGTGTCTTCAGGTCTGGGTTGATTCTGTTTGGGACTCTCTGAGCCTCTTGGATCTTAATGTCCTTTCTGTTCAGGTCTGGGAAGTTTTCTTCTATAATTTCCTCTAGAATGCTTGCTTCCCCTTCCTATCTTCCTTCCTCTGGCAGGCCAATGATATGAATGTTACTTCTTTTGAGATCATCCCATATGTCTCTGTTGTTGTTTTCAGTGTCTCTCAATCTCTTTTTGAGCTCTTTCACCTCTTTCTTAGTTTTCTCTAGCTCATCCTCTGTCTGGCTAATTCTGTTTTCTGCTTCTGCTAGTAGTCTGCTTTCCCTTCCCTTGGCTGCTTTCTTCATTACAGCTATTTCAGCTTTCAGTTCTCTAATTGCCTCAAGGTAGTTAGTATTTTCCTTGAGGGTATCATCTGTTGTTTCCCTAATACTGCTATTCCTTTCCTCCAAAGTTGTTTTCATTTCTGTGATTAATAAAATTATTATTGCTTGCATGCTTTTCTTATCTATGGTTACTTCTGGCTGATTTGTAGTTTCTTCTAGTCTCTTGTCTTCATTCATTGTATTAGCAGTTTTATTTGCTCTTGATCTACCCAATTTTAATGTGTTTTTTATTTTTATGTTCTGTTGTTCCTCAGTTGCTTTGTTTTATGTACAAACCACACTATACTAAATACCTTTATGATAAATGCAATCACCACCCTCATAAATTACAATAGTAACTAAAGCAATGACTGAAGCAGTTTAACCAATACCAGTTAGTCCCACAGTGTCTCCAGTTCAAGAAAAAATAACAACCAAATCTAAATGAAAAAGAAAGAGAAAGGAAAAAAAGGATAGCAGGAATAAACAATTATCAAATCTACTGTCCACTGTAGATTCTAGGGGTTGCAAGAGGGGAAGGGGAAGTAGAGCAGAGACACACACAAAAAGAGTCCGCTCTGAGTCAGACTTCTTCCCTGAAATAGTTCACAAACAAGTATCAATGAATTCAGAAGGCAGAGGGAGGAGGAAGGGAGAAAGGAAGACAGGAGAAAAAAATAGAGAAAAGAAATAAGAAGGAAACAGAAAAGAAAAAAAAAGCAGTGAAAGGAGATTTGTATATATATATATATATATATTTTTTTTTTTTTTAATTGGCTTGGAGGTGGGAGAAGGGCGATAGTGTATAGGGGAGGTATGAAAGGTGAGACAAGTTTCTCTCACAGTGGGTGATAATTCTTGTGGTCTAGCAATGGAAAGTATACTAAGAGTTAATTTTGGTCACCTGAGGGGGGGAAGGGATATGCATGTATATATAATAGTATTTGTAAAATAGAACAGAGTAAAAAGCCCAAGCAGTGGGTCTACAGCTTGGACAGCTCCCTGTTAGCCTATGTACATTTAGTCTAGACAACTGATTGAGAAGGAAAACACAATACAAAACAAACGTGAAAAAAAGGGAAAAAAAAAAACAACTTTCAAGCAGGCTGGGTGAGGCTTGCTTGATTGCTAATTGTCACTTGAATGGGTCTAAGTCCCTTACTCAGAGGAACAACAGAAATAGCCTAGAAATTTGGAAGCAGGGTTTAGTGGCACCCTGGTGGGCCAGAAATCTTGGTAAAGAAAGGAGCTCCACGGGGAGCCTGCTAGCAGCACCTCCCTACCCCCAGAGTCTGGTTATGGGGAGAGGGGGGCTGAGAGAAATAATCAAGAAATTTCCTTTCTTTTTTCTCTAATTTTTAACCAAAATTGAATTATAATCACCTCCCTGGTCTACATTTAGGATGCCTCCTTGCTTGTCCTGCTGAAGGCCAGGATTTCAAGGCTTTCTAGCAGTTGATGTCAGAGCCCATGGGTGCTGCTACATTCCAGTCACTATCTTGGCTCCGCCTCCCACTTCTAGCCTTCTAAGAGTTCTCCAGACTTCTCTCCACAGGGATTGGAATAATTTACATACCCACCAGCAGTGCAGGATGGTTCCTTTGTCCCCACAACCTCTACAATGTTTGTTGCTGCTACCTTTTCTGATATATGACATTCTCACAGGAGTGAAGTGGTAACTTATTAGTGTTTTTATTTGCATTTCTCTGACAATCAATGACTTAGATAATTTTCTCATATGTTTGTTGGTCTTTTGGATCTCTTCTACAGTGAATATTCTGTTCATATCCTCTTCTCATTTTTGGATGGTGTCATTTGTGTTCTTGTTGCTGAGTTTGGTGACCTCTTTATGTATTTTGGTTAATAACCTCTTGTATGATGTATGGCATGTAAAGATCTTCCCCTGTTCTGTGGGAGGTCTTTTTGTTTGGGTGGTAGTTTATTTTGCTGAGCAGAAGCTTTTTAATTTAATATAGTCCTATTAGTTTATTTTTGATTTAGTCTTCTTTGTAACTGGATTCATATCATTGAACATGCCTTTAAAATTTAGATGAAAAAGAGTTCCACCAATATTTTCCTTTAAGTATTTGATAGTTTCTGTTCTAACATCCAAGTCTTTGATCTGTTTGAAATTTACTTTAGTATTTGATAAGATATAGTGGTTTAGTTTCATTCTTTTGCATGTTTCAACCCATTTTTTCCAACATCATTTGGTAAAGAGACTCTCCTTTCCCCATTTAATAGTCTGGGCATCTTTGTCAAAGAAAAGATGTCCATAGGTGTTGGGTCTTACTTCTGAACTCTCAATTCTACTCCACTAGTCAGTGTGTCTATTCATATTCCAGTACCAAGCAATTTTGATTACAATGGTCCTATAATACAATTTGAGATCTGTGAGTGAGATGCCTCCAGTTCTGTTCTTTCTTCTCAAGATTTTTTTGGCAATTCTAGGTCTTTTCTGGTTACAGATAAAGATTTATTCTCATTTCCTATAAATTGGGTGGTATCTTGATAAGGATTGCATTACATTTGTATATGGCTCTGAGTAGTATATTCATTTTATTGATATTAATTCTGCCAACCCATGAATATGGAATATCTTTCCACTTCTTTGTGTCTTTTTCTATTTCCTTGAGTAGTGGCTCATAATTTTCAGTATACAAGTCTTTTACTTCTTTGGTTAGGTTTATTCCTAGATATTTTATTTTATTTTTTTTCACTATAGTAAAAGGAATTCATTTCTGGATTTCTTCTTCTGCTACTTTAGTGTTTATATAGAGGAATGCCACTGACTTTTGTATTTTAATTTTGTAGCCTAATAACTTACTGTATTGCCTGATAATTTTCAAAAGCTTCCTGTTTGATTATTTAAGTTTATCTATGTATACTATCATATCAACTGCAAATAGAGAAAGTTTGACTTCTTCCCTTCCAATTTGTATCCTTGTAATTCCTTGTTCCTGCCTTATTGCTATGGCAAAACTTCTAACTCTATGTTGAATATTAATAGTGATAGTGAAAAGCTCTATCTAATACCTGATCTAAGGGGAAATGCTCCCAGTTTTTCACCATTGAGTATGATGTTGGCTGTAGCTTTCCTGTATATGGACTCCACTATCTACTCCCATTTTTTTTGGTGGTGCTTTGATTATAATGGGATGCTGGATTTTGTCAAAGGATTTCTCTGCATCTATTGATAATAATCATGTGGTTTTTGGTCTTTCTTTTACTGATGTGGTAAAGCATGTTGATTTACATATATTAAACCAATATATGTAAATCAACATGCATCCCTGGGATAAACCCCACTTGGTCATGATGAATTATCTTTTTAATATACTGCTGTATCTGGTTGACTAGAATTTTGTCCAATATTTTAGCATCAATGTTCATCAGAGATATTGGTCTGTAGTTTTCTTTGTTGTTGTTGTTGTATCCCTGTCTGCTTTTGGTATAAGTGTGATGTTGGCTTCATAGAAGCTGGAAGGAATATTCCTGTGCCTTCAATATTTTGAAAGAATTTTAGAAATAGAGGTATTAACTCTTCCTTGAAGTTTTTGTAGAATTCATTTGTCAAACCATCTGATACAGGACTTTTATTCTTGGGAAGGTTTTTGATAACTGTTTCAATTTCTTTGGCTGTCATTGGCCTGTTCATATTTTCTGGTTCCTCTTTGTTTAATTTTGTAAGTTTGTGGGTATCTAGAAACTCATCCATTTCTTCCAGGTTCTCTAGTTTGGTGGCATATAGTTGAACATAGAAGGCTTGCATGATATGTTGTATTTCAGTGGTGTCTGTCGTGATATTTCCTCTTCTTAAGTCTTTAAGGTGTACAGTTAAGGTTGTTTATTTGAGCTTTTTCTCATTTCCTAATGTGTGCTTGTATGACTATGAACTTCCCTGTCAGTACTTTTTAGCTGAGTCCCAAATATTTTGATAGCTCATGTCTTCATTTTCATTGAGTTCTCAAAACATTTTGATTCCTTCCTTAATTTCCTCTTTGACTCGGTAGTCATTTAGTGTATTGTTGAGTTTCCATATTTTGGGATGTTTACCAATTTTTTGTTTGTTATTAAGTGTTAATTTAATTCCACTGTGGTCTGAGAAGATGCTTTGGATGATTTCAAGGCTCTTGAATTTGTTGATACTGTCTTTGTAGCCTAACATATGGTCTATCCTTAAGAATGACCTATGTGGACTTGAATAGAATGTGTGCTATAGTTTCTTGGGGTGAATGACTCTGAAAATGGCTAATAGTTCTAGTTTATTTATCTCTTTATTTAGCTTTCTTGTTTCTTCATTGATTTTCTGCCTAGATGATCTATCAAGTTGAGAGAGTGGGGTGTTGAAATCCCCTACTGTTACTGTGTTGCTATTAATATACTGCTGAAGCTCTTTCTGTAGATGTCTGATGTATTTAGGTGGCCTTTCATTGGGTGCATAGATGTTAATAATTGTTAAGTCCTTTTGATTGATTGATCCTCTGAGCACTAAGGAATATCCATCCCTATTCTGAGTAGATACAGACTTTTAGCCCCATTAATATCTCCTTAGGCCCCTCTGTCCATTTCACTCTCCCATGACTGGTGGGTTTCAAAGTAATCTTAATCTTATCTTTTTGTATTCTCAGGTGATTCTCTTTGCTATTCCTAGTTGATCATGGAAGAGGGAAACACAGCTGCTGCTACTCTGTAGCCCCACCTCTGGAAGTCCTCACTGAGACTGCTCTTATAGAGAAACCCAAACAGAAATTCCTTATTCCTATAACCAGTTTACCCAGGCTACAAAACTTCCCCTCTATCCAGTCCAACTTAATAATAAATTTAGGATTATCTTTGGGTTTATATAAACTTCACATCTCTTCATAGTAGGTCAAGCAAATTCTCAAGGTTAATGTAAACCCAAAGTTATAGGAATGTGGAGTCAGTATTTGAGCTCCTATATAACTAGATAAATGACTCTCAAGTATTATGGTGAAAAATAGCCTTCATTCCCACAAGATAACTTTCTCCAGGACTCCCTTCAGAACAGGGAGTAGGAGAGTTTGCTGAATGACAACTATGCAGTAAAGGAATATTTTTGACACCAAAGAATTTTTTATAAGGAAATTGTAAATTTTACTCTTTGAAGGGAAGACTAAATAATAGGTGCCTTATAAGGATGGGCTGATGAAATTCCATATATTATAGAAGAGTTGCAAAAAGTGTCCAATATGCAATAAGTACAGATTTTTCATATTATTAAAAGCTAATACTTTAATTAATAAAAAAATGTTTTAAGTAAATGTTAGAAGGAAACTATGCTTGAGGCCAAAGATTTAGCTTAGTGGTCAAATATATGTTTTAGTACTAGGTTTTATGACACACACATCAATAAAATATTAGCTCTATTATAATGTCCTATAAAATAGAGATAGAAGTATAATATCCGAGTTAAGCCCCTGGACTTTTAAATGAGCACAAAGATTATTAAAATAATATTCCTGAAAAATAATTCTACAAAAGAAAAATTACTAGGAAAGAATAGTAGCATGTAACTCCCACATTACATCCACAAGACCCCTTTGTTCTATGTAAACAGTTGGACTTTATTCACTTGCAGAACTTGGATTCAAGAAGTGTTTATTATGTAATTAATTAAGAATGACAGAGTTTCTGAATTTTCAACAAAGGTATCTTAGATTTCATTAAATAAGCAAACATTTACTGACTGCTATCATGTGCTAGCAATTTGCTAGTCATTGAAGACTTAAGTGAATATGACATTGTCTTTGCTTAAAGAGTGATGTCTGTTTCTTTCTCTCTCCTCCTATCTTTCTCATAAATAAATAATCTTTTTCAAAAAAGTAAAAATCAATTAGGCCATCATCACCAGTCAGGAAGGTCATCATAAGCCTTCTTGTAGGAACTTATCCTCTAAGAACTTATCCTCCCTATAAAGTAGTAATGGTAGGGTCTGCCTCGCTCTTTGAAAGGAAGCTGGGTCAACATATTCTCCCACTCAAGGAAGACTGGTCCTGAAATGAGTGCAACCTAGAATATTCCCAGCTGTAACCAGGAACTAACTGCAAGCTCAAACTAACAGGGTGTCAGAAGTTACACAGGCTCCTATGCTAAAAAATGAATATATATATGGGCCCTGGGTCAGGTTGATGAGGTAAACAGTTTTATTCACAGATTTTCTTCAGATTGGAGCTACTCTCTGTGCCCTAATCCAACTTTTTAGCCTTATTCTCCACTCTGACACCATCTTTCCAGACAGTGTTTTTGTCCACCTCCATGTTAGCTATCAAACTCAAGCAAAAACTACAAAAGTCATAGGCCCCTAGAAACATACCTAAAATAGATTTCCTCACTTCTTTGCACCCTAAGATCCTAATTCTCATCTGCTCTATTCCTAATGACTGGCTCCTGTTCACTAATCATTTTGTCCTGCTTTATAGAGTACTGCCTTTCAGCCACCAACTTGCAGATGCAACATGGTCATCTCCAAATATTTTGAGAGATCTGAGGGGAAAAAAATTAGCTTTTATCTGTTGTGCAAAGATCAGATCTCTGGGCTGGGTTGGTGGTGCACCTGGTTGAACACACAGTTTACAATGACCAGGTTCGAGCACCTGGCTGGTTGTGAAGCAGGGCTGTAGGTGCCTCTCTATCCCTCTCCCACTCTATCTCCCCCCTTCAGTCTCCATTTCTGGATACTCTATCCAATAAGTAAATAAGAGTAATTTTTTAAAAGTTAAACAAACAAAAACAAAGATCAGTTCTCTTAAACTAAGAGTAAACAACTCTACATTACTCGCCCCCAACCCTGCCCACCAAGAAAATGTTAGAGCTTCCAGTATTGGTACTGGCTCTCTCCTTGTCCCAGGTGTTCATGTAGAAGTTGTGTACCCAAATTTCAAAGCAGAAATATAGACTGGTTTCCAAATAAGGAAAATCTCTAAGACCCTATTCTCCTCTATTAGCTTATCACTGCAGATCTCTGAGTTAGAATGAATTCTGTGTGTCACCAGGCTGAAGTGCTACTAAATAATTGTGTGTATATACCACAGCTGAGAAAGCTGTGTTATATATACACAATTGTGGCATATATACACAATGGAATATTATACAGCTATCAAGAACAATGAAACCACCTTCTCTGACCCATCTTAGACAGAGATAGAAGGAAATATGTTAAGTGAGCTAAGTCATAAAGATAAAGATGAGTATGGGATGATCCCACTCATCAATAGAAATTGAGAAAGAAGATCTGAAAGGGAAACTAAAAGCAGGATTTGACTAAATATGGAGTAGGGCACCAAAGTAAAAACCCTGTGGTGAGGGGTAGACATGCAGCTTCCTGGGCCGGTGGGAGATGGGGGTGGGTGGGTGGGATGGGACATAGTCTTTTGGTGGTGGGAATGGTGTTTATGTACACTTCTAGTAAAGTGTAGTCATATAAATCACTAGTTAATTAATATGAGAGGGGGGAAAATTAATTGTATGTCTTGAAGTTTTTTAAAACACAGACTGAGTCTTTTTAATATATAGGCTGTGTATTTGATATGTAGACTCTCTCAAAAGCCTAGACCAAGTAGATCAGAAGCAACCAATGGCACAGCTACATACAAGATACTGGGTACTATACAGCAAACTCTAACAAAAGGACTTTTCAAAGTTAACCCAATTACCAAATAATGTGATGATAACATTAACTATCCATTGTCTTTTTGAACCCTAAGACAGCAGGAACCTCACATCTCCACTATAGAGTCCCTACTTCCCCCAGTCCTCAAACCTTAGGATAGGGCCCACTTTCCTGTATGCCTCTCCCAATCCATATCAAATAATATTGCATCTGCCGATCGCAAGCTAACCAATGCAACGATTGCCACCTCAACATGCTTCAGCTCAGACTGTGTCCAGAGACTTCACGTGTGGAATGACAACCCTTCAGCTTCATTACTCAGGTGAGACCTTTCCTTTCATAGTATTCTCTAATTCCATCCCAGGTGGTTCACTTTCTAACAAAGTCCCAAAACCTGGATATAGACCAGGTTCTGTGAGAGCATATGTTCATACGTATCCATAGACTACTGCAAAATATATACCTGAAAGCAGAAGTACACTAGAGTGTGCAGTGAGTACCGCCCTAACACTTCCTCTCCACTATTCCAAGCTTTGGGTCCATGATTGCTCAACAATTTGTTTGGCTTTGTATGTTAAGTCTTTTTTCAGCCACCAGGTTCCAGATGTCATCAGGATGCCGGCCAGGCTTCCCTGGACTGAAGACCTGACCAATGTGCCCTGGAGCTCAGCTTCCCCAGAGACCCACCCTACTAGGGAAAGAGAGAGGCAGACTGGGAGTATGGACCGACCAGTCAAAGTCCATGTTAACCGAGGAAGCAATTACAGAAGCCAGACCTTCTACCTTCTGCAACCCACAATGACCCTGGGTCCATGCTCCCAGAGGGATAGAGAATGGGAAAGCTATCAGGGGAGAGGATGGGATATGGAGATTGGGTGGTGGGAATTGTGTGGAATTGTACCCCTCCTACCCTATGGTTTTGTTAATTTATTCTTTCTTAAATAAAAGATAATTTTTTTTAAAAAAAGCGCTTCAGTTACTAAAGAGCACTAAATGAGATGGGAAAAGTGAAACTGCTGTCAAAATATATAGTGCATTAAATATTATTACCTTGATTTTTCATATACACTATATTTCCCTGGATATATCACACAATCAAACCAATGAAGTAATGATGTTATTAATTAAAAAGGCTTTAAAGCATTTATTTCTTTCTGCCTATATACTGTAAACTACCAACCCCCACAGTAAAATGAAAAAACAAATGAGCTAACAAGCCAGCAAGTAAACAAGCAAAAAACCCCAATTTTATCATAGACCAAAAATTTAAATTTAGATCATGTTTCTAATTTAAGAATAGGGTAGGGATTATTAGAAATGGTGACTGCCATACATTCTCATATAAAGGAAAATTAGATTAACATAATGGTGAGTTCATAAAAATCTCAAGATACCCTAAGCAAACTGGTAAAATGAATTATTAAAAAAGTGTAATATGAAAAAAATGTTTCTTAGATCCAATTTATCAATGGAATCATTCAGGACTTGTCTTTTTTCTTTTAGTTTATTTCCATTGTTGAGGCAAAAAAAGACTTCAATATTTCTTACAGCTGTGTAGTAGTCCATTGTGTATGTATAGCATAACTTCTTTAACTAGTAATCTGTTATTGGACATTTGGGTTGTTTCCACATGTTGAAAATTTGTTGAATTACAAATAGCACCATGATGAACGTAGGTGTACATAGATCTCTTTTGAAAGTGTATTTGTGTTCTTTTAATAGATGCCTAGGAATGGAATGCCCAGGTCATATGGCACGCTTTCAGGACTCTGTTTTCAGTTATCAGGACTTGCCAAACAATTTTACACTGGCCAGAACCAATTTGTATTCCCACCAACAGTGTAGAAGTGTTTCTTTCTCTCCACAAACCTGCAAACACTTGTTGGTGGAGGATAAGATATAATGACATCTACCTTGGGGAGATGTGCCCCCATGACAGGTAACATTCCTGCAAGTAAAGATTCCCTCAATTAAGTGATGCTGAAATTAAAAAATTTAATCAAATACAGAGTTTAATATATAAGCCCAAAGGAGAAAAACAAATATTGGGTGATGTCACTTATAGGTAGAACTTAAGAAATAACAGAAAGGGAAACTCAAAGTGAAACTTGGATTGAGTGTGTGTAATTACACCAGAGCAAAGGACTGGGGACCAAGGGAGAGATTCTAGAGTGTCTTGGGGTTCAGGAACATGGTGATGGAAAAGGACTTAAGTTGGGGTTGAGAGTTTTCTGCAGACAACTTCATGGGCAGATGACTCATGTGTCAACAACTGTAATATGAACCATTAACCTCCAATAAAATTATTAAAAACATATTTTATTATTGTTCTATTTATTTTAGATAGGACAGAGGAATGGAGAGGAAAGGAGATAAAAAGAGGGAGAGAGATATAGAGGTACCTACTACACTGTTTTACCACTTACATGTGGGGACTAGAGGTATAAACCCAGGTCCCTTGTGCTTGGTAATATGTGCACCTAATCAGCTACGCCACCATCCAGCGCCCCCACTCAATAAACATATTTTAAATGACTCTTGAACATCAAAATATTTTCCAGCTACAAAATCATTTCTGAATTTAGATAAGTCGGAATACGTACTTGGGGGCTGGAGAAGCAACTCACTTGGTAGTGTGCTGCTTAGTTATGTGCAGAGCCCAGGTTCAAATCTGGACCCCATAGCACTAAAGGACACTTTGGTGCTGTGCTGTGATCTGGATGTTTCTCTCTCCCTCTTCTCCTTTTCCCCTTCCCTTCCCCTTCTCCATCTCCCTCTCTCTCTTTCTGTCATATATATATATGGGCTGGGGAGATAGAATAGTGATTATATAAGAAGACTTTCATGCCTGAGGCACCAAAAGTCCCACCATAAGCCAGATCTGAGCATGTACTCTGGTAAAATAAATAACATCATGTAGAAAGTTAGGGAAAGCAGGACCATAAAAATGACCATATATATTAATGGTAAATGTATATATAACCTTGAGAGAACTACTAAAATTTCCAGGGGAAGGAATGGGGACTAAGATCTTTTGGTGGTGTGAACAGTGTGGAATTATTCCCGTTATCTCATAACTTTGTAAATTATATTATACCACTAATAAAAATTTTAAAATCAAGTATATGGCTTTAAGAAACTTATAACAGAGATGTGAGCTCAGCAATATCACATCCCTAGTAAATGTAACTGATAGAATTGAATAAGAAAAGTCTTAAAGATATTTTCTCCTTCAGAGACAATCTATCCAGATTCCCTCAGGTGTGTTATTGCTTATGCCAACCCTTTGCTCAGCCCTCAGAGGGTTCTCAGAAAAAGAAAGGTAATATTAAATGAAAACATTTTTTCTCTATATACTCATGATTTTCATTTTGGGGAAAGTATAATTTTTTTCTAGATAGTGTGGCAGATATATTCACTATTTTATACTCAATGCCTTTCAGTTCTTTTTTAATCAGTTAGTTTGAAGGATGTTGTTGACATACAGACAGGTGGTTTATAACATATGCTTATTCCTCTCCTACAGCCAAATGATAAACAAAAATTAACAGTGGTTGGTAAATGAGTCTATTTTAAAACTAAATGATCTTGTACTACTTCTGTGGTTGTTGTGAATTAAACATTCAATTTGGTAAATGGATATTGTAGTCATTTGTTCGTTGTGGCCCAGTGTTAGCTATGGGATTTTAGAGCTAAAGACACTTAGAAAAATAAAGAAAAAAATTTTTTATTTGATAGGACAGAAATAAATTGAGAGGGGAGGGAGTGAGACACCTGCAGCACTGGTGAGGGTTTGGAGCTTGAGTCCTTGCTTATGGTAACTTCTCAGCTCTTAAAAAACTGGATGCAGGGAGTGAGGCGGTAGCCAGCCGTTAAGCACACATGGCACAAGGCGCAAGGACTGGCAGAAGGATGCCAGTTAGAGCTCCCAACTCCCCACCTGCTGGGGTGTTGCTTCACAAGCGGTGAAGCAGGTCTGAAGGAGTCTGTCTTTCTCTCCCCCCCTCTGTCTTCCCCTCCTCTCTCCATTTCTCTCTGTCCTATCCAACAATGACAACATCAATAACAACAACAACAACAACAACAATAAAAACAACAAAGGCAACAAAAGGGAAAATAAATAAGTATAAAAAAAACTGGATTCAGAGGTTACATAGGCTCCTTTGCTGAATATGGGACTCAGATCAAATTGGTGGGTTTTACAGTTAGCAATACTTATATACTTTTCCAATATTTGGGAGCTACTCTCTTCCCTGATCCTCCAGTTTTATAGTCCTTTTTCCAACTATGACACCATCTCCCCAGACAATAATCTGAGTTCATCTGCCTATTAGATGTCACACACAGGCAAAATTGAGTAAAGCAATGAGCCCCTTGGAATATACCTAAAATAGACCTACTAGCTTTTTCTAAAAGAGACACCAAATCTTCATCTGCAATATTCTTGCCTTTAGTTTCCTGATCATTAAACAATTTTTTCTGCTTTATATTTTAACTCTTTTTTAGCCACTAGGTTCCAGATGCCAACCTAACTTCCCTGGACAGACAACCCCACCAAGTGTGCCCTGTTCCAGTACCAGGCTGTTTTGATGATGATGGCCTTATATTATAGTTTGAGATCTGGGAGTGTGATGCCTCCATTTCTGTTTCTTTTCCTCAAGACTGTTTTCTGGTTCCAGATAAATGATTGTAGTTTTTGTTGTATTCTCTTAAAGAAGCTTGGTGGAACTGTGATGGGTATCATGTTAAATTTGTATATGGTTCTAGGGAGAATATTCATCATTTTGATATTAATTCTCCCAATCCATGAGCATGTGATGTCTTTCCATTTCTCGGTATCACTTTCTATTTCCTTGAGTAGTGACTCATATTTTTAGTATAGAAGTCTTACACTTCTTTGGTCAGCTTTATTCCTAGGTATTTTATTGATTTTGCTGCAACAGTGAATGGGAGTGATTTCTGGATGTTTTATTCGTCCTCAGATTTAGTGTTTGCATAAATAAATACCACTGATTTTTGTACATTGATTTTTGTACACCTTTCTATATTGCCTGACACCTTGCTATATTGCCTAATAATTTCCAGTAGTTTTCTGTTGGATTTCATCTGCAAATAGTGAGAGCTTGACTTCTTCCCTTCCAGTCTATATTCCTTTGATTTCTTTCTCTTGCATGACTGCTATGGCAAGCACTTCCAATACTATGTTGAAGAGTAATGGTGATAATGGACAGCCCTGTCTAGTCCCCTTCTGAGGAGGAATGCTTTCAGCTTCTGTTCATTGAGTATGATGCTGGCTGTAGGTCTTCTATATACGGACTCCACTATCTTGAGGAATTTCCCATCTATTCCCTTTTTTTTTTTGTAGTGTTTGAACATGAATGGGTGTTGGATTTTGTCAGAGGCTTTCTCTGCATTTATTAAGATAATCATATGTTTTTTGGTTTTGCTTTTATTGTTGTGGTGAATGACATTGATTGACTTATGTAGTTGAATCAGCCTTGCATTCCTGTGATTGGTGCATTTAGGTTTTGTAGTTCTTCTTGGTTCAGTTTTGGAATGGAATATGTTCCTAGGAATTTTTCCATTCCTCCAGATTCTCTAGCTTGTTGGCATATAGTTCTCTGTAGAAGTTTCACATGATTTTCTGGATTTATGTGGTTTCAGTTATGATATCTCCTCTATCATTTACAATTCTATTTATTTGAGTCTTCTCCCTTTTTTTTTTTAGTGAGTCTGGCTAGGGGTTTGTCAATATTGTTTAATTTTTCAAAGAACCAACATTTGGCTTCATTGGTGTTTTGTATGATTCTCTTATTTTCAATGTTGTTCATTTCTGCTATAATTTTAATCATTTCTGTCCTTCTGGTTGCTTTAGGGTTCTATTGTTCCTCTTCCTCTAAGTTTTTAAGGTGTGCAGTAAGGTTGTTTATTTGAGCTTTCTCTTGTTATTTCATGTGTGATTGTATGGCTATGAATTTCCCTCTCAGTACTGCTTTAGCTGTGTCCCAAATATTTTGATAGCATGTATCTTAATTTTCATTTGTTTCCAGGAACATTTGAATTACTAGCTTGAGTGCCTCTCTGATCCAGTGGTTCTTAAGCAGCATGTTGAGTTTCCAAATTCTGTGTCTTTTAGTAATTTTCTGTTTGTTGTTGAATGTTAGCTTTACTCCACTGTGGTCTGAGAAGATACTTGGGATGATTTCAATGCTCTTGAACTTGTTGCGATTCTTGCAAGCGGTATATGGTTGGGTTGTGTTTTCTGATCCATCCTCCCGCTCTGTGCCTTTTAATGGGCAAGTTTAAACCATTGACATATATTGGTATTATGGATTGAATTTGTTGTAGTGCAATTATTCAACAATTTTTTATTTGCACTGATATATGGCAAGTGTTATAGTGATGTTCTTGTTTATAAGAGGTCTTTTAGTATCTCTTTCAGGGCCGGTTTGGTGATGGCTACCTCCTTTAACTGTTACCTGTCTGAGATGGTTTTGATCCCTCCATCTAGTCTGAATGAAAGTCTAGCAGGATATAGTATCCTTGATTGAAACCCTTTTTAATTCAGGGCTCAATAGCTAGCTTTCCATTCTCTTCTGGCTTTTAGAGTTTGAGTGAAGTCTGTTGATAGTCTTATGGGTTTCCCCTGTAAATGACTTTTGTTTTTCTCTTGCAGCCTTTAGGATCTTTTCTTTATCCTTACTTTTCTTCATTGTAACTATGATGTGTCTTGGTGTCTTCAGGTCTGGTTGATTCTGTTTGGGACTCTCTGGGCCTCTTGAAGCTTTCTATTGTTTAGGTCTGGAAGTTTTCTTCCATTATTTCCTCTAGAACATTTACTTCCCCTTTCTCTCTTTCTTCCTCTGGTAGAAATTATATGAATTATATGAATGTTACTTCTTTTGAGATCATCCCATATGTCTCTGTTGTTGTTTTCAATGACTCTCAATCTCTCTTTTTTTTTTAAAAAAAGAATTTAATTTTTTATTCATGAGAAAGATAGGAGGAGAGAAATAATCACACATCTCTCTGGTACATGTGCTGCTGGGGCTTGGACTCAGGACCTCATGGTTGAGAATCCAGTGCTTTATTCACTGCACCACCTCCCAGATCACTCAATCTCTTTTTGAGCTCTTTTGCCTCTTTCTTAGTTTTCTATAGCTCATCCTCTCTCTGGCTATTCTGTTTTCTGCCTCTGTTAATCTGTTTTCCCTTCCCTCAACTTCTTTTTTCAGTTCAACTATAGTATTAGCTTGTTTTGATAATTAACCTTTTAGCTCAGTATTTCAGCTTTCTTTAATTACCTTGAGGTAGCTGGTATTTTCTTTGAGGTTCTCCTCTGTTGTTTCTCTAATTCTGGTAGCCCTTTACTCCATAGTTGTCTTCTTTTATGTGATTATTAGGATTATTATTGCTTGAATACTTTCTTATCTTAGTTACTTCTGACTGATTTGCAGTTTCTTCTGGGCTCCTGTCCTGATTCATTGTGGTAGCAGTTTTATTTGCTCTTGATTTAACCATTTTTTCTATGTGCTTTTTATTTTTCTGCTCTGTTGTTCTTCAGTTGTTTTGTTTTGCATACAAGACATGGCACACTAAATCCCTTTCAGAAATGCAGTCAGAAACCTCAGATATTACAACAATATCAAAACAGCACCAACACTCCAAGAAAAATTAGCAACCAAAACCAAAAGAAAAAGAAAGAGAAATGAAAAAAAAAAGGAGAGCAAGAATAGACAATTGTGCAAATCTATTGTCCACTATAAATTCTAGGGATAGCAAGAAGAGAAAGGGAAGTAGAAAAGACACACACACACACACACACACACACACACACACACACAAAGAGTCCACTCTGAGTTATATTTCTTCCACAAAATAATTCCAAAAGAGTATCAGTGAATTCAGGAAGCAAAAGAGGAAGAAATGAAGTAGAAAAAAAAAAAAGGAGCAGTGAAAGTAAAGAGTTATTTATTTTGAATTAGCTAAGACTATAGAAAAAAGAACATGTAGGGAAGAGGGAGAGAAATAAGTTCCTCTCACAATGGATAGGACACTCGTTCACCTATCAATTGAAAAAAAAAACAAGTTAATTTTGGTCAACCTGAAGAAGGAGGAGGGAAAAGGGACACATTTATATAATAATAGTAATAATAAAATAAAATAGAGTAGAAAACCCTAATGGTCAGTCTGCTTCTTGGACTGCTCAAGATTGGCTGCAGGTAACCTTAGCAAAGACAGCCAATTCTTCTTCTTCTTCTTCTTCTAGCGTTTGCCCTTCTTCCGTAGCCAGTCAACAGCGTCAGGTTGAGACTGATGTAAAGTTTCGAGACCTCCTTTGAATCTGGAGAGGTGGTAGTCGTTGACTATGTGGGTCATTGTCTGTAACCGCAGGGGCAGTTCGGGTCGTCTCTGAATCCCCAGCGGTGGAACACAGCGGCGTACCTGCCATGGCCTGTTCGATAGCGATTGAGGAGGGCCCAGTCATAACGTGCTAGGTCAAAGCAGGGTTGACGCTTGCAGGGGTCTGTGATGAGGTGTTTGTTCTTGACCTCAGCTGACTGCCGACTCTGTTTCCAAGAGTCTGGAACAGAGAAGTTCAGTGTAGGCGTAGGAGACCAGATTGGATGATGAGACGTCAAGTGTTGAACAGGGAGGGTGAAGATATCTGCGTATATTGGCAGGTCCAGTCGAGCGTAGACATGGGAAATGAACTTAGATGATGCCTCATCCTGACGAATATCTGGCAGGGCGATGTTGCTAAGAACTGGCAGCCATGGAACCATTTGCCATACGGCCTCTTCGACCTTCTACGACTCCATTACTATTGGAACTATTCAGCTCATCAACGTATATAAGCCTCTCAGTGCCTCATGGGATAATGAGGTCCTGCCTAGCCCAAATCACCCAGCCGTGTATGTTGGAGACTTTAATAGTCATCACCAAGACTGGGGATATTCCTCCACTCGTGCTGATGGCTCTATCTTAGCCAACTGGGCTTCAGCGAATGACCTCTCCCTATTATACAATCCCAAGCAGCCAGGCTCTTTTCACAGTGCTAGATGGAATAAAGACTTGTCACCCGACCTGTGCTGGATTAGCACAGTCAATGGCCAAGCCTTTCCCACTACGAGACAAGTTCTCAAGATCTTCCCACACAGTCATCACCACCCAGCTATCATCCACATTGGTCTCCAGCTCCCACTGATTCTGTGCTCGGAGAAACTAAGATGGAACTTTCAGAAAGCAAACTGGCGTTTGTTCAGTGATCTTACCAACAAATCTATTCCTGCAATTCCAATTAACTCTATCCCCTCTGAAGATTCCTACAGGCACTTCCACCAAGCCATCTTCAAAGAAGCTTCCCAAGCCATTCCTCGTGGGAGACGTGCTAACTATACGCCTTGTCTTGATGCTGAATGCTAGCAACTACTAAAGCAGTATGATGAGTCAGGTGACCCAGATGTGGCCGACCATCTCATTGCCTCCCTGGATGCAGCATGCCAAGCCCGCTGGCAACAACTCACGGAAAGTCTGAACTTCACCCACTCAAGTAGGAAGGCCTGGAAGCTTCTTCATAGTCTGGGTGCTGGTAGCCAACCCTCTCCGTCTCCCATCCTCCCATATCTCCAAACTCAGTGGCCAGTCACCTAACTCAAGTTGGACGTGCTAAGATCGACCCAGTCTGGAAAAGAGAAATTTCCCATGAGTGGTCATCCCACTTCCATTTATCTTGTCCATCTCCAAAACTCTCTCCCTTTACACTGTCTGAACTGGAAGATGCTTTGAAGAGGGTTAAACCGGGAACGGCTGCTGGCTATGATAACATCACCCCAGAACTCATTCTTAACTTGGGCCCCGCAGCAAAGAAGTGGCTCACTACATTCCTGTCCCACATCTTGGAATCCAAATCTATGCCCAAAATTTGGCGTCGTGCAAAGATAATAGCAGTTTTGAAACCAAAGAAAGACCCAACACTGGCCGCCAGCTATAGACCAATTTCTCTCCTCTCTGTGTGTTACAAACTCCTTGAGAGGCTGCTTCTGTTACGTATTTCTCCTCTTACAGAGAAATTCCTATCACCTGCCCAAGCTGGTTTCCGCCCAGGAAGATCTACCTGCGAACAAGTCCTGGCCCTCTCAACTTACATTGAAAATGGATTGAAAATGGATTCCAGAAGAATTTAAAGATGGGTGCTGTCTTTGTTGATCTCACAGCAGCCTATGACACGGTCTGGCACCATGGTCTCCTAGTCAAGATCTCAAGATGCCTGCCTCCATGGGTGGCCAACACTATATCGTTTCTTCTCCAAAACAGAAGATACTGGGTGCATCTGGGTGACAAGTCTAGCAGATGGAGACTTGTCTCAAGTGGCCTCCCCCAGGGCTCTGTTCTGGCTCCTACGCTATTTAATATTTACATCAATGACCTTCCAGAAACTTCTTCAAGGAAGTTCATCTATGCCGATGACATCTGCTGTGCAACTCAGGCATCCAAGTTCGACATCCTCGAGGAAACACTCACGAAAGACATGTCTCTGATATCTGATTACTGTAAAAAATGGCGACTAATCCCTAGCACTGCAAAAATGGTGTCATCTGTTTTCCATCTACACCATTCCTCTGCCTCGCATGAGCTTAATGTACAGCTTGGCAATACGAGAATCCGGCATGAAGCCCAGCCAGTCTATCTTGGCGTTACTCTCGATCGCACTCTGTCATTTCACGAACATCTCATAAAAACTGCAGCAAAGGTGGGTGCGAGGAGTAACATCATTGCAAGTTTGGCCAGCTCCTCATAGGGCGCGAGCACTTCCACACTACGATCATCATCTCTGGCATTATGCTATTCCACTGCAGAATACTGTGCCCTAGTATGGTTCCGTAGCCCCCATGTCCACTTGGTCGATTCCAAATTATATTCCTCCATGAGGATAATTTCTGGAACCATCTGTTCCACCCTGGTTCCATGGCTGCCAGTTCTTATCCAATTATAAGAAGTATCCAAAAAAAAAAAAAAACCTCCAGGTTGGTAGACTTTCACTGACAGGGTTGAGGCTCTGACTGGTCAGGTATTTTGTTACTCAAATAGAGCTCCAGCCACCTAAAAAGAGAGGAGGAAAACAAAAAGAAAAAGGCTTGGAATGACACCCTTGGTGAGCCAGGAATCTTGGTAAAGAAAATAGCTCAGCAGGAAGCCTGCTACAAGTGGCTGCCCAGCCCCTGGGGACTGTTTCTGGGGTGGGTGGGGAGGATGACTTCAGAAGTAATCAATCCAAAAATATTTTCCTTTGTTCTTTTTTCCTCTGTTTGCCAGCCCAAGAATGAGTTACAGAACTCTATTTTTGTGTCACCCTGACCACCTGTTGTTCACCCTCCTAGAGACAGCCTAGTATCCTACCCTATCTGGAGAATCTAGGTTGTAAGCTGCTTCTGTTTGGAGCTCAGGCCAGCAGTTGTTTCCAAGTCTCCATCTTGGCTCCACCCCCCCATAAGACTGTTTTACAGTATTTAGAGTCTCTGTTTTACAGTATTTAGAGTTTTGGTTCTATCTTCTTTTGTCCCCTTCCTGCTATCTGATAATTACCCATTTCTCATGGAGGCCATTCATTTTAAGATCTCTAGCTACTGACATCTTCACCCAAACAAAATAGTAAAGTAGCAGAAAACACAGTGTCACTATTTTATTTTATACCTGTAGAGTGAATGTCTAATATAAATGACTTTTAGTGCATGAATATCTCTATTAAATTTTTTAAAAATTTTCTACTAGGTATTTTCATTTTAAACATATAATCTCTGACTTGGAATTAAAACCTTTTTCCATTGACTATCTGAAGTCATTTAGACAAGATTAAGACTTTTTTAAATCAGTACACACTCCAGTGGACAGTACAATATTAGCTGAGCTAGCTCTGAGGTTAATTCTAATGTGTTATTAGCAATGTAATTGCTTTTTTATAGGTGGCTTCCTTACGGTCCAGCAAAGACTGGGAGAGTGGTAATGGTGATCTTTTCTCATTCATTCATTTGTTTATTCATTCATTTATTCATTGACTCATGAAAAACAAATTTTTATAGATCATCATGTATAACTGATATCATGCTAGGTGCTTTGGAGCTAGTTGTGATTATACCAAGGAAAAAAAGTAGAATATTGGATAAGGATATAACTACATTTTCAAATGCCACACTGGAGCTTGAAAAATTGTTTTTAAAACTCAATTTTCTCACTTATAGTATAGATAAAATTATAGCACATGCTGTAGTTGAGGTATGTCTGATAATTTTCAATATACATATTTCTCCAACTTGCTGAGGCCAGAACATTTATATCCATTTGTCCTCTACATTCTTCAAAACAGCAAGCCTTGAAATGAATAAAGTGCCTCCATTTTTCTCATAGATCCAGAGGTTCTAGATGCTTCTTTATATTTTTCAGATACAGAAGTTTTTGTACTTCTAGATGCATTTTGATTTTTTTGTATATTAACATTATATGCAGTCCTGTTTAATTATATTTTTTCAGCACAAATATCCAGTTATCATAACTTAAACTTCATTTTTTTGCTTTCTGTACTATTTCTACCTGTCACAAGGAGTTTCTTACAAATACGTGCTGGACACATTTTCTTTACTAATCAAGATTTTCCTTTGCAAAACTCAGTTTGCTAAGATAAGAAGGTACTATTTAACAGCAGAGGTTCTTCTAGATCTCTGACATCTCCCAACTAATTTTTTTAAAAAGCTAAATCAGCCTATATATGAACTATACAGTCAACTTTCCATATTATTATCCAGTTTAGCATACTCTTGGATTTAATACTGGATTGTCAAGTAGCATCTGGGGGAAAATGTCAGTGACAGTGACAGATTGACATATATTCAAAACTTCCCCAAATAGTCTCTACAATAATGAAAGAATGAAATAGTCAAACTGCTTCTGGGACCATTTATACTGAACTACTCATTTTCTAAATTAAAATAAATGTCTCTTCTAGGATATAGGCCATGGTTATGGATTTTCATAAATATCTGACATCACTTTAACTTGCCCAAATAGATACACTATTTGGGATTGTATATACTATATTCAAGACACCCATGAAAACAGTCCAATAATAAGACTTATGTTTGGATTGGGGCAGCTTGGAATCTTCCTACTCATGACCACAGAATGTGAGCTCAGATCTACAGGGATGCAGAGGTCACATAGGCTCCTAAGTTTAATATGGATCCCAGATCACATCAAATCAATGGGGTTTACAGCCAACAATATTTATACCTCTTTCTCATATTAGGAAGCTACTCTCTTCTCTGATCCAGCTTTCTGGTCCTTTTTACAGCCATGACATCATCTCCCCAGACAATAACTTGGATCCACCTGCATATCAGATTTCAGGCTCAGAGGGAAAAAAACAAAAAACTAGTATAGCCACAGACCCTTTGGAATATAACTAAAATATGCCTACTAGCTATCTACAAAATGGAGGACCCCCCCCCCCAACACTTCATCTGCACTGTTCCAGCCTTTAGGTTCATGATTGGTCAGCAATTTCTTTGGCTTTGTATGTTAATTCTCTTCAGCTACCAGGTTCCAGATGCTAGCATGATGCTGACCAGACTTCCCTGGACAGACAAACCCACCAATGTGTCCTGGAGCACAGCTTCCACAGAGTCCCACCCTACTAGGGAGAGAAGCAGGCTAGGAGTATGGATTAACCTGTCAGCATCCATGTTAAGCTGAGAAGCAATTACAGAAGCCAAACCTTCAACCTTCTGCACCCCATAATGACCTTGGGTCCATACTCTCAGAGGGTTAAAAAATAAGAAAGCTATCAAGGGAGTTTATGGGACACAGAGTTCTGGTGGTGGGAACTGTGTGGAGTTGTACCCCTCTTATCCTATGGTTTTGTCAATGTTTCCTTTTTATAAGTAAAATAAATAATTTTTAAAAAGACTTGTGTTTGGGTATCTTGTGTGGGAAATGTAATGGGGAAGAGGGGAAATCCAGGAAAGTTATCACTTAGACCACTATTATAATTGATACTTGTGCATAGGGACATTTTGGTGCCTTGTTAGATGCTTTTAAAGTGGTCAACCTGAGGGAAGACAGGGAGGTGTATCTGTCCATGCCTGTGCCCCTGCAGTATGCCCTAGTTGTGTGAAATCATTGCCAGTTTCCTTAGAACATGCTGAGGTGAGTGGGATAGAGAGGACTGAGCAGAGTACAGGCTAGTGAAGAAGGACTTTCATAAGGACGTGGGAGGAGCTTCTGAGCAACTGTGCTTGTGACTGTGGTTGTATTCAGAATTGGTCTAAAAAGGCTGGGGCCAAGTGTCAGAGTGCCCAACACAAGTTGCCGGTATTTTAAAAAAATAATTATTTATTTATTCCCTTTTGTTGCCCTTATTGTTTTTTATTGTAGTTATTATTGTTGTTGTTGTTCTTAGTGATGTCATTGTTGTTGGATATGACAGAGAGAAATGGAGAGAGGAGGGGAAGACAGAGAGGGGGAGAGAAAGGCACCTGCAGACCTGTTTCACCGCCTGTGAAGTGACTCCCCTGCAGGTGGGGAGCCTCCGACTTGAACCCGGAGTCTTACGGTGGTCCTTGTGCTTTGTGCCACATGTGCTTAACCAGCTGCACTGCTGCTCGACTCCCTGCCAGTATTTCTATAAAAACAAATTTTGATAAAAGAGGACAAAAATTATTCGTAAGAAAAATACTTGTATTTGAAGACTGGATGTCTTTCCTGACTGCTAGTATCTATATTTTCATACTTGGTATAAAAAGAACTTTTCAGAGTTGGAGAGATCATTGAATTACTTAATTAAATATAATAAATCTAATGTTATAACACTAGGGGGGTGATTAATTCTATATTCCTGAATATACTCTCATTTGAAACACACCCCTGGGGCACTTTATTCTCACATTTATGAATTATGAAGTCAATGAACCTAATATTTTGCTGATAATGGCTGTATAATACATTAAGTCTTCCTTACATTAAATAGATATTATTCTTAATAGCAATCAAGATTAAGAAAATGTTCTATGTTACTGTCCATTTTTATTTTCAGACTTTCTTATGTTTCAATTAATACTGGGTCATTAAGGCAATGTAAATGCAAATACTCACAAATCTGAACAAGACAATTATCAAAATGAAAGAAAATGAGTATGTATATATATATATATATTAGAAAAACCCTTATGCCAGCAGTTAGGAGCAGTAATTTTATCCTACTTTGATTTTTTTTTACACCATTTAAAGTTCTCAATGCCTGTTGCAGGTTATTTAACAGCCTTTAAATACTTATCCATGGTACTTTTAAAAACCCATTTTCCAGAATTCAGTTGTAGAAACACTCTACTCCAGCCCTTTTGATCTGAGCACTTGTCATATATTATCATTTAATCTGTGTGAAATGTCTGTGAAATACTGAGTTATACTGGGGTATGTAAGTGACTTGTTCCAAATCACCAACTAAGAAAGGGGAATCAGGTTCAGCATGGTTCCTGAATCTGTGTACTTTACTGACACCTCCTAGATTGGCTGTCTGCACTCTAACCTTGCTGTTATTCAATGCCATTCCATGGTTTTCCCTTAGGGCCAACGTGTTCTTTGCCAGCACTCATGCGGGGTGACTCTCACCAAAGAAGGTAAGCTAACCGGTTCTCCCTCGCTTGTTCAAGAAATGACTCGAAATACAGACAAGAGACACCGGGGAGAATTGGAACATTCTCAACTCTCAGTTTATTCAGGGGTGGGCTTGGATATATATAGAGAAAGTTAAACAAAGAAAATTTTTCAAATACGTCAGAAATTACAGGTTTCTTAAAGGTCAGCTTGCCCCTATGGTAGGGGGCTGGTATGACAAAAATTGATGCAGATACATAAAGGTCAAGATAATTAGTTTCCTGATGCAGGCATTTAACTACCCAGAGACATTTGAGAGGAGAATAGGGGTTGAACCAGTTAAGGTGAGATAGAGTGAAGATAAACAAATTAAGGACATCAAAGGACAGTGTTAGGAGTGTGTGATAAGGTGTGTTCTCCTCTGTGATCAGAAGGTGAGGTGAACTTTGAGTAAATGAACCTTAAAGCAGGCAGCCATGTGGCCTGCGGTTAGCAAGGAGAAACTGTGAGATCTCTGTGGGCTTGAGAGGCTAACAAGACAAGCTTAGTCTGGGAGACTTTCTCCCTCTTGGCTCATGTCTATGACGAGAGAGACTAACAAGCGAGTTGTCTTTCCAGACCTCCATCCAAGGATGGGAGAGCTCCCCTAAGCTCTTTATATATAGGCTTTCATATAGTCCCACAGTTCTCTCCTTTCAATTTCTAAAACCTACCAGCTATTTAGGGCTAAAGCCAAGTCTCATTCCCCTCCAAAAAGTTTCCATGACTTCACTGGTCTTTATCCCTTGCATTTATAGAGAACTTAAAGTTGTTAGAGTGCATTTGGCACCTGTCACCAATCAGTTCCAATGTGTGTGTATGTACATTTCTCTCTAGTGTAGATACATTTTCATCAAAGAAAGGCCAGAATCTATTGTTTTTCTAATAGATAGCTTTCAGTTTATGGCAACATTGTAGATCAAGGGCACATGTACACCTGAACAGCAGTCCAAGAACTAGGTTTGTAGTATGGTTTTCCTTTTGGATTTTCTACAGCAACTACTGCCACTTATATTTTGCACATAGTGCTCAGTATTAATTGATCTATTTAGATTAAAGTTGAGAACTAATGATTTGGGCTGACATGGTTTCACTCTTATTACTTATTAAAATGAAAGCATAATATGCATTCCATATTCAAAATAAACACAGTGTGACAGTTTTAACAATAGATACGGCAGGTATTTTTTAAAGTGCTACAGCTGCATTTTACTGGAAATGTTTTTCTAGTTTCCATTTACATGCACAAATTATCAATGCCTACCTTAATAGTATTAATTATAGTCTGTAGATATAAAATAAAGAACTTCATATATAAGCAGTTAGTGGTTATTTTATCTTTATTTATTGGGTAGAGACAGCCAGAAATAGGGAAGGAAGAGATAGAGGAAAGACAGAGAAAGGCACCTGCAGTTCTGCTCCACCACTGGCAAAGCTTTCCCCCTGCAGGTGGGGATTAGGGGCTCGAGCCCGGGTTCTTGCTCATTGTAACATGTGTGCTCAATCAGGTGCACCACCACCCAGCCCCAGTTAGTGGTCTTTTTAGAAGAGAAAGTGAACAAAAATATTTGAAATAAATAAGAGACAGTACCTGTTGCCTATCTCCTGCTTGATATTTCTGATTCAAAAGTCAAAAATGTGTATCAGAAACCTGGCATCTCATTAGATCCACTTTGCTTCTTTGCTTTTGACAGTTTTCCAGGATAAGGGAAGGCAGGATTTGGAAAGGATGTTTTCTTTATATTATATTACTGGTTTTAGTCTACCCATTTCCTACTTCTATAAAAAAAATATATTTATAAAGCTTCATTTGTGAAGAGTAAAGATTGAACTAATAGTCATAGCTTCTTTCCTGCAGGAAACAAAACACACAGTATATGTTCCATACCTTTTATCTCTAACTTGAACTTCCTTTCTTCTTCACTACGGACTCTCATGGGCAGAGACCTACTAAGATAACCTGTGTTAGATTCAACCAGTTCACAGGGTCATGTGTAGTGGACTCTATGATAGTTCTATAGTAGTTGTAGACTTTACAAATAGGAATGTGCTAAAGATTCCTTTCTTCAGTCAATTTTTAGGTATGTCTCTTTTCTTCTATCACAAAAGTAGTTCTCAAATTACATCACATTTTAAATAAAATAAACACATGATTTGAACTTCCTAATTTTCTTTTTTCCTTTTTTTTTTAACTTCCTAATTTTCACCTCCTGTCTTTTATAGGAGTTATATTCCTAGAGGTAAAACAGCCTTGCAGATATGTAGGATAGAACATATATATACATATTTTTCTCAATTCTAAATCCATGTCATTAAATGAATAGAATTTATTGACTATGTTTCATATATTTGATTGACTGCAGAAAGTAAAATGATCTTTAAAATGTTTAGCTTAAGTCCTGATATTTTTTTCAATTTTAAGAACATTGACTTTAGGAAAGAATACTATTTACACATTCTCATAAAAAGGGTTTGATAAGGATGCTATTTTCTACTCATTAAGGGTGTGTGTGAGAGAGAGAGAGAGAGAAAGAATTTGTTACATCTATTTTTGTTATTTGAAATTATAACTGTGGCTAAGGAAGTGGTTTAGGAGGTAAAAACACAAGATCTACATGTGTAAGTCCCATGTTTAATACCTGCTATGTCATATGTTAAACTAAAATGGCACTCTATTCTCTCCTTTCTAAGATAAATAAATCTTAAAAGCTATTTTTATTCTCTATAAACTAACTATGCATAAAGAATTCTTATAAGAGGTAAGCTTACTAAAAAGGAGAATGATCTTATAATTCAGAGCTTTTAAAACTTTACTATGTATGTAATTTTCCTGGAATCTTATAACAAAGCAGATTTGAGGTTAGTGGGCCTAACATGGAGCCCATGATTCTACATTTTTGACAAGTAATAACTATGCTACTGATCTTTGACTATACACCTTCCATGGCAAGGGAAAGTCATAAACAAGTCAAGTTTAAGTCTTTGCTTTAAATTGAAATTCTTCATTATGGAAGAATTTCTGCTTTCTTAAGACATTGAAGGTGATCTCTGCATGGATAAGAACAGTCAGTCTAATATGGGAGTCGGGTGGTAGTGCAGTGGGTTAAGCACAGGTGGTGCAAAGTACAAGGACTAGAAGAAGGATACTGGTTAGAGCCCCCAGCTCCCCACCTGTAGGCGGGTTGCTGGGCTAGCTTCAAAGGCAGGAGAGAGATGACCAGGAACTCATGGCTGAATGGGAACACAATCCCATGTGTTTTTTAATCAGAAAATAATCAGCCTTTAAATATCTTCTAAGATGGAAGTGTTAGGGTAGAAAACAGGAAGTGACTAGGACAAGGGGCAGAGTGGAGAAAGAGTGTGACCAGTGGGGATTAAACCAATGGGGATTAAACCAGGGTGGGTCTCAAACAAAACAATGATTATGTAAATAGACCACAGTGTTAAGCAATGCAGGGGAACCTGGCATGACATGGATAGAAACAGAAGCAGAACTAGCCAAAGGAGAAATGTTGACTAACATTTCCCCCTTTCTTTTTATCTAATGGCCATAGTATCAGGAATGCGGGGTGTTTTGTGAGGTAGGGGGGCTGATAGGAGGAGGCACACCTTTGGGGTTCTACTGTCCCTCTTTGCTCAACCCCTCGGTAGAGAGAGAGACTAACAGGATGGACACACCCCTTAGGTTCAAGCCCTTCCAAGCTCAAACACATCCTCACAATTTCCCAACATCTCCCTCTTACCTAATGGCCATATATAAATGGGTCAATGTCTATAAAATACTCTGTTTCTGTCAGGGGAATAGCAGTGTAGGGGTGAACAGAAACCTATATCATGCAGATGTTTTCAAAAGAACTGGCTCAAGACATGAAGGGACAAATAGGAGAGCAGCAAGAATCAATGTGATGCCAAGGGGAGGCCTGAAGGGGTGTTTCCTGCCTGCCTCAAAGGGCAGGGCCTAAGAGGCAAAAGGGAGTTTTCTGCCTCTAGGGGCATTTCATGCCTCAAAGGGTGTTTCCTGCCTCTGGGGGCATCTCTTGCCTCTGGGGGCATTTCATGCCTCAAAGGGAGTTTCCAGCCTCTGGGGGCAGGGCCTAGTAAGGAGGGGGGGTTTCCTGACTCTGGGGACAGGGCCTGCAGGCAAGGGGGCGTGTCCTATAGAGTCCCAAGGCAGCTGGCTGCAATGTCCATGGACTGCAGCAGTCAGTCTTTGAGAAACCCAGCAGAGCATAAAGGGAAGCTGCTGTAAAGTTGTGTAAAGTGTCCAAGAGGTGTACCAGTAAGTCCAATAGAAGTGTCAGTTCAGTGTCGATGATCAGAAGAAGAAATGCCAGGGGATAAAACACTGCACATCTATCTTGATGGGTGCTGGGGCTCACACAGGGTGACTCTCAGCCAGGAAGGTAAGCTTACCAAGGCACTATCACTAGCTCAAGAGACTATGTGATAAAGAAAGAGACTTGGGGAGGATTCTGATGTGAACACACTCATTTATTGGAAGGTGGGTTTGGGTTTAAATAGAGATTCAAACAAAGAACATTTTTCAATATGTCAGAAATTACAGGTTTCTTAAAGGTCAGCTTGCCCCTGTGGTAGGGGGCTGGTATGACAAGAATTGATGCAATACATAAAGGTGAAGACAATTATTCTCCATGATGCAAACAGGTTAATTATCTAAAGGCATTTGAGAGAAGCATAGGGGTTACACCAGCAGGGTGAGATAGAGAGAAGATAAAAAAGGGTTTATGTAAATCAGAGATATCAAAGGACATAAGGAAATAGTTTTGGGGGCTTCACTGTCTGGTGTGGAGGAGGTGTTTGATGGAGTGTTTTCTCCTTTGTGATCAAAAGTGAGGTGGTTGTGTGAACTCTGGGTGACTATGTGAACTTTGAATGAACCTTAAAGCAGGCAGCCATGTGGCCTGATGCTAGCAGGGAGAAAATGTGAGATCTGTGGTCTTGAGAGTCTAATAAGGGGAAACTGAGTCTGGGAGACTTTTTCCCCCTTTGCTCATCTCTGTGAGAGAGGCTAACAAGGGGGTGTCTTTTCCAGACTTCCATCCAGGGATGGGGGGGAGTTCCCCTAAGCTCTATCAAGCTTTCACATAGTCCCACAGATGGGGAAGGTCAGTCACCGGAATTCCGCTTTTCTGTCGAGAGTGAGCTTTGGAGTCTGTGAATCTGTTCCTGCAGGTTGTGCCAGGTCACATCATTGGTTTCGGAGGTGCATTGTAGTCATGCCATCTTGTTGTCAGAGGACAGGGCTCCAAATGGATTCCCAGTGATTCCAAATGAGCAGATGCTTTTTCATGTGAAAACTTGACAGCTGTAATTCACTTACTTGTGAAACAAAATTTATAGCAGATTAGAAGTTTACTATAATTGATAACTCGTTTATAATTGGTTTAAGTACCTTTACAGTTTTGGAAATCATTTCTAGTATGATTTTAAGGTTGTTTAAACAGTTTAAGCTCAATACTATATGGAAAGGTAAACACAAGAACCGTGGTCAGAAGCTTCAGGCATAAGAGTCATTAGCATAACCATTGCACTATCTACCCTGCCCATACTCATAGTTTTCAAGATTAAACGTCTTACATTTATGCCAAAATGTAAAAAAATCAAAAGAGAAAAAAAAATTTAGGATTGTTTCTGGACATCTCCAGAAATCATGGCTGTGTCCAGCAATTTTTTTTTTATAAAGTCAATTAAGTTTCTGAATACTCAGAGCAAAAATGGGTCATACAAAAATTCAGTCATTCAAATCACTCTCTTACAAAACACAACTGAAAGCAGACAGCAAACTTAAGATATTCGGAGAGAGTGGAGGGGGGGAGAAGTGGTAGGGAGTTTTCTTTTTTTTTTTTTTTAACGCATTTTGAACCAGATTACTTAGATCCCGCTATGTTGCATTATGAGTCTCCGGAGGGCGTCCTACTTCAAAAAAGGCCTCAAAATCCCAGTTAGAGTTCTGACTGTTCCTGCAGGATTGCTGCAGGCACTCATTCCCCAAAACATCTTCCCATTAAAGAAAGAATTGAATCAGGAGGGTAAAACTAACCATATGTCTCCACTCTTGGGGACTGCCAAGGTACTAGATAAGGTCCTGCAAGTTTGAGTTTTCCTTCTCCATGGGAAACACAGGAGAGGGAGTCCAGAAAGTCCAAGGGGAAATCTCCCTGCATTTCCCAAGCTCTTTGATCACGGTCATAAGGAACCAAGGTGTGGCCCAGAGCAAAATGTTCCAGAGACAGAGAAACTGTCTCATGAAAAAATAGTAGAGGGTTTGGGAAACCTCTTCATAGGCAGGAAGGTAATCCATGGTGGACAGGTAGCCAAGTGGCGTATACTTATCTGGGGGATGGGCGGATTTGGTCCCACGTTGGTACGCCATAACAGGGACCGGCAGGGGGTCACTTCACAGGTGGTGATGCAGGTCTGCAGGTGTCTATCTTTCTCTCCCCCTCTCTGTCTTTCACTCCTCCCTCCACTTCTCTCTGTCCTATCTAACAACAACGACAGCAATAACAAGGACAATAATAACTACAACAACAATAAAAAAACAAGAAGGGCAATAAAAGAGAAAAAAAAAATATATATATATGAACTGTGTTAGAGCTAGTTAGTATGAGGATTAAACTAAATATGCCTTGTTAGTCAAAGTGTGATGTACAAACTGATAATAGAAACAGAACAACTGAGAACTTGTTAGAAATATAAAGTCATAGGTCCCAGGTTAATTGACTGTATGTCTCAATGAATGTGGACATATTAGAGTCTGAGAAGCACTGATATATTCCAGATGTGGTAATTGGTGTATAGCAATTTATGCCCTTTAATCTTTAAGCCATATGAGTAATTTATAAATCCTTCCACTTTATAGTTGAGAAGATTGTAACACAGTACCAAAACTTAAATTCTAACCTCAATTTTAGATTTTTAAATTGCAATGACTGTACTGTTAATACTAAACAACCCTTTCCCTAAACAAAAGCGAATTAATTTCTTATTACAATAGGGGCTTCACCACACCAAGCTGACTTTAGGGAGAGGGAGAGAGAGACCACAGGCCCAAAGATTCTCCTTGTGAAGACGTTCGTGGCTCTTACTTCTGTCTCAATTCTCCTTTATCCCTCAGGTAATTAGGAGCCTTCCTGTTGGAAGTCTAGTGTGCACCAAATAGGATTCACTTTCTGTACCTTGTCTCACTTTTCCACATATGACACCACACATAAATGTCCACCCAACACTACAGAAGACTCAGAGTATTTCACTTTCAATGCTTGGTATGAAAGTGAAAAATCTTTTTTTGTAACACCATAAAATGTAAAAATGGGACTTTTCTTCTTGTAATTCTTTCTGCCTTTTTCCTGCCTCCTTTTTTTTATTTTTCTGTTTGTTTTTCAATCTCCAGATTGTGGGCAGGATTGGACATAAGGGCCTGGATCTCTTGCCTGTTTAATGTTTTCTTCAGGTTCCATCTGTCAAAGGAGAATGGGCATTATCTCCCTGCCTCTAGTTCCTTCCTAAGAAATTCATCTTTTGTTGCTCCATTGCAAAAGCACCAACCATTCCTTGTCCCACACTGGTGTATTTTAGTAGCAGTCATTTGAAAGCTAACTGGGATGGACCTATGTCAATCTCTGCAGGTATATTTGCTATGCTGAGGATATAATGCTTAATTTTGTTTTTGCTGCTAAAAGGAGGTATTTTTGTGATGGAAATTGTAGACTTTGTGAGATTGGTGAGGATGTATTAAATTCATGGGTGGTGGTGGCTGGAGAGAGAAAGAGAGAGAGAGAGAGGGAGAGAGAGAGAGAACTGGTTGCTATGAACATTTTCCCTGGCATTCCTGATTTCCAACCCATGGCAGACTGACAGTCAATACATATGTTGGATGAGAACCACAGAAGTGCAGATGTTTGGCGACTAGATGTTTCTACCAGAAACAAAACAAAACAAAACACACAAATGACAGTGGGCAGGCAAAGAGAAGGAAAGGATTAAAATATTAGGACTTAATGTGGCTCTGAAGTTTGACTAGCCAAGTCCAGAGCATGAAAAGGACATGGTTTAGGAGTAAGAGATATGGGCAATAGTTTTCATCAGTAAAGCCATTAGTCCCACCCTAAATATGCTATTTTAAAATTTAAACTGGATTTTGGTTTCCAACTTTGCCTTTAATTTCAGTTTGCTCTTATCTCATAGACATTGATTGATTTAGCTTCTTCTGCATTTTTATTTATTTATTTATTTATTTTTGCTAATTGAAATTAAAATAGGTCTGCTGACTTTTATTAGCTCTGTTTTGTTTTGGCTTGATAAATTCACTTAAACTCAATGTTTTAATTTAAAATGTGAACTTATGCTGTAGTTTGTCTTTTGGATTAACTCTACTCCCCAGATAATCTGAAACTCCAGAGGAGGAAAGCAGATTAAGCTTTTAATTATCTTCTATTATTCTTTTTGTTGTTCTTATCTATACACTGATGTATCTATTACCAACTATGTATTAAAGTTAGATATCACATAACATTATAGCAAGTATATTTGGAGACATTGAAGCATGTAAAAGTTTGTTATACCCATCCAAATAAACTTTGAAAGACATTTATTTAGGACTAAAATGTAGTAGTAGAAAAATGTGAACCATTTCTTATCAGGAGTATATTTAAATTCTGAATTCAGGGAATCAAATGTTAATCTTGCTTTCCCTGACATCTTCCTTTTTGTCAAATTATACATCCTTAATAAAATAATTTTTATAGAAATTTGAATTTGAAATCTATGATAATTACTTGAATGACAGCACATTGCTCTTAAGCAATGAAAGATATAAAGTCATGGTCTGTCTGCAATACCAGTATCAGATAGTACATATGAATATAGTGTATGTGTTTAATCAGATAGGTAGGCAATGTCAGAGTTCACCTATCAAGAGTACATAGTTTACCACTTCAAGGACTTGGGTTTCAGCTCCCAACCCCCATATGGGAGTATCAGTCAAAGGGGAAACTTCCTGAGCAATGGAGCAAAGCTGTGGTACTTCTCCTCTTTGTTTCTCATTTACTAGCTTAAAAATTAAAATGAAAAAGTTATGGTCTATATTTAGTTTTAATCTTTAAAACCGTGAACTTTTAGTCTACAGGAAGTGGGCAAAATAGTTTTAATATTAGTTCTTTTGGGTGTTCTCTCTCTTTCACAAAACCTCTCTGGTATTGCTCAGTGATTCTAGGATCCTATCCAGTTTCAAGGTGTTGAGGTGGTAGAAATAAAATGATGATAATTAGTCCCCATATTGTCTTTGAAGTATTTAGCGTCCTGGTGTCCATGGCCTCTTCAGAGCTAACTCTCTGCAGTGTGGTGCTATTATTAGGGTATAGAAATCTTTCCTAGACCTTTCTATAGCCATATATTCTTTTTTCTTAAATGTTTATTTGTTTTGTTTGACAAGACAGACAAATTAAAAGGGGGAAAGGAGATAGGGAAAGAGAGAAACACCTGTAGCACTGGTACACCAGCTCACAAGGCTTCCCCCCTCTAGGTAGGGGCAGAGGGCCTGATTCTGGGTCCTTGTGCATGCTGATGTGTGTGCTTATTTCAGTGTGTGCTATCTTCTTAGACATATAACACAGTTATTAGCTCTGAGGTCTTTTTTGGTCTTGAATATCTTGGTCTCTGTTTTCATTTGTTCCCTACTTCCAACCTTGAGACAACTTCTGATGGTCTTAGAGAAACCCATCTTTCTTCATATTTATGCCTATCAATTCTATTCACTTTAATTTTTTTAGCTAAAGCTGACATTTCTGCTGAAGATCCCGTTCACAGTATTCCCTGAGGCTCTGAACATGAAGCAGAACTAGAGGGAAAGGAAGTTAGTAGGAAAGAGGCAGACAAGAGGGCTATGCATCAAAGTATCATCTTTGTACAATTCAGACATTTAGTCATTTATATTTCATTTTGTAGGAACTATTCCAGAACACTGCACTGATAGCTTTTTCTTTGGGTTGCAGAATCTACAAGCAATGAGCAACCAACAAGTGCTCATCCTCCCTGTCTCTCCTTATCAAATAGGTTATTTGATAGAAGAGATACAAATTGATAGCTGTGCAGTGAAATTACCTTTCTATTATAAATTTTTCAACATAGTTAAATTTAGGTGGCTGACAACTATACTGAAAAAAAAAATCAATAGATTAAGTAGCTACATGAGACCATGTTGCTTCCCCCTCCTACTAAAACTCTTAAAATCTTGCCTTTTAAATATGCTACTTGATTAGTGTGGAATTATATCTACAGCATGACAAACATTTTTCAAAAACAAAAAAATTTCATGGAAGAAAATCAAATCATAAGGAAATGGATGGGCGTGAAATCTTTTCATTGCTACAATAATAGGGTAATTTATGTAATACCTCAAGCATCCAAATCTTTTACTAGCTTTTTTTAATATAAAAGAGTGAAAGAATCTGTTATGCCTATTCCCTCCATAGTTAACTGTGTGAAAAACTCCTTGTTCAATTAATGTTCTCTTGAAAAATAGTAGCAACTCTGTCTGGGATGGAGATAACAGTATTCTTTGTGGTTCTTAGAAATTTCTGTAGTGTTTTTGGGAGAAATGTTTTCCCAGTGATAGTTAATTATCTTTTTTTCTAGTATTCTAATAATGACTTGTGATACTATATCCTACTTCAAATTTTTAGCATTACTTCAAATATGATGATCAAATTTTTGTCAGATTGCCTTTTTCTCTTTTGAGTTAACTACTTCCTAAATCCACAGCATCTTACCTCTTGTGGAGCAGAGCTTTTCAAACAATGCGTGGTGGACTATTTTTTAAATATGTCTCACAATTCCCATGCTAATTTTCTCTCACACCATGAACAAGCAATTTGTAGAGTAGCACTGGTGTGTGGGCTGCACTTGGAGTACATTAGTGGGTTTTTTCCCCTTGTGTTTACTATCTCTACTTTCCTAAAACACAGTGTTTGGGCCAGTCTCAGCCTATTGCTAATAATGTAGGGAATTAGAAATGCCCAGGGACACTCATCTGGGAAGGATAAATTTTTTGTAGGTTTATCCATTCTGTATTATGTCTCGATAGGCCCTTAGGGTTTTTATTAAGATTGAAAGATGTCCATCAGCAATAACTGTCAGGAAACTTTAAAAAATATAGTGAGGTTTAGGTTGGGAATAGATAGCATAATGGTTAGGCAAACAGAATCTCATGCCTGAAGCTCTGATGTCCCAGGTTTAATCCTCTGCATGACCATAAAGGAGAACTGATACATACTCTGGTAAAAAAACTATATATATGTAGTTTACACGGTTTAGAAATTATACTGTACATGTAGGCAACAATGAGGATCTGGGTAGAGAGAGATGGAAAATTTTTCAGGGTGTCTGGGATCCAGCTGAGACTGGGATTGAGGTTAGGAGGGGCACCTGAGATTTCTTATGCTTGCTCCTTTTAATTTACTCATTAAACTATTTTTATAAAAAGATAAAAGAGTAAGAGAGAATGATGGAGAAAATAGAGTAGCACTCAAATTAGGCATCAGTAGTGTCAGAAATCAAACCTGGAGTTCTCAGATTTTCTGATCCTATGCCTTACTGCTGAACTATCTCTCTGGCCCTTCTCCAGTCTACTTATTTATTTTATGATTGTTTTTTGTTTAACCAGAGCACTATTCAACTATGGTTTACTATTGTGCAGAGGATTAAACCTGGAATTTCAGAACTTCAAGCTTCAAAGTATTCTTCTGCATAACCATTATGTTATCTCCCCCATACTCATTTACTATTTATTGGTGAATTCAAATAAAAAGAGAAGGGCTTTAAAGCTTGAGGAAGAGGGACACATGAAGAAAGAAAGAAAGAAGTAAAGAAAGAAAGAAAGAAAGAAAGAAAGAAAGAAAGAAAGAAAGAAAGAAAGAAAAAGAGAAAAGGGGAAAGGAAAGAGAGAGGAACAGAGATAAAGGTTTAATTTTTAAAAATCCGTACACAGGGTAGGGAGTTATGTTTATTTATTTCTCATCAATGGTTTCAATGATTCCTACCAGAGCTGAACAACTTTTTGCCTCAGCACAGAGCCCTTTATCCTTTTCAAACTGGGTGCGACACTAGTTGATTGGTTACAGAGTCCACCAAGGTGTATTGACAGAATCTGGCAATGTGCATGGATAGGCTATAGACAGAATTCCCCAATGTTAATTCTCCAATGTTTCCACTTGGGGCGCTGTAATGCAGAAGTGAGAGTCCACCACTTGCAGAGGTTTTCTGTCCTCACCCCTTCATTCTTTGCCTTCAGAGTTTTCATTTCAAAGGGAGAGAGGGAGAGGGAGAGAGAGGAGAGGGGGAGGGAGGAGTAGGAGAGGGAGGAGGAGGGGAGGGGAGAGGGAGAGGGAGGGGGAGGGAGAGAAAGAATTGAAGGAAGGAGAAAAAGATAAGCCAGACTCCACTGGTGAGGGAGCTGACTGACCAGGAGCTATAAAACAAAAAGGAGCCTTAGTTGGTGGAAGCATCCTGGTTCTTATCTAGTCCTTTGGCTGGCAATGTGTTTGAGTTAGACCTCGCTGAAATGGATGCCTCTTTGATACTGTAAGGGAGAGAAGGGTGCAGCTAACTGGGACCATTCCTCAGTTCCCTTCTGTGTGGTTATAGATTGATTTCTACTTGGAAGAATCACAAGGGAGCCAGTCATCCTTCAGGAAGATGAGCACTTATTGAGAGAAAGTGAGGACAGAAAAGAAGAAGAGAGTACAAACCATGTAGGCATTTAGATCCCAAAGATAGAGCCCAGGGTTTCCTGGTCTTCCTAGCTTTAAAGTTTCCTCTCAGGAAGCATGGGCCCCTCAAGGGATGTTTCAGCCTTTGTTCTTCAGCTGCTCACTCAGGCCTTCATCTGCATTTTATGGCTTTTTGCTCTCAAGTAGGGAGGGAGTGCTGGCGGGTATGCTTCTGGCCCTTGCCTCTGGTCTGTTCTTCCAGCTTCCTGCTGTGTGCAGGGGGAAGGGTGCTGCACTGAAAGAAAAAGAAAAGGAAAAAAAGAAAACTCAACTCTGAAACTTGTACTTACTGAGTCGTGAAATAAAATTTCTACTCACTAGACTAGAGCTTAAACCCTACAACTTCTGACAATGCTTGTCTTGTGTCATAGCCACATACAGGACCTCTGTAGTTCTTTCCCTTTGCTAGTTAGCAATTCCTCAACACCCAGCCAGAATGAAACTTGTCCACACTGGTTTCTAACTTTCTGGGTTGCAAATAACATCTCAAGTCACAAACATTGCTCTCTGATTGTCTTAATTTTTCAAATATATTGCTTATTTTAATTGATGAAGAATAAATTTGGTGGGCAAGGAACATGAAATGTTTTGTTTTGTTTTGTTTTGTTTTCAGTATAGGAGTATGTGTGGGAGCAAGCCATCATGTATATAAGGAACACAGGTAGTGGTATAGGAAGGGATAGGAGGAGAAAGGAGTTAACTTTAGGTCTTTTTGCAGACTTCTTAAGGGATTATGTAGGGAGATTTTGCCTTTGATTTGAAGAGGTATATGTGTATAGGTGCAGAGGCGGGCATTTATGGAGGGCATGACAACAACTTGTGTATGATTTTTTAAAAATTAACCCTTTAAATGAAGGTAACTGTAGGCTGACATCGTAATTGTCAGCAAAGATCCCACATACTCTTTATTTTGCTTCTCCCATTAATTACATCTTGTAGAATTCTAACCTAGCATCACAGCTATGATGTTGTTAATTAGCTTGAAATGGCCATTTGTGTGTGTGTGTGTGTGTGTGTGTGTGTGTGTGTGTGTGTGTACACATATGTGTGAATCAAAAGCAAGAACTTAGTGTCAGATTTTGTGAAGAATTCATCCATCGAACATCCTGGCTCTGTGAAGGATTAGGGTAAGTGACTTGAGACATGATTTTCATCAGTCATCAAGGATGCAAAAACACTGTCAGTTCATGATACTTAACCCGAGTTCCCAGGAGTAAGTTAACAGCATACATACAAAAATAAAATAAAATGACCTTACTTGATTGCCTTAATGGATAGATAACACTAAGTTGCGAATGACATTATACAATTGCTACTGTGTTGTGGAACTGTTTAGACACTTGATGTAATCTCCCCTTGCACACACACAGTGAATAAAATTACTCCACCAGGGTTTCATGGGGCATAGGGGAAGAGGAAAGGGAAGAAATAGAGAAGAAATAGGGAAGAAATAGATCTTGGGGAAAAAGATGGTGGTTAAAAACGATATCCTCTAACAGGAAATTTAAGGTAGAGAACAGTTATTTAGGTATAAAAGAAAGTCGGTGGGCATTTTTTTTGGGGGGGGGGATTGAGAGAAGCAATCAGTCCTTTTCTCTGGACCCTTTTCAAGGATCTTGGAAAATTAGGGAGTATGTGCTTATCTATAGGTGGAGTATTTGATTGTTGCAAATGACGTCCAATTAAAATTGCTTACCAAGGCAAAAAATAGGGAGTTGATGCAAGGCATTTTTTCTTTTGCAAAAGGCATGCTGCCAACAGTAGCCATCAGGCAGCAGCGCGCCCCCCCACCCCCCTTAGCCTTCTCCAATTTTTATACCTGACACAGAACTGTCTCCTCCACTCTTGGGCTGGGCTTCAGAGCTCCCAATCTCCCCATTGCCTAAATAAGGAAAAGAGGAAGAGAGTCTGAGGGTCTCTGCTGAAGGGTTAGCAAGCACTGCAAGGAACTGACCTAAAGAATACAAAACTACTGGCCACAGGTGGTCATAGATAACAATTTATAAAAAGAATTTTTGTACTAAACAGTTGTTCTATTCATGTTCTTTTGAAGAGAAGACCTAACCATCTCTCACATGATGAATGAGAAGAGGCAGAGTCTCTTGAATTTTAGGATTTCATTTCTCCTGGGCTGTTGACATGACAAAAGTAGTTGTCAACTGGTATGTCTTTTGGCACCTGGAAAATTGGTCCCATTCATGTTGTGGGGAATGGCATCAGGTAGTCTTCTTTGAGTACTCTGTGGTTTCAGGGATTGTTACTCAGTGCAAGTACTATCGACTCTTTTGATAGATGTGTACGGTTGCAATTATCTTTTTCGCAGTTATCTTTTATTGTGCTGTTTTTACCAAGATGCTATCTTTATGCATCCTTCTCATTTTGGCTTTTGTCACTTAATATGATTTGTTCAAGTTCCATTCAAGATGAGGCTAAGGAGATAACTTTATCATTTTGACAGGTGAGTAGTATTCCACTGTACATATATATTATAGCTTTCTTAGTCATTCATCTTTGTTTCAACATCTGGGTTGCTTCCAAGTTTGGACTAGTATGCATTGTTCTTCTATGAACATTGGTATATATAGGTCTATTTGAATAGATATTTTGTTTCCTTTGGATAAATTCCCAAGAGAGAAATATCTAAGCCATAGTGTAGGTTCATTTCCAGTTTCCTGAGAAACATTCAAATGATTTTCCACAGGGTTAGATCCCAACAAATAGTGTGAAAGTGTTCCCCCCCCCCCCGCATTCTCTCCTCTACTTATTGTTTCTGTTAATTTGAATAGTAGGTTTTCTCTTTCTTTCTTTCTTTTTTTTTTTTTTTGCCTCCAGGGTTATCACTGAGACTCGTGTCTGCACTACAAATCCACTGCTACTGGAGGCTATTTTTTTCCCTTTTGTTTTATCGTTGTTGTTGTAATTATTGTTATTGGATAGGACAGAAAGAAATGAGAGAGGAGGAGAAGACAGAGACGGAGAGAGAAAGATAGACAGCTGCAGACCTGCTTCACCACTTTTGAAGCAACTCCCCTGCAGGTAGGGAGCCGGGGGCTCGAACCGGGGTTTTTACTCAGGTGCTTCCACTTTACACCACGTGTGCTTAACCCACTTTGCTGCAACCCAGCCTCCTGAATAGTAAGTTTTGATATTTATTTATTTCATTTATTTTAGTGAAGTAGGGAAGCAGAGAGAGAGTGAAAAACACGGCAGCACCAAAGCTTCCTCCAATGTGGTAGGGACTGTGTTCAAACCTGGGCCATGCATATGACAGAACAGTGCTCCATCCAAGTGAGCTATTTCACTGGCCATGCTTCTGTCAGTATGACTCTTTAATAAAGGCACCTTAAAAATCCAAGTAAGCTTTTTATTTACTATTTTATTGTTGATTGTAAGCCAAGTTTTAATTTGTGATTAATAGTGACTTAAAATGTTATAAAATACAGAGACTAACTAATTAGTTCTATATTGTGCCCACAACCAAAGTTTTCTGCCCCCCCCCTAAAAATTAATTCATTTATTTTGGATAGCAGTAGAAATTGAAAGGGAAAGGGAGATAAGAGGGAGACAAATAAAGAAACACCTGCAGCACCAGTTCACCATTTACAAAGCTTTTCTTCTGTAGGTGGGGTCTGGGGGCTTGAACCTGGGTCCTTGTGCACTGTAGTGTACGCACTCAACCAGATGTGCCACCACCTGGCCCCTCCTCCCACCCTCTTACTGATAACCACCATAGGTTCTCACTATGTAGTAAGTTTGTTTTCTAAAAGAACACCATCACCATTGATTCAACCAATTATTAGTCACACTCCATTTTATATGCTTTCATGTTTGTGTATGTGTGTAGTTCGTTTTATACAAGTTTAAATGTGTAGTTTTGTGTACCCACAGCCACAGAGAAACTATAGAATACTTTCATCACTGTCAGGACCTATCCCGTTGTAGTTTTATAACCATTGTTATAACTCCAGTCCTGCAGCCTTACCTTGTTCCTATCTTGGCAACTGTTCATCTACCCCCATGTTCTGAATTTGTCATTTCAAAATATTATGTAAGTAGAAGTATATAGTATGTCAGCTTTTAAAATAGATTTTTTCCCACTCATCATATGTCTCTGGGGACTTATTTGGATGGTTGAATGTAATAACAGTTCCATTTTTATTGTTAAGTATTATTCTATAGTACAGAAGCATCAGTGTGTTTAATCAGTCACCTACTAAAGGGTATCTAGACTGATTCTAATTTTAGATGATTAGGAATAAAGCTGCTATGAACACTTATGTACAGGTTAGTGTGTGAGCATATGTTTTATTTCTCTGGGATAAATTCTTAAGTGCAATTGCATCATATATTAGTTATATGTGTCCTGTCATTCCAATTCATTATTCAATATTTGTTTTGGGTCTACATTTTGTATTGACAGAAATTACAGTTGCTGCGGGAGTTATTTATTTTATTATTTTTAATTTCTTTATTGGGGATTAATGTTTTACATTCCACAGTAAATACAATAATTTGTACATATAACATTTCCCAGTTTTCCATATTGCAATACAACCCTCACTAGATCCTCTGTAATCCTTTTTGGACCTGTATTCTCCCCACCCCCTCCCCCCCAGAGTCTTTTGCTTTGGTGCAATATGCCAATTACAGTTCAGGTTCTACTTGTGTTTTCTTTTCTGATCTTGTTTTTCAACTTCTGCCTGAGAGTGAGATCATCCCATATTCATACTTCTGTTTCTGACTTATTTCACTTAACATGATTTTTCAAACTCCATCCAAGATCGGCTGAAAATGGTGAAGTCACTGTTTTTAATAGTTGAGTAATATTCATATATATATACCAGAACTTGTCCAGCTACTCATCTGTTGCTGGACACCTGGGTTGCTTCTGAGTTGTGGCTATTACACATTGTGCTGCTAAGAGCATATGTGTACACAGATCTTTTTGGATGGGTGTGTTGGGTTCCTTAGGAAATATCCCCAGGAGAGGAATTGCAGGAACATAAGGTAGGTCCATTTCTAGCCTTCTGAGAGTTCTCCAGACTATTCTCCACAGAGGTTGGACAAAATGAAATTGCCACCAGCAGTGCAAGAGGGTTCCTTTGACCCCACATGCTCTCCAGCATTTGCTGCTGTTACCTTTTCTGATGTAAGACATTCTCACAGGAGTGAAGTGATATCTCATTGTTGTCTTTATTTGCATTTCTCTGACAGTCAAAGACTTGTATCATTTTGTTTCATGTGTTTCTCAGCCTTGTTGATCTCTTCTGTGGTGAATATTCTGTCCATGTTCTCCGCATTTTTGGATGGGGTTATTTGTTATCTTCTTGTTGAGTTTGGCAAGCTCTTTATGTATTTGGTTATTAGCCTCCTGTCTAATGTATGGCATGTAAATATCTTTTCCCATTCTATGAGGGGAACCCTGTTTGGGTAGTAGTTTCCTTTGCTATGCAGAAGCTTTTAAATTTGATGTAGTCCCATAGGTTTATACTTGCCTTAGTCTTCTTTGTAATTGGATTCATTTCATTGAAGGTGTCTTTAAAATTTATGTGGAAAAGAGTTCTGCCAATATTTTCCTCTAAGTATCTGATAGTTTGTGGTCTAACATCCAAATCCTTGATCCACTTGGATTTTACTTTTGTATTTGGTGAAATATAGTGGTTCAGTTTCATTCTTCTGCATGTTTCAACCCATTGTTTCCAACACCATTTGTTGAAGAGACTCTGCTTTCCCCATTTGATAGTCTGGGCACCTTTGTCAAAGATTAGATGTCCATAGATGTGGGGGCTTACATCCAGGCTCTCAATTATATTCCTCTTGTCATTGTGTCTATGCATGGTCCACTACCAAGCAATTTTAATTACAATGACCCTATAATACAGTTTGAAACCTGGGAGTGTGATGCCTCCAGTTATGTTCTTTCTTCTCAATATTTTTTTGGCAATACTAGCTCTTTTATGTTTCCAGATAAACATTTATAGCATTTGTTCTACTCTCTTATAAAATGTGGTTAATATCTTGATGTGGATAGCATTAAATGTGTATATGGCTCTGGGTAGTATATTCATTTTGCTGATGTTAATTATGCCAACCCATGAACATGGAATATTTTTCTACTTATTTGTGTCTTTTTCTATTTCCTTGAGTAGTAAATCATAATTTTCAGTATGCAAGTCTTTCACTTCTTTGGTTAGGTTTATTCCTATGTATTTTATTGTTTTTGTTGCTACAGTAAAAGGAGTTGATTTCTAGATTTCATCTTCTTCTAACTTAGTGTTTGCATAGAGTAATGCCACTGACTTTTGAATGTTAATTTTGTAGCCTGACATCTTACTGTATTGCCTGATGATTTCCAAAAGCTTCTTGCTGGATTCCTTAGCTTTTTCTATGTATACTATCATGTCATTTGCAAATAGGGAGAGTTTTGTGGGAACACACCCTAGGCCCATAAGTCACTTCCTCATCACTCTGGTATGAGAATGCTTCATGCCATTAATCTCCTGAGAATAACCTCAACAGTTGTACTTCTCGGAAACTGCTTCAGCAAAACCACACCTGCTTCCCCTTTGCAAAATAAGATAACCCTGCCCTCCAAAATTCCACCCACCAAAAATTCCTTTAAGTATCAATGCCCAGCACATAATAAACGAAGAACTGTTTGACAGACTTCCCCGCTGCGTCTGAGTGTCCTTTCAGGCTGGGGGGCTGGCAGCAGCGACCTTCTTCACCTATGGGTCGGGGACTGAGATCTGAGGGTCCCGACAGCTGGTGCCCAAACGTGGGGCAAGAGACAGGCTTCACCGGGGGTAAATAAATTGGCCAGGCAACAGGAGGTTGCAGATCGGGGTGCTGGTCGCTCCCAATAACTCTTCATTCACTTCCCTCTTTCTTGCACTTTTATTTATTTATTTATTTATTTATTTATTTTTTAAAATTTTTTATTTAAGAAAGGATTAGTGAACAAAAGCATAAGGTAGGAGGGGTACAACTCCACACAATTCCCACCACCCAGTCCCCATAACCCACCCCCTCCCATGATAGCTTTCCCATTCTCTAGCCCTCTGGGAGCATGGACCCAGGGTCGTTGAGGGTTGCAGAAGGTAGAAGGTCTGGCTTCTGTAATTGCTTCCCCGCTGAACATGGGCGTTGACTGGTCGGTCCATACTCCCAGTCTGCCTCTCTCTTTCCCTAGTAAGGTGTGTCTCTGGGGAAGCTGAGCTCCAGGACATATTGGTGGGGTCTTCAATCCAGGGAAGCCTGGCCAGCATCCTGGTGGCATCTGGAACCTGGTGATTGAAAAGAGAGTTAACATATGAAGCCAAACAATTTGTTGAGCAATCATGGATCCCAAGCTTAGAATAGTGGAGAGGAAGTGTTAGGGAGGTACTCACTGCAAACTCTAGTGTACTTCTGCTTTCAGGTATATATTTTGCAGTAGTTATGGATACGTGTGCACATAAGCTCTCTCTCACAGAAACTGGTGTATATCTAGATTATGGGACTTTGTTAGAAAGTGAACTACCTGAGATGAAATTAGAGTGTACTATAAAAGGAAAGGTCTCACCCGAGTAATGAAGTTGAAGGGTTGTCATTCCACACGTGAAGTCTCTGGATACAGTCTGAGGTGAAGCATGTTGAGGTGGCAATCGTTGCGTTGGTTAGGTTGTGATCGATGGATGCAATATTATTTGGTTTGGATTGGGAGATGCATACGGGAAAGTGGGCCCTATCCAAGGGTGCCAGGATTGGGGGAAGTAGGGGCTCTGTAGTGAAGATGTGAGGTTCCTGCTGTCTTAGGGTTCAAAAAGACAATCGATAGTTAATATTATTATCACATTATTTGTTAATTGGGTTAACTTTGAAAAGTCCCTTTGTTATGGTTTGCTGTACAGTACCCAGTATCTTGTATATAGCTGTGCTATTGGAAGCTTCTAATCTACTTGGTCTAGGCTTTTGAGAGAGTCCGCATATCAAATACGTAGCCTATATATTAAAAAGATTCAGTTTGTCTTTTGAGAAACTTTGAGACATACAATTGATTTCCCCCTCTCATATTAATTAACTACTGATTTATATGTCTACATTTTGCTAGGAGTGTGCATAAACACCATTCCCACCACCAAAGGACTGTGACCCATCCCTCCCGCCCACTCCCACCCCCCACTGGCCCAGGAAGCTACATGTCTACCCCTCACCACTGGGTTTTTACTTTGGTGCCCTACTTACAATTTGATCAGGTCCTGCTTTTAGTTTCCTTCTAGCTCTGTCCAAGATGGGTCAGAGAAGGTGGGTTCATTGTTCTTGATAGCTGCATAGTATTCCATTGTGTATATATACCACAGCTTTCTCAGCCACTCATCTGTTGTTGGGCACCTGGGTTGCTTCCAGGTTTTAGCTATTATGAATTGTGCTGCTATGAACATAGGAGTACACACCTCTTTTTGGTTGGGTGTTATGGAGTCCTTGGGGTATAACCCCAGGAGAGGAATTTCTGGATCATATGGAAGGTCCATGTCTAGCCTTCTGAGAGTTTTCCAGACTGCTCTCCACAGAGGCTGTACCAATTTACATTCCCACCAGCAATGTAAAAGGGTTCCTCTGTCCCCACATCCTCTCCAGCATTTGTTGCTGCTGTCCTTTTTGATGTATGCCATTCTTACAGGAGTGAGGTGGTATCTTAGTGTTGTCTTAATTTGCATTTCTCTGACAATCAGTGACCTACAGCAGTTTTTCATATGTTTGTTAGCCTTTTGGATCTCCTCTGTGGTGAATGTTTTGTTCATTTCCTCTGCCCATTTTTGGATGGGGTCATTTGCTTTTTTGCGGCTAAGTTTGCTGAGCTCTTTATATATTTTGGTGATTAGTTTCTTGTCTGATGTCTGGCATGTGAAGATCTTCTCCCATTCTGTGAGGGGTCTCTCTGTTTGTTTAATAGTTTCTTTGGATGTGCAGAAGCTTTTCAATTTGATGTAGTCCCATTGGTTTGTTTCTGCTTTGGTCTTCCTTGCAATTGGGTTTGATTCATCGAAGATGTCCTTGAGGTGTAGGTGGGAAAGTGTTTTACCAATGTTTTCCTCTAAGTATTTGATTGTTTCTGGTCTGACATCTAGGTATTTGATCCATTTGGAGTTGATTTTTGTTTCTGGTGAGATAAAGTGGTTCAATTTCATTCTTCTGCATGTTTCAACCCAGTTTTCCCAGCACCATTTATTGAAGAGAGCCTCCTTTTTCCATTTAATACTTTGGGCCCCCTTATCAAAGATTAGATGCCCATAGGTGTTGGGATTTACTTCTGGGCTTTCAATTCTGTTCCACTGGTCTGTGTGCCTATTTTTGTTCCAGTACCATGCTGTTTTGATGATGACGGCTTTATAATATAGTTTAAGGTCTGAGAGTGTGATGCCTCCATTTCTGTTTCTTTTCCTTAAGATGGTTTTGGCAATTCTAGCTGTTTTCAGGTTCCAGATAAATGATTGTAGTGTTTATTCTATTCTCTTAAAGAAGCCTGGTGGAACTTTGATGGGTATTGCATTAAATTTGTATATGGCTCTGGGGAGAATATTCATTTTGATGATATTTATTCTTCCAATCCATGAGCATGGGATATCTTTCCATTTCTTGGTATCAGTTTCTATCTCCTTGAGTAGCGACTCATAGTTTTCAGCATACAAGTCTTTCACTTCTTTGGTCAACTTTATTCCTAGGAATTTGATTGATTTTGCTGAAACAGTAAATGGGAGTGATTTCTGGATGTCTTCTTCTTCAGATTTAGTGTTTGCATAAAGAAATGCCACTGATTTTTGAACATTGATTTTGTAGCCTGATACCTTGCTATATTGCCTAACAACTTCCAGTAATTTTCTACTGGATTCTTTAGGTCTTTCTATGTATACTATCATATCATCTGCAAATAGTGAGAGCTTGACTTCTTCCCTTCCAATCTGTATCCCTTTGATTTCTTTCTCTTGCCTGATTGCTATGGCAAGAACTTCCAATACTATGTTGAAGAGTAACGGTGACAGTGGACAGCCCTGTCTAGTCCCCGATCTGAGGGGGAATGCTTTCAGCTTCTCTCCATTGAGTATGATGTTGGCTGTAGGTTTGCTATATATAGACTCCACTATCTTGAGGAATTTCCCATCTATTCTCATTTTTTGTAGAGTTTTGAGCATGAATGGGTGTTGGATTTCTTGCACTTTCTCTCTCCACTTTGGCAATTCGTGAAAGAATTGACCTTGTCAATGCAACAGATGGGTTCCAGCCAGAGCTACTCTCCGGTGAACCCTGAAGGCCTGACTCGCAACATTCCAGTAACGGCGGCCAGACAGGCAATTGCCCCTTCTTGACTGAATGAGTGCCTCTATACAAATACCCATGTGTTTGTTGTGTGCCTCACAGTCATTAGACTACGGGGCGTGATTGGGGTCTCAACCTGTGTGTCTGTGGAGTTGTCTCAGCTCAGAGGAGATTCTCAACACTGTGGAGACCAAGGTCGGGGTTTATACTGCCACTCCTAAGCTAAGACTTCTTAAGGTCCCACGAGGGGCCCGGCCATGTGAGCACAGTTGATTGTCTGTCACTCCCAGGGTGTCAGTTCTTTTTCACTCCCTATGACCGATTCCTATACCCCCCTAGGGAGATTGTGGACCCCCTTTGGCCTCCTACCTGATGATAGGTTAGAACAGATACCTTCCTCCCTTTTCTTTCCTTTTGTTTTAGTCAGTTCCCTTGTCTTAATATCCCTTCTCGTATACTTCCTCTTCTTTTTCTTCTGATCCCACCATGGGTACGATATCATCTAAAGGACAAGATCCCTCCCTCAAGGCTCTCAGGTACATTCTCAAGAGCGTGGCATTGAGCTTTCTGATTGCCATGCCCTTCAATCATGGGAGACCGTTTTGACCTGTGGATCAAGGGGGCCAAACTCTTTTCTTGGGACACTTGGGACCGTGCTGAAGCTCTCGTTAAAAGGAGAGAAATCGAGTATGGAGAAGAGCCTCCCATGGGAGTCCCTGCCACATTGTCTGCCCTTAAGGCTTGCTTTACACCCTTGGAGAAAGTAGTGGCAATGGGACCCCCCCCCGACCCTGACTCTTATAGTCTGGACTCATGTGCAAATCCTCGCCCTAGGGACTTGTCCCCTGGCCTGCTCCAGGAAGATCCTGATCCAGTTGATATCGAGGATCAGATAGCCCAAGATATTTTTGGAGGAAAGAACCCTCCTCGTCCAGATCTACTGGCCCTTATCCAATTAACCCCACCTCTACCATCCCCCCCACCCCCCATCATATCAGGCTTATCCTGTCAACCTTAACCCAAATGTGGCTCGACCTGCAGTGTGGTATCCGTGGGAGCAGAAAACTCTTAAAGATTTAAAAGAGGCTGTTTTAGAAGATGGTCATAACTCGACTTGGGCAGAAACGATCCTTCAGGGTTTGGCCCATCAGCCCTGTACTACTCAAGACTGGCTTACCATCTGCAAGGCGGTCCTGTCGGGGCCGCAATTCATTAAATGGTGTGCCCTCTTTAAAGAGGAGTGCTGCATGCAGGCTAAGAGAAACCTAGCAGCCCAACCAGCAATTCCTTTAACATTTGGCCAACTCTTGGGAACGGCTGACCAATGGAGCACAGGGACCCAACAGGCTGCCCTCCCTGACCCCTTCCCATGATCAGATTCATCACCTAGCCTTATCAGCCTGGAAACAATTGGCTGAAGGTCCCATGGACCTTCCCATCTCAGGAATAAATCAGAAAAGTGGAGAAGACTTAGCTACTTTTATTGATAGTGTAGAGAAAAGTCTGCAGAGGAAATCCACCCCCCCCCCAGGGCTGTCCAAGACCAGTTTGTCAAAATGTTGGTATGGGAAGGAATGAACGCCGATCATAAAGTGGCCTGTTCGGGGCTTAAAGATAGGTCTATGGAGAGGTGGATAGTGGCCACCAGGGATATAGGGAGCCACAGGCAGCAGTCAGAATTTCTTGTTGTTGCCCTGAGAGGACAGACAGAGGCCCTTATGGCTGCTCTCGCCCTAGCTTTTCCAGCTGCCTCTCAAGCCCCGCCCCATATGAATAGGGGAAGGTGCTTCCAATGTGGAGAAGAGGGCCACTTTAAGAGGGAATGCCCTAAAGGCAAGGCTCAGCCACCAAGCTCCAGGCCCCCCTCCACACCATGCCCGAGGTGCAAGAAAGGGTTCCACTGGAAGACAGAGTGCCGATCCAAATACGATAAAGATGGAAAGGCTTTAAACTTCATGGGGGGCTTCCCTCAGTCCCATTAATCCAAGAGGGACCCCGACAGCCCCAGGCTCACTGGACCATCCCTATAGTTCCAGGGACCAGGCCCAAAATGACTATTAAGATAGGAGGAAAATGGTTTAATTTCCTGGTATACACAGGAGCAGACAGGACGGTCTTAAAGGCTGAAGAGATTCCCTCCTCCTGGCCTATTAGACAGGGGCCTGTCATTCATGGAGTAGTGGGGGACACACCATCATGGAAGCCTGAGACTGACCTCGATTGGGAAGATGAGGAGAATGACCGAGGCTGGGTCTGCCCCCTAAACGCTAAGGGTCTCTCGGCCAACCTGTTAGGACAGGACATTCTGGGGGAGGCCCTCGCCTGCATCACCACGGGACCCAGTGTAAATGACTTCAGGAGACAGTGTAGCCTTAACCGACCTGATGGTAGAAACCCCCAACTCTGAAGGCCACTGTTCCCCAGGTGCTGCCCATACAGTGGAAAGAAGGAACTGCTGTAGGGGTTAAACAGTGACCCCCTCCCCTGGGAGAAGCTAGAGGCACTCTCTGAGTTAGTACAGGAACAACTACAACTTGGGCATATTAGACCCTCTAACAGCCCTTGGAACACCGCAGTTTTTGTCATTAAAAAGAATTCTGGAAAATGGAGAATGCTACAAGACCTCTGACAGATAAATAAAAGAATGATCATTCAGGGGACCCCCCCATAAAGGAAATGCCCTGGATACCAGCCATCCCATCAGACCTACATTTAGTAATCATTAATATTAAAGATTGCTTTTTTTCTATTCCCCTTCACCCAAATGATTGTGAGAAATTTGCATTCTCGTTACCTTCTACAAACTTTGCCACCCCTGACGCCAGGTTTGAATGGACTGTGTTACCCCAGGGTATGGCTAATAGCCCATCTTTCTGTCAGAACTATTTTTGTGCTCTTCTCGAACCCCTTATCCAACAGGCCCACGTAAAATTTTTAGTTTACATGGATGACATTATTCTTGGAACACAGTCCACCAGAGATTTAGACAAGGCCTTCACAGAGTTGATGCTCCTTTTAGATCAAGGGCATCTCCACCCATCCCCTAACAAGATTCAAACAATTCCTCCATTCAAGATACTGGGCACTGAGTTAACCCTGTCAGGAGTCTCCCCTCTGAAACTACAACTCTCACTCAAGCATACTTACACCCTGCCTGAGTGGCAGCAGGTTATGGGAGAATTAAATTGGCTCTGGTCTTGGGTGCCTATACCCACAAGACTCTTAACTCCCCTCTTTGAACTTTTGAGAGTCTCGTCAGTCCATGATAACGTTACGATTTCGGTTCGTCATAGAGACCTGCTTCAGGAGATTCAGGACTGCGTAAACCAGGCCCATCTGACCCGATTTGACCCATCCACCTATCTCTCTTTGTGGATTTTTCCCACTGAACAAACACTCATGGCTGCTCTAGTACAGAGAGAAGAACCCATTCAGTGGGTTCACCTGGCAGTGGGCAGCAGCACTAGGGTTTACTCTAAAACAGACTAAACTGCTGACTTGATTATTAAAGGAAGAGAGATATCCCAGAGAAACTTCTCCATTGGCCCTCAGACAATAATTTTGCCCTACCGATTGGGTGACCTTGTCTGGGTCATACAACACAATGTCAGACTCACCCTAGCTCTAGAGGGCTTCGAGGGCAACCTTGATTGCCACTACAGTCCCAGCAAATGGCTTCCAGCTTTCTGTAAATTAAGCTGGTGCTCCCCAACACTGTTTAAGTGAAAACCGATCAGGGGAGCCAAAGATGTCTTCACAGATTGGGGCAAAAGAGGATCAGCTGTAATTGTTGGGGCTGACCCTAAACCTCAGTGTTACTTCAAACCTTGCCAGGGGTTGGCCCAATACAAAGAGCTCTTAGCAGTTGTTATGGCACTCTCTCTCTTCCCCCAGCCCATCAACATCTTCTCACATTCCCTATATGTTACCCAGTTGCTTCCAGGATTGCTCTCAGCACACATCTGGCTAGATTCTAATCCCATTACCTCTCTCATGATTCAAGCTAGATCCCTGCTACAGCAGTTCACACAACATTTGTTTATCTTTCATCTATGGGGTCATCAAGGACTCCCTGGGCTTATATCCGAAGGAAACAATTTGGCAGACCGAACTGCCTCCATAACCCCTGTTGCATTCCACGTCGGTAAAGCCCAAAAATTGCACAATCTAACCCACATTAACTGGAGAGGGCTACAACATAGATTTCCCTCTGTTCCAGTAACTGATCTCAAGCGGATCATCCGGACCTTCAAGTCTTGTCAACCCTACCTCCACACCCCCTCTGTACAAGGACCAGGAGTTAACCCCTGAGGGCTTAAAGCAAATGCAATCTGGCAAACAGATGTTACACAGTTTTCCCCTTTTGGAAATCTTAAATACATTTTCACCACCGTAGACACATACTAGTGGGCTTGCTGGGCCATAGCCCACATGGGGGAAAAGGCTAGGCATGCTCAACAACACTTCCTACAATGCTTTGCTGTCCTCGGTCTTCTGTTCCAAATCAAAATGGATAATGGCCCTTGCTTTGTCAGTAAAATCCTTACTGATTTCTTTAATACTTGGAATATCCATCATATCACGGGGATCCCCTATAACCTCCAAGGACAAGCAATTGTTGAAAGATTCCACCAAAACCTAAAAATGCAGCTTTTAAAACAAAAAGGGGGGATATCTAGCCCACATCAACAGCTAAGTCTCACCCTCTTCACCTTAAATATTCTCAATTTTCAAAAAAATGAACCCCTCACACCTATTCAAAAACATTGGGCCAACATCATCCCCAAACCAGAGATTCTTGTTCATTGGAGAGACCAGCTGACCAGAGAATGGAAAGGCCCAGACCCCCTCCTAATGATGGGGTGAGGGTTTGGGTGTGTCTTTCCTACTAATGAACCCAGACCTATCTGGATCCCATCCAGGAATATCAAACATTTGCCCCATAGTCCACTAACACAAACCCCATAGTCCCCCCCAAAATCCCCCCTCTGAATAATTTAACCTAGCCCAAGAACACTGGTTCCTAAGGCTCCTTTCTTTGTTTTCACAGGCATCTGCCAAAGGGTGAGCCCTTACCACCATGCTGAAAAACACGTTGAGGACCGGAGTCTGGTTATGCTGGCTAACCTGGACCACCACCACACTCGGGAATACAATAACCTCCCACAGGCCTCCACCAGGAAAATGGACACTGAGCCTCCCCAATGGGAAACAGATTGGGGAATACACAGGGACAGATCAGCCATGCTTTCACGTAGACCTATGTGATCTAACCCTAGAGATAGACACCCACATGAAACAGTCTGGCTCCAACATTAGGACTTTTGTAGACAGAACAACCTGGAACTGGGTTCCCAGTGCAAGTGCATATGGCTGTGGACAAACAGGAATAGAGGGAACAGTAAGATCAATTGGGTGCTACACCTGCCCTGCTGAGGCTTCCCCAGATTGCAAGGGACAGGCCGACTATCACTGTAAAGCATGGGGGTGTGAGACCATGGCACTATGGGCTCAGAGAGATACACAAATAGAGATGAAGTGAAATGGCACAGATGGACAAGCAGTAGGCAAACGAAATCCCTTCACCATCAAGGTTAAAACATGGCAAGGAGTGCAGTCAGTTAGCCAGTGGAGGACTGGAAAGACCTGGGGGATTAGGTTATACATGTCAGGAAAAGACCCAGGGACTTTCTTTACCATCAGGTGGCAGCCACAGACACCACCACCCCACCCGGTTGGACCCAATCCTGTAATAAAAGGATCCCAAACTTGCAGAGATAAGCCAAAGCTCCCCCCCCCTACTATCCTTACTCCCACTGACTCCTCCTCCCTCACCACACTAATGACCTCTAATAGGTCAAGGCCAGTTATCCCTCCATGGACCACTCCTCCTGCAGATCCCATGTGGCCCCTTATCCAGGGAACCTTTTCTGTCCTCAACAACACCACCCCAAATCTAACCACTGCCTGTTGGTTATGTTTCCACTCTGCACCCCCGTACTACGAGGCAATAGCAATTACCAACAATACCATACAGGGAGAGGCTTCCCAGCAGTGCAGGTGGACAAGGGCTATTGAGACAGGAATAACCCTTCAGGAAGTACAGGGAAACAGGACTTGTATTGGTACCTCAATAGAACCTGGGTTATGGAATCACACCATTCAGCCCAACAAGACAGCTTTTTACCCGACCCCTGATGAAGCCTGGTGGGCTTGCAAGTCCTCAGGAGTGACCCCCTGCATCTCGGGAGAAATCTTAGAAAAAAAACATGAGTGGTGCATCTTAGTCCTTTTGTACCCTCGTGTGATCTATCACCCTTATGAGAGTCTCTTAGACACCATAGAGGGAATCCACCAAGCCCATAGACAAAAGCGGGTGATAGGTGCCACCCTCATTACTGTGGCCTCCCAGCTGGGGGCTGCCAGAGTGGGAGTGGGCATAACCTCCCTCATTATCACACATCAGAAGGTACACTCACTCAGAGCAGCCATTGACAAAGATCTAGAGTGGATAGAGACTTCCATAAATCAGTTAGAAAAATCCCTTACCTCACTGTCTGAGGTAGTATTACAGAACAGGAGAGGATGTGTAGTGTGTGTGTGTGTGTGTGTGTGTGTGTGTGTGTGTGTGTGTGTGTGTGTGTGAAGTCTGTTGCTAATCTTACGGGTTTTCTCTGAAGGTCACTCTTTGTTTATCTCTTGCAGCCTTCAGGATCCATTATCCTTATTCCTTTCCATTCTAAATATGGTGCTTCTTAGTGTCTTTAAGTCTGGGTTAATTCTGTTTGGGAGTCTCTGGGCTTCTTGAACCTTTATGTCTTTGATGTTGTCTAGACTAGAGAAGTTCTCAACTATTATATTCTGAAGAATGCTTTCTTACCCTCCCTCTCTTTCTTCCTCTGGGAAGCCAATAATGCTTATGTTATTTCTTTTGAAAGCATCCCATAGGTCTCTGTTTTTTTCAGTATCTCTTAGTCTCTTTTTGAGATCTCTTACTTCTTTTTTAGTTGTCTCTAATACATCCTCAATCTTGCTAATTCTGTCTTCAGCCTCATTTATTCTATTCTCTCTCCTCTCTGCTGTTTTCTGGAGTTCATCTATTTTGTTACCCTGTTCTGATACTGTTTTAGCTGGTTCAGCTAGTTGTAGTCTTAGCTCAGCTATTTCAGCTTTCAGCTCTCTAATAACCTTGAGGTAATTAGTGTTTTCTTCCAGAGTCTCATTTGTTGTTTCTGCATTTCTGATGACAATTCTTTCAAACTCTACTCACTCCTGTGATTATTTCCTTTACTAGTGTTTGGATGTTGACCTCATTATTTTGTGCTTCAACCTTTGGAAGATTTTAGCTGGACTCTTGTCCTGGTTCATTTCTCAAATATTTTTTCTTGTTGGTCTAACCATTTTATATAGTATGTTATGAGGTCCCTCTCTCAATACTTTTCAAATTACTGATCACTCTTGCCTGGATTGACTTGTATCTATGTAAGGTACTTAAAGAGTTCATGGTTATGGAAATTAACATTTGTTTCAATATTATTTTAATCCCTGAATTGGAGCACAGTGGCTTAAATGGCTATTTTATTCTTTTTCTTCCTTGTAGGCTATGGATCCTGAGGGCTTTTAAACTATATGTAGTTTTCTTAGCTTAATCCCTCACTCCTGGCCTAGAGATAAAGCAGGATGGGGGAGAGATAATCCAGTGGTTATGCAAAGAGACTCTTACACCCAAGGATCCAAAGCTCCAGGCTCAATTCAGCTTCTCTGCCAAGCTGGGCAGCACTGCTGGGCCCTGTGAGTTTCTAAACAAGTCCTGCTTATAGTCTATACATTCTGAGGCAACTATTCACTATGTTTTCATCAGGAGAACAATATGGAAATGCTCCCACAACACAGCTCCACTGCTAGGTCACTGAGGTATAGATCTTTTCCTGAGTTTCCTGGTTAGTTCTCTGTCCCCTGATGTTAGCACAGGGCCTCCCCCCTGCTGCTCCAGTCTTTGAGAGCAGTAGCAATTGTTGTACGTATTTTGGACTTGACAATTGAAATATTTAAAGGTGGAGTGTCAGGTGGCTGGCCCCCAGGTAGAACGCACGTGTTAGCTTGCATGAGGACCACAGCCTGAGCCCTCTCAATTGCATTTGGTGAGTCTTAGGGGAGTCCTCTCCTTCCTTCAGCTGTCTTTTTGTTGGTGAAACAGACTGGAGGTGGTGTCTCAACTGGTAAACTGCCATACTGTTACCAGCCACTTAATCTCTCCCTAGGCTCCTCTCTGTCCACAAGCCACACATATTAGCACTCACTGGTGATTTAATGGGTTCTTGAAGCATTTCTAGTCCTGCCTTGTTGAGGTCCTGGATGATCTCCTTTGGTATTTCTAGTTGACCAGGGAGAGGAGAGGAGAGAAACTGCTACGGGAGTTATGATTCTAATTTCTGAACAAAACTTTACTTTTCCTAGAGGTTTTTTTTTTTTTTTTTGCCTAGTTCAACATAATCTTAAAACTTTTCACTCATTTTATACCTATAGCAAATATTTAAGTTCAATAGAATTCTATAGGAAACTGAGATACACTGACAATAAGTAGTATGGGTCATATAGTGAATTAATAACATGAGGATGCTGGGTGGTGGTACAACCACTTAAGAGCATACACTACCATGCACAAGGACCTGGGTTCAAGCTCCTGTTCCCCACATTCAGGAAGAAATTTTCACTAGGCATGAAACAGATTTTTAGGAATCTCTCTTTATCCCTATCTACCCATGTCCTCTCAGTTTCACTTTGTTCTACCTAAGAATGATATATATGAGATGGATGATGGAAGCATGTATTCATCATGTAAGCACTGAGCCCCAACCATAATCTTGTTGGGAAAAAAAGAAATAGAGAGAATTAATAGCATGATCTGAAGAAAAATCCAAAGACCTCTAAGGCAGAATTTTTCTTATTTATATTTAGTGACACATGAGTAATGAAATTACAAATTCTATCACAACCAGGATGTTTTTCATAAAAAGAGAATTGGACTACAATAAAAAAAATATCTTAGTGGGGGTTGTGGTGGTGGTTTAACAGGTAGAGCTCATGTTACCACACACTAGGACCCAGCTTAATACCCCAGGGTCCCATCTGCTGGGGGGAAGCCTCATGAGTACTGAGGACAGTGCTACCGGTATCTCTTTTCCTCTTGGCTTCCTCTCCTTCTTTATTTCCCTTTGTCTCTCATCTATCGAAAAAGACTGAAAGGGAAAAGTTGGCTGTTGTGCAGAGTTGAGAGGTATAGGTGCTTAACCCCTGAGATAACTCTGGACACAAAATAATAATAATACATATATATCATGCTGTATTGTATATATAAGTGTATTCTACATATTTTTGAGTGCATAAATATATATATATATGCATATATGTCTCTGTGCCTGCCTTTAATTGAGTAATGACTAAAAATGCCAGAAAATTTTATCTTTACAGCTTAGCTCTTCCCATTAGATCTTCTATATAATTATGTTGTGTTTTCCCTGTACCTAGCAAAGATTTATAACACTCTAACCAGAATAGAAATTTAATCAATAATTATTACTTTATATTAGTGTACAGATGGGTTTGTAAGGAGATCTCTTACCATATAGGAATTTGTCAAAATGTTATGACTATTTTATGAAAGTCTATTTTCCTTAGCACTAGAGACAGACCTCACACACAGACCCTGCCAGCTTAAAGTAGAAGAGGAAAAACTACCCATTTCTTGACACAATTAGTTTACTTTGAACACCAAGGCATTATAAGAACAGTAGATGAAGTCAGAAGTACAAGGTCACACCTTTAGAAACTGCTGAATGAAGAACCAACTCTAAATTTTCAGACAGTAATATGTTTTCTCTTCATGGAGTATTTTCAAAGCTGCATATAGTGGTTAGGTTTTTAGTAAAAAAAAAAAAGACTATACATAACAAGGATTTCATATAGAGATTATTTAAAATACAACCAAGAAAATTTGGCAAAGCAAACTGCCCACAAATACTAGAAGGATTGTCATGTAGGAAATGGATAAGATATTTCTATCTTACAACATAAAGCATAATTAGGAACAAAATTTGGCAGTTAGGAGGAAAGAAAGTGACTTATCCCCAAGGAAAATATCTCTAAGTATGTTTCCCAGGAATGGAAGAAATACCTAGCATTGTCTCGAGCTATTCAAACTACCATTAACCTATTAGAAAACCATCTTTTCTAGCTACTAGAGACAAATTTATTCTACTGGACCAAATGTTCTGTAAAAATCTTTTCCAAATCCCAGTTTCTAGGACTCTACTGTTAAATGACCCTCTCCCCTGTTATTTTTTTTTTGTCTCTGCGTATTCTGCCCACCTGGTATATACTTAACAATCTGTTTAGAATTAAAGGAATTACTTCTTTTTTATTTTTTTAAGTTTTTTTTTTAATTTAAGAAAGGAGACATTAACAAAACCATAGGATAGGAGGGGTACAACTCCACACAATAACCACCACCCAGTCTCCATATCCCCTCCCCTCCCCTGATAGCTTTCCCATTCTCTATCCCTCTGGGAGTATGGACCCAGGGTCCTTGTGGGTTGCAAAAAGTGGAAGGTCTGTCTACTATAACTGCTTCCCCGCTGAGCATGAGTGTTGTCTGGTCGATTCATACTCCCAGTCTGCCTCTCTCTTTCCCTATTAGGGTGGGGCTATGGGGAAGCACAGCTCCAGGACACATTGGTGGGGTCGTCAGTCTAGGAAAGAGTTGGCATCATGCTGGCATCTGGAACCTGATGGCTGAAAAGAGAGTTAACATACAAAGCCAAACAAATTGTTGAACAATCATAGATCTACAGGCTGGAATAGTGCAGATGAAATGTTGGCGGGGGGGGGGGTACTCCCTGCAGACTCTTGTGTACTTCTGCTTTCAGATATATATTTTCCCCTGGTTTATGGACACATGTGAACATATGCTCTTTCTAACTGAAACCTTAACTACCATGATTTTATTTGAAGTGGATATAATTTATCAAAAACCGAGTTTAAGGAATATGCATTTGTTTCTCATAGTATTTTGATTTGGGTCATAAATCAATTAACTAGTGTGAATGAAATGGAATGGGATGAAATGTGAAATAGTGGCTTACCTGATCATAATCCTTAAGAAGTAGGTAAGGGCACAAATTACTCAATTGGAAATTTCAACAGAGAAAGGAAAAGTGATTTGCTCAAGGTCACAGAGCTAATAAGGGATCACAGAGCTAATATATATTCACACAGCTAATGAGTTCTGGACCTGATAATGTTCTTTGGTGACTCTGAATAAATATTAATCTTGCCTCAGGAGAGCATGCATGAAGAGAAAAATTTAACTTCTAAAAGGAATTCTGAGTCCAACTGTGAGTTTATTATTTACTATTATTTGTACAGTGAACCTCTCTCTTCTCTACTTTGCTTACTAATATGTAGATGAAAAAAGCAGACATCTTTCTTTTCCTTAGAAACAGAAGTTTCTTTAAAGAAAACACTTTTACTCTGAAAGCAAAATATCCTCAACCATATTACAGCTTATAATTTTATACTTCACACAACTTTACTAAGAAAAGATGTAACAATAATAAAGATGTTTAAGTAATTGAATCCTTACTTTTGCTACTGCAATGGTACTTGTACTTTCACACTGATTTCCATTTTCCTTAATTGTATTTGAGATCAAAGATCTGTCTGTTGCACCTGTCTGCAACTCTCGCATCTGATAGGTGTTGTTCATACATCTCTGTGCCCATAGTAAAAATAAGAGGTCTGGTTAGCTTCTGATTTTGAGAATCTCAGGGGTTTAATTTTTAAAGCTACGGGATGGAGAGATGAAGGAGTTGGTAATGTATGAGTGTCGTTACTGGACTTGAAGGAAATAGCATAATAAAGACAGTATTATGAACAAAACCACTCTCCCCTCTTGAATGTCTCACTTTACTTGTTTGTTGAATGATACTTTTTTTTTTTTTATTTCTACAAATGAAATGAAAAGGAAGGTGAGGAGAGGCAAACTTAAACATCAAGTCTTTGCTGCTATTGTTTTATGTCTGCCTTCCAGTAAACTTACTACCACTGATGGCATCGTAGGTCTGGACCTCTGCACACTCCTTCCAACTGCACAGAGTGTAAGAAGGAATTTTCAGAAATTGCTCCTTGGGGGTTGAGTGTATAAGAGGTTTAAGAAATACAACATGTTGCTAATAATGCCTCAAAACTATTTAGACTATTTAAACAGATTTTAATAAATAAAATTTATGGAGAACTTCATATAAGAGATCAAAGCTGAGGGAACTGACAGAAGCCTTTTGCTTTTAAGCTTACACCAAGTATTTACACAAGGTCTACATGGAGCAGAGCAAGTTATAAGTGTTCTCACTGAGGTATAGCTCAAGTAGTGATTTTACAGTGGAGTGGAGAGATTTTGGTGATTTAAAAGGAAGCAAAATAGCTGTTTATGCTAAATTCTATATCTTAACCTACACTTTAATGACATTTTTGTTTAATTATTATAGATTCAATCATTTTCATAATCTATTTTTTACTTTAGCCTCTCCTACTTATGTAAGCTAACTAATTTTTTTAAAATTTGGAACTGAGGCTTCATGCACGTTACAAAAACACCAAGCAGCAACATTTGCAGACCACTTTTCTCATTTTTTTAGAGCAAGGAGGTGAGGAGGGAGGAAACAGACAGACAGAAAGAACAAACACCGCAGCACTACTCCACCATTGATGGAGTTCCCCTGGTACTATTCATTGTATTCTGGTGTGGTGGTGTGGATTGAACCCAGAGTCAAGCACATGGTAAGGCACAATCTACTTAACAACCTATCTTACAACCACTGATATGCTATTTTAAAGAAAACTTGTCAAGTCATAGGCAGTTGTACAAATCCTACAAATGGGTGTGGGTGGTGGGAGTGGGCCAGTGGTAGAACACCTAGTTGAACACACATACATACTATCACATGTGAGGATTTGGGTTCAAACCACCAATCCCCATCCATGGGGCAGGTGAAGCTTCACAAGTAGTGAAGCAACTGCTGCAGGTGTCTCTCCATCTTGGACTCCCTTTACCCTCTCAATTTCTCTGTCCTAGCGAATGAAAGAAAAAATAAAAATAGCCCGCTGAAATAGCTCAGTTGGGAGAGTGTTAGACTGAAGAAAAAAAAATAAATAAATTAAGAAAAAAAAAAAGGAGGGGGCAGGTGGTGGCGCACCTGGCTAAGCGCTCATGTTACAGTGCATAAGGATGAAGGTTCAAGCCCTCTGGTCCCTGCCTGCAGAGGGAAAGCTTCACAAATGGTGAAGCAGGGCTACAGGTGTCTTTCTATCTCTCTCCCTCTCTGTCTTCCCCCTACCCTCTCAATTTCTCTCTATCTCTAGATAATAAATAAATAGAAAAAAAAAGGAAAAATGGTAGTTGAGAGAAGATTCATTGTGTACTCACCTATTCCAGTGACAATCTTGATGACAATAAAAAGAAACAAAAGAATACCACAAATACAACTCGTTTCCCCATGATAATAACATGCATAACTATATTACTGCAACCAGAATATTGACATTAATATTGTCAATATATAGAGTATTTCCATCACCATAAAAATCACCATTTTGCCCTTTGATATCCACACTAATTTTATTTCTATCGTTCCTCCTCAGCACATAGTAACCACTACTCTATTCTCTCTTTTAAATTTATTTCTTTATTCTTTTTTCTTTCTTTTTTTATTTAAGAAAGGAGACATTAACAAAATCATAGGATGTGGGGGTACAACCCCACACAATTACCTCAACCCAATCTCTATATCCCATCCCCTCCCCACTAGCTTCCCCATTCTCTATCCCTCTGGGAGCATGGACCCAGGGTCATTGTGGGTTGCAGAAGGTGGAAGGTCTGGCTTCTGTAATTGCTTCCCCGCTGAATATGGGCATTGACTGGTTGATCCATACTCCCAGTCTGCCTCTCTCTTTCCCTAATAGGGTGGGTCTCTGGGGAAGCGGAGCTCCAGGGCACATTGGTGGGGTCTTCAGTCCAGGGAAGCCTGGCCGGCATCCTGATGGCATCTGGAACCTGGTGGCTGAAAAGAGAGTTAACATACAAAGCCAAACAAATTGTTGAGCAATCATGGACCCAAAGGATGGAGTAGTGGAGATAAAGTGTTGAGGGGTACTCATTGCAAACTCTAGTGTACTACCCTTTCAGGTATAGATTTGCCCTGGTTTATGTATACGTGTGGACATATGCTTTATCTCCTGGAACCTGGTCTCTATCTAGGTTTTGGGACTTTGTTAGGAAGTGAACCACCTGGGGTGGAGTTAGAGAATACTATGAAAGGAAAGGTTTCACCTGAGTGATGAAGCTGAAGGGTTGTTAAAGTAAAAACCCTGTGGTGAGGGGGAGGATGGACATGCGGCTTCCTGGGCCAATGGGGGTGGGGATGGGGTGGGGTAGGGCTGGGTGGGTGGGATGGGACACAATCTTTTGGTGGTGGGAATGGTGTTTATGTACACACCTATTAAATTGTAGATATATAAATCACTATTTAATTAATATGGGGGGAATTGATTGTATGTCTAACAAAGGGACTTTTCAAAGTTAACCCAATTACCAAATAATGTGATGTTAACAATAATTATCCATTGTCTTCTTGAACAGCAGGAACAGCTAAGACAGCAGGAACCTCACATTTCGACTATAGAGCCTAAACTTCCCCCAGTCCTGGGACCCTAGGGTAGGGCCCATTTTCCCATATGCTTCTCCCAATTCTTATCAAATAATATTGCATCTGCTGATCACAACCTAATCAACACAATGAGTGCCACCCCAGCATGCTTCACTTTTTAAAAATTTATTATTAGATAGAGACAGAGAGAAATTTAGAGGGGAGGAGATAGAGAAGGAGCAAGACAGAGAGACACCTGCATCCTAGAATTACCACTCCTGAAGTTTTCCCCCTGCAGGTGGGAACCAGGGCCTTGGACCTGGGTCCTTGTGCACTCTAATGTGAGTGCTTAATCAGGTGTGCCACTGTGTGGCCAGTCTATTCTCTATACAGATATTATTTAAAAAATGTGTATTCATGGTACCATATGTTTTAGCCTTTGGAACTGATATTTCCACTCTCAAATTCTCTATGGTTTGATCCAGGTTGTTGCCTGATTAAATATATATGTGTTTCACAGAACTTTGGTAGTGAAACTATACCTATTTTTAGACTAATCATAATTACACAGTTATGACTAATTACACAATTCCTTATAGACATTCTGATTTTTGTTTTGAGGTGACTTCATATTTTTTGTTGATTTCCTTCCCCATTTGCTTCTGTCCCTTCATGTGGGTGATTTTCTATAACAGTTTTTCTCATTGATTTAAATTGTGCTTTCTATGGGTATTTCTTTTACATTTAGTTTTGTGGTTACCATGAGTACTATGTCTAACTTCTTATATCTAAAACTGTCTTTTTAAATTTGGTATTGACTCACTGTCATCAGATATTACCACTGTTTCTACCTTTTCCCCTTTCTATCTTATTGTTTTTTTCCTGTTGCTCTTATTTGTGTTTTTGTTCTATTATACTCCTGACCACCTCACAAAAAGTTTGTATTCCTTTGCTTCTTCTTTTCTTATGTGACTCCTTTTTGTAATTATTTCAGGGTAGAACTGAAATGGTGGTGGCAAATTTCTATATATTTTCTTGGTTTGAGAAGACCTTTATTTTCCACTTATATCTGAAGGAAAATTCTGTAAGGTAGAGTAATCATGACTGGTAGTTTTTATCTTTTAGTGCCTTAAACATGTCATTTTCCTCTCTCCTTGCCTCTGGAGTTTGTGATGAGGAATCTGATGAAAATCTTATAGTCCTGCATTTGTATATCACTTTAGTCCTTTTCTGAGCATCTTGCAATATTTTTTCTTTGTTCTTCAATTCTGATAGTTTTACAATGATGTGTCTTGGTATTGATTTCTTTAGAATCAGGAATTTGGGTATTTTCTCAGCTTCCTAGATGTCTATATTCTGAAGATTGTTCAGATGTGGAAATTTTTATTCTATGATTTCCTTTGAGTATAGTCTCTGTTCTCTCTCTCCCCTCCAAAAAAACCTCTTTATTTGTCTTTCTGGTGGAGTCTGCTATTCTGATGGAGTTGCTTCATATTTCCTAAACCTTTCTTCTCCATCTATCTTTGAATTCACAGAGTGAGTTCATTTTATCTTTTAACCCTATATTCTCTCCTCTGCATGAGTAAATCTACTTTCTAGACATGCTGAGTCTTTACTGCACTCAAAGTGTCTTTCATACCCTGAAACTCTGGTTGAAGTCTTTCTTCCATGTCTCCTAACTCCTTAGATTTCTCAGTTTACACCTTTACTTTCAACTTTTCTAACTTTTTAGTGAACTCTTTTTGGAGATCTTTTGTGTTTTCTAATTCTCTAGTGAAATAATCTTTCAGTTCTTGAATATGTTTCTCAGCGTAAAGTTTAGATTCTTGGATTGCTTTCACAGTGAATTTTTTCTAAATTCTATCTATGATAAGTCCTCCAGTTTTGTATATTCTTGGGACTTTTCTATTATTTTTCTTCCTATAAGTTCTCCTACATTGGCAAACAAATTTGTCATATATGCTTCTGCTTAAACAATATTTATATTGTTGAACTACCAGGTGTTGTTGTGGCCATGGTGGTTGATTTCCCTTTGTTTATGTATTGTGGGGCTAGGGAGAGGATAAATATTGCCAGCTTGTAACCAGCTTGCTTTTATGCCTGAGTGAAATGCAGTCTTTAAGCCCACACCCAGACCTCTAAGAACTAGATGTATGAGAGCTGTTTCTTGTGTATTCTCTAAGAGGCAGGATTAATTTTTCCAGCTAACTAACTTCTAGGGTTTTTTTTTATTTTTTTTGCCTCCAGGGTTATCGCTGGGGCTCAGTGCCTGCACTATGAATCTACTGCTCTTGGAGGCTATGTTTTCTCCTTTTGTTGCCCTTGTTTATAGTTGCTATTATCATTATTGTTGTTAGTAGTATTGTTGTTATTGTTGCCAGATAGGACAGTGAGAAATGGAGAGAGGAGGGAGACAAAGAGTGGGAGAGAAAGATAGACACTTGCAGACCTGCTTCACAGCCTGTGAAGTAACCCCCCTGCATGTGGGGAGCTGGGGGCTCAAACCAGGATCTTTACACTGTCCTTGCACTTCAGGCCATGTGTGCTTAACCTGCTGTGCCACCGCCTGGTGCCCTGAAGGTCTCTTTAATCTACTTTTAATTTTTTTTTGGGGTGTGGACAGACTGCACAACTTCTTTTTTAAGTATTTAAAATTAATTAATTAATTATTGGATAAAGACAGAGAGAAATTGAGAAGAAAAGAGGAGATATAGAGGGAGAGAGAGACACTAGCAGATCTTTATTACCAGTGAAACTTTTTCCATGCAATTGGGGACCAGGGACTTGAATGTGGGTTCTTGCATATTGTAATATGAGCACTTAACTAGGTGCACCACTGCCTGACTCCTGAACACAACTTCTCAGTAAGGTTATTTCTCTGTGACCTTGGTGACTCACTTTAAAACATCTGTGCTCTGATGTCTCTGAGATCACAGTTAAAAGATATGAGATTACCCACTTTCCTGCAACCTGTATATCTTTTTGAAAAGTTTCAAATAAATAAAAATTATATATAAGTAATAAATCCATTAAGAACTTTAAATTATTAAAATTATTTAAACTTTAAATTGGCATATGGTAACTTTTGGTGTATTGATAGTTTCTTCACAGCAAGGGATTGCATCTTATTTACCTTTATAGTTTCAACACAAGTAATCAGAATCCAGCACTTTATATGCATTCAAAATATAATGTTGACAACTGAGTGAACATCAGTGTTCTATCTTTAGTTCACTATCATCACAATGTATTTGATAGCTGATACACAGAAGCTTGATAGTAGATCTCAAATTCTTTATCTAATGTTGGGCCTTAAAGCCTTTGTCCCCCCCCCCCCCCCAGCTGCTCCATTGCTGACACTATGGTCTATTTACATAATCATTTTTTTCCTGAAAGATCCCCACCACGTCATCCCCTCAGGGTATTGTTAATTCAGTTAAAACCATCACAGCAGTTACTAAGGATGCTTCCACCTTCCCAGCATGCCTTTTGCCTCTATCCAATCCCTTTCTTAGCCATTTCCATTTCTGACTTGCCACTTCCAGTTTTTACCCTATAAAGCCTGCTGCTGTCCCGGTTTCACTCTCTCTTTTTCTCTTCCATGTCCCAACCTGGAGAAAGGATGGCATGCATAGTGGGAGGTGGTCATTTTGCTAGCTCCACATAGCATAAACCTGCTGTGCTCACACCCAACTCTTGAGCATCAGCATGAATAAAGATTTGCGTTCCCACTCTGCCATGGGTTCCTGGTCTCTTCTCTCTCTCACAATGCAACCCAACAAATTATCATTTCAAATTTATTTTAAGTGTGACTTAATCTTTCAGTGTTTCACATTACCCATTTAAAAATAGTTATCTGCTGTGCTACTTCCCAACTCCCTATTTTTTTCATATTTATTTATTTATTCCCTTTTGTTGCTCTTGTTGTTTTATTGTTGTAGTTATTATTGATGTAATCATTGTTGGATAGGGAAGAGAGAAATGTAGAGAGGAGGTGAGAAAGCTAGACACCTATAGACCTGCTTCACTGCTTCTGAAGTGACTCCCCTGTAGGTGTGCTTGAACCGGGTTCCTTATGCCTGTCCTTGTGCTTTGCACTATGTGCGCTTAACCCACTGTGATGCCACCTGACTCCTGAGAACCACTTTTATTTTATAGATGAGATAGTAAAGGACCTCAAAAATTATTTTCAGTTTCCTCAGTGTGGTTCACATTATCCAAAGTGGTGCACACTGGGTAGTTACTAACAGATTATCTCTCAACTGACAATGAATGATTTTTAAAAAGATTCTGGCTAAGGTTAGTAAGATAATGAAAAATATGGCTACACACAATACAACTAAGAGATCAGGTTGTGTGTAATCAAAACAGAGATAGAGGCTCCATCCTCTAGCACTGTTACCTGTGGACTGAATATGCATTCACCCATTTCAGTATTGTGCCATGACCATTGGAACAGGTACAAATAACGAGTGTGCAAAATATTTATGTGACTCTGTGTAAGCCAATAGTCACTTTCGGTGATGCAGATTGTGTCAGTAAGATATCTCCAATGGGTATTTCTCTGAGCTTCTTTCTTCAGTATATTTTTCATTAAAACCACTTGGATAGATACTAATTATGGTCACTGTCAGGTAGTTTCAGTTGTCTTGAATTCATTTCTTGTCTGTAGTTTCAAAATAAAATTGCTGAGGCTAGCCAGTGACATATGTGGTACAGTATGAAGATTACCATGTTCAAGGACATGGGTTTAAGATCTTGTGGTTCCCACCAGCAGGGAGAGAAGCTTCACAAGTGACAGAGCAGTGCTGTTGGTGTCCTCCTTTTTCTCTGCCTCTTTCTCTCTCTTTCTTTCCCTATAGAGGTCTCTCAACCTCTATAAAAAATAATGGCCTCTGGGAATGGTGAAAAAAGTTATTTGCTAATTATTCACAGAGAAATAATATAACTGACATATATGGTGTCCGAACTTTATACACAAGTCCAAAGTGTTATCTGCTTCTCTACCTCTGGTTCACAGTTTCCTTTATCGTCAAAATAAAATATTGACAGTAACTACCTCAAATGATTGTGATGAGCACATAACATTAAATATATAGTAATTCATTAGTCTGATAATTAGTGTTTAGTTTATTAGGGTGTAGTGCAGTGGTTGGTAGGTAATAAGTTATACTCATATTAGCTATAATAAATTTTCGATGCTAGCATTTATCAAGAGAAAGAAAAGTGAAAAATGAGAAAATGAGGGAAAACATTGCTTTGGTAGAAAGTATTAAATTTTGTACAAGAATGTTTAAACTATATAACTGGAGGATTTTTATGCATACATTATTTTGAAATTCTTAACTATCAAAAGGGTTGCAGTTCTGATGTATCCCTTATGAGATGGACTGTGTTTCATCACTGAGATGACACAATAAATAGCAGCAATGAAATGAAGTAATTTTAGAATGCAGACATAATGAAAATTCTAAGGCAAGTTCACTACCATTGATAATATCAGCAAATTTAAATGTACTAAAAATGTACCTTATAAAGAATGCTACTAAGAAAATGGACAGGAGTAACTTTATTCAAGAACAATTGTCCATTGCTTTCACTCTAAGCCAGGGAGCCACTGGCAGCCAGAGTGGGTCTTTTCACTGAAATTACTAAATAAATCACATTTTTCTATACTAGCTTGACATGATTTTCAATATACAGTTAATAGATGAAAATAAAATGTCTTAACCCTGAAGATGATTTTTTTCTTTTATTATACTCACACTGTTTTTTAATTTACTGCTATGCCTATTTCCATTCAAAGGAAATAAAATCGTGACTATTGATTTTGGATAACTCAGGTCATGACCTCACCATTTTAAGGTATCATTATCCCTTTATTTTTCGAATACTTAAAAAACTCTGAGAGAATATTTGTAAAAAGTTAAGTGGTTTATAGTAAATAATGGTATTAAGACTAGAACTTGTATTTTGAAAGTTCTGGTTCAATGAAGTCCCAGTGAATCTGGCATTTAGAAGATACTGGAAGAAATGAAAAAATGGGTAAGAAGAGAAATGGCCAGAAACATGGTCTACTATTTCAATAAAACTTTACCTTTGATTAGTCATTCTGAAAATCTGATATATCTACTAATTACCTTCTCAGGAGAATACCCAATAGAGTGTATATGTTACCATATGCAAGGACCCAGCTTCAAGTCTCTGGTTTCCTTCTGCAAAGGAAGAAGTTTTGTGAATGGCAAAGTCATGCTGCAAGTGTCTCTCTTTCTCCCTCTCTATCTTTCCCTTTACTCTTAATTTCTCTGTCTCTATCAATAAGAAAGAGAGTAAAGAAGGAAAATGAAAGAAAAAGAAATGAAAAGAAGGGAAAAAATGGTCAGTGGAATAGATAGATTCATTGTGCAGACACTGAAGCCCAATAATACTCTCTAGTGGGGTATATCCCCAGGAGAGGATATATACCCCAAGGAATCCATAATGCCCAACCAAAAAGATATGTGTACACCTATGTTCATAGCAGCACAATTCATAATAGCTAAAACCTGGAAGCAACCCAGGTGCCCAACAGCAGATGAGTGGCTGAGAAAGCTGTGGTATATATACACAATGGAATACTATACAGCTATTAAGAAGAATGAACCCACCTTATCTGACCCATCTTGGATGGAGCTAGAAGGAATTATGTTAAGTGAGCTAAGTCAGAATGATAAAGATGATTATGGGATGACCCCAGTCATCAACAGAAGTTGAGAAAGAAGAACAGAAAGGGAAACTAAAAGGAGGATCTGATTAAATCGAGAGTAGGGCACCAAAGTAAAAACCCTGGTAGGGGGGGACATTCGGCTTCCCAGAATGACAGGGGGTGGGGGTGGGTGGGTGGAATGGGACACAGTCTTTTGGTGGTGGGAATGTTGTTTATGTACACTCTTATTAATTTGTAGTCTTATAAATCTCTATTTAATTAATATGAGAGGGGAAAAATTGATTGTATGTCTCAAACATTTTAAAGCACAGACTGAGTCTTTTTAATACATAGACTGAATCTTTGATATGTTGACTCTCTCAAAAGCCTAGACCAGGGAGAACAGAAGCAACCAGTGGCATAGCTATATACAGGATGTTGGGTATTATACAGCAATTCCTAACAAAGGGACTTTTCAAAGTTAACCCAATTACCAAATAATGTGATGATAACAATAACTATCTACTGTCTTCTTGAACCCTAAGACAGCAGAAACCTCACATTTCCACTATAGAGCCTATATTTCCCCCAGTCCTCTAACCTTAGGGTGGGATGCACTTTCCTGCATGCTTCTCTCAATTCATATGATAATACTGCATCCGTGGATAGCAACCTAATCAACGCAATGAGTGCCACCCCAGCATGCTTCACTTCAGACTGTGTTCAGAGACTTCAGGTGTGGAATGACAACCCTTCAGCTTCATTACTTGGGTGAGACTTTTCTTTTCATAGTATTCACTAATTCCATTCCAGGCGGTTCACTTCCTAAAAAAGTCCCAAAACCTAGATATAGACCATGTCCCCTGAGATAGAGCATATGTTCACATGTATCCATAAACTAGGGCAAAATATATACCTGAAAACAGAAGTACACAATAGTCTGCAGTGAGTACCGCCCCCCCAACACTTCATCTGCACTATTCCAGCCTTTAGGTCTATAATGGTTCAACAATTTGTTTGGCTTTGTATGTTAACTCTCTTTTCAGCCACCGGGTTCCAGATGCCAGCATGATGCCTACCAGACTTCCCTGAACAGACAACCCACCAATGTCTCCTGGAGCACAGCTTCCCCAGAGCCCCACCCTACTAGGGAAAGAGAGAGGCAGACTGGGAGTATGGATCGAATAGTCAGTGCCCATGTTGAGCAGGGAAGCAATTACAGAAGCCAGACCTTTTACCTTCTGCAACCTGCAATGATCTTGGGTCAATACTCCCAGAGGGTTAAAGAATAGGAAAGCTATCAGGGGAGGGAGTGGGATATGGAGATCTGGTGGTGGGAACTGTGTGGAGTTGTACCCCTCCTATCCTACATTTTTTTTAATGTCTCCTTTTTAAAATAAATAAATAAATAAAAAGGAGAAAGAGGAAAATAAAGTAATACTGATAGTACTGGGTAACAATAGCCTTTGAAACTTAGTAATGAACATATTTTTAAAATACTGATTGTTGAAATATTAGAATTTCATCTTAGGGAGTTATAACCTCTCAAAGTCTTTGTACACATAATTATTTATATTCTATAATAACTATTGAAATAAGGCACACTCGTGGGATGAGGAAAAACTAAATAGATTTTATCATGCTTTATTTTTGAAAATAATAATTGTAAATTATATAATTTCTTATATTTTAGTATTTGATTTGATTATGATAAGACTTTAACTTAGAATATTTCTACAGTGAGGAAACATAATATGCTTCCCCTATCAAATAACTTTTGTGATTAAGTAATATTACCTTGTATTAACAAGGTATATTTATGTAACCAGAGATAAACATAATATGTTTCCCCCTATCAAATAACTTTTGTGATTAAGTAATACTTAACAAGGTATATTTAGGTAACCAGAGATATCTTTAAACAAGGATACTCATGTTAAACTTGCAATCCATTTACTGCAAGTCACTGTTGGGGACTACATAAAAATTTCAAGAGACATTGTGAGTTTTTATTTCTGGCTTATAACTTAATATATATTTCTTATTAAGGAAATGTAAAATCACTTCTAGGACAGTGACTTTAAATTATATAGTTGAAGAATGAAACAGACATAGGGAAGTCATAGCAAAGAAAAAGGATCTATATTCTGTTTGGAAAAACAAAGTAAATAACGTATTTATTTATTTTATATTTTCCCTCCAAATGTAGGAAATACTTCCAGGACTAATTGGATACAGTTTTTAAATCTCTTATTGAAGGTACTTTCTTTTTATTTAAAAATATTGTCAGGAAAATCTGAATAATTTCATTTCATTAATAAATTTAGACAATCTTCCCTTCAAGGATAAGATATATTCATGCTGAGGGATAAAGACTGAAAATTCAAATACAAGTTCATTCCTGTAGCACAGTACCAATGTTGCCCATTCCAAGAAACATACTTTACAATTACAATTCTCCACTACCTCTAAAGAAAGCCACTTAACTGTGATGTTTTTGATATTCTTACTTGATCTTAAAGAAAAAAAAAAACAAGTTTTATTCATAAAGTGTATGGATCCATATATGAAAATACCTGGTAGACATTCAATTATCTTGGTTCTTATTCTTCAAACCATGTATTACTACATTTGTTCTCAGAGCCTAGTAACTGTAAACAATTCAACATTTGTTTGTTGAGCGTGTTTTTAATATGGTAGGCTCAATAGCTGGTTCTGGGGATAGTAAGATGAATAAGACTCAACATATGCCCTCAGGAACCTCATAGATGAAGGATAAGGAGTGATCCATAAGGTTGTAATTTCAATACAATATAGTCAGTGCTTTGGGAGATGTGTGCACATAATATAGTGAATATGAAAAGGCACTAAATGTTGCCTGGAGACAGAAATGCTAAAACAATTGAAATAAACAATGCAGTTGGGTGCATACAGATGTCCATAGGGGCCAACATAAACAAAATTATGGGGTTTAAAACATCATGGTGAATTTGGCAGTTGCTGGAATTGGGAGGATTTATGTGGCTGGAGAGTTAAGTGTGTGAGACATGAGACAGAGTGGTAAGTTTCAGTTAAAGTATGAATGTGGAGAAATATTTTGAGAAACAATGCAACATACAAACAGTTTTGTTGACTTATAGTTCCAAAGACACAGCAAAGTTTTCTTGATGGATATGTGAGATTGGGACAGATGAGGGGATATAAAGAATTTATAAAGAAGGAAAACAGTGAAAATGATCTAGCACCTTGAATTACTGATAGTGATTGAAATAAGCAAGACTGTGCAGAATGGTGGCTTTACTCAAGTGTTCTCTTATCAAAAATATATTATGAGGTGTGGGTACATAGCATAATTATTGTGCAAAGAAATCCTCACTGTTGGTATGCTTCTGGATTCTGCTTGTGAAGCCTTCTGTTTTTATCATCACATTGGGTTCACTTTGTGTTGCTCGCGATGTGTTCTGTTTGCATGTCCACTGTTGGCTGGGCACTCCCTGTCTCTGGGATATTGGTTTGGCCCTTGCTCCCCCTGCCTCTGGGACATTTGGTTTAGTCCTCGCTGGTTTTTCCTTCTCCACGCCCCGTATCATACATATTTCTTTTGTTCCTGACTCTTCCGCCTCAGGAGGGATGTCGAAGAGATAAAGGACAGAATTGTTTTGTGATTAGGTTGTTGGACTGCATCCTCACTCATAAATAAAGATTGAACTGCGTTCTCAGCTCAGCCATGAGTCCCTGGTCGTCTCTGTCTCCCACCCGCAAAGCTAATCCAGCACCTCACTCTCATGCCTGAGGCTCCAAAGTCCCAGGTACAATGCCCTGCACCACCATAAACCAGAGGTGAACAGTGCCCGGCTATATATATATATATATATATATATATATATATATATATATATGGAATATATAATATATAAATTTCAATTTTAGCTTTACTCATATGATTGATATCTTGTCAATTAATTAGTGCTTATTACAGTGATGTAGTATGGCTGGAACTGTTAGACATGTGCTGTAGTGGAGATGTAAAAGAGGTCTAGGATTCTCGTTAGGACTCCTTGGGACTCTATATACACTGCATCTGGGGAGACGCAGTGTCTATAGAATGTACAGAGCTCTAGGGGCTCCATTTGAGTTCCTTCATTACCACTAGGCTCTTTTCATCATTGCAACTAATATTACTAGTCTCCTGTGTATCCTTTGCATGCTAGTACATGCAGACAAATATTTCAGTGGACACATAAAATATAATAAAAACACATCTAAAAAATGTAGCCTAGTGAATATAAGGAGAATATTTTACCTAAGCAACTACAAAACATACATTGTACTCTTTCCAAGAAACCATGGAACGCTTTCACAAATTGATTAATACTGGGATAAAACAAAGTCTCAACAAAAACTAAGAATTACTATTATAGAAACTATATTCTAAAATATTATATTCTCTATTAGAATTCAGTAACAGTCTAGGTTAAGAAATATAATACAAACAGTCACAGGTCTCCTGGGTATTAGCATGTGTTCAAGAGGTAGCAGAAAGAAGTAATAATTGACCTAATCAATGCAGTGAGTGCCACCCTAGCATGCTTCACTTCAAACTGTGTCCAGAGACTTCAGGTGTGGAATGACAACCATTCAGCTTCATCACTTGGGTGAGACCTTTCATTTCATTGTATTCTCTAATTCCATTCTAGGCAGTTCACTTCCTAACAAAGTCCCAAAACCTACATATAGATCAGATCCCCTGAGATAGAGCATATGTTCACATGTATCCACAAACTAGGGCAAAATATATACCTAAAAGCAGAAGTACACAATAGTCTGCAGTGAATACCCACCCCCACCCCCAACATTTCGTCTGTACTATTCCAGCCTTTAGGTCCATAACGGTTCAACAATATGTTTGGCTTTGAATGTTAAATCTCCTTTCAGCCACCACTTTCCAGATGCCAGCATGATGCCTACCAGACTTCCCTGGAAGACAACCCCACCAATGTGTCCTGGAGCTCTACTTCCCCAGAGATCCACCCTACTAGGGAAAGAGAGAGGCAGATTGGGGGTATGGATCAACCTGTCAGCGCCCGTGTTCAGCAGGGAGGCATTACAGAACCAGACCTTCTACCTTCTTCAACCCACAATGACCTTGGGTCCATACTCCTAGAGGGTTAAAGAATAGGAAAGCTATCAGGGGAGAGGATGGGATACAGAGATCAGGTGATGGGAATTGTATGGAGTTGTACTCCTCCTATCCTATGATTTTGTTAATGTCTCTTTTTTTTTTTTTCAGTATTGTCTTTTTTTCCTTTTTTTTAAATTTATTTTTTATTTAAGAAAGGAAAAATTAACAAAACCATAGGGTAGGAGGGGTACAACTGCACACAATTCCTGCCACCCAATCTCCATATCCCATTCCCTCCCCTGATAGCTTTCCCACTCTCTATCCCTCAGGGAGCATGGACCCAGGGTCATTGTGGATTGCAGAAGGTGGAAGGTCTGGCTTCTGTAATTGCTTCCCCACTGAACATGGGTGTTGACTGGTGAGTCCATACTCCCAGTCTGCCTGTCTCTTTCCCTAGGAGGTGGGTCTCTGGGGAAGCGGAGCTCCAGGGCACATTGGTGGGGTCTTCAGTCCAGGGAAGCCTGGCCGGCATCCTGATGGCATCTGGAACCTGGTGGCTGAAAAGAGAGTTAACATACAAAGCCAAACAAATTGTTGAGCAATCATGGACCCAAAGGTTGGAATAGTGGAGAGGAAGTGTTGGGGGAGGGTACTCACTGCACACTCTAGTGTACTTCTGCTTTAAGGTATATATTTTGCACTAGCTTATGGATACGTGTGGACATATGCTCACTCTCAAAGAACCTGGTCTATATCCAGGTTTTGGGACTTTGTTAGAAAGTCGACCACCTGGGATAGAATTAGAGAATACTATGAAAGGAAAGGTCTCACCGAGTGATGAAGCTGAAGGGTTGTCATTGGACACCTGTATCTCTGGACACAGTCTGAGCTGAAGCATGTTGAGGTGGCAATCCTTGCGTTGATAAGATTGTGATCGGCAGGTGCAATATTATTTGATATGGATTGGGAGAGGCATGCGGAAAAGTGGTTCCTATCCTAAGGTTTCAGGACTGGGGGAAATATGGGCTCTATAGTGGAGATGAGAGGTTCTTGCTGTCTTAGGGTTCAAAAAGACAATGAATAGTTAATGTTATCATCACATTATTTGATAATTGGGTTAACTTTGAAAAGTCCTTTTGCTAGGGTTTGCTGTATAGTACCCCGTATCTTATATAGTGGTGCCACTGGTTGTTTCTGATCTACTTGGTCTAGGCTTCTGAGAGAGTCCGCATAATAAATATACAGCCTATATATTAAAAAGACTCAGTCTGTGTTTTAAAAACTTCGAGACATACAATTAATTTTCTCCCCTCATATTAATTAACTAGTGATTTATATGACTACATTTTACTAGGAGTGTACATAAACACTATTCCCACCACCAAAAGACTGTGTCCCATTCCACTCACCACCCCCACCCTCCACCAGCCAGGAAGCCGCATGTTCACCCTCCCCCTTAACACAGGGTTTTTACTTTCGTGCCCTACTTTCAATTTAGACAGGTACTGCTTTTAGTTTCCCTTTCAGATCTTCTTAGTCAACTTCTGTTGATTAGTGGAATCATCCCATACTCATCTTTATCTTTCTGACTTAGCTCACTTAACATAATTCCTTCTAGCTCTGTCCAAGATGGGTCAGAGAAGGTGGGTTCATTGTTCTTGATAGCTGTATAGTATTCCATTATGTATATATACCACAGCTTTCTCAGCTACTCATCTGTTGTTGGGCACCTGGGTTGCTTCCAGGTTTTAGCTATTATGAATTGGGCTGCTATAACATAGGAGTACACACCTCTTTTTGGTTGGGTGTTATGGATTCCTTGGGTTATAACCCCAGGAGAGGAATTACTGGATCATATGGAAGGTCTATGTCTAGCCTTGTGAGAGTTCTCCAGACTGCTCTCCATAGAGGCTGGACCAATTTACATTCCCAACAGCAATGCAAAAGAGTTCCTCTGTCCCCACATCCTCTCCAGCATTTGTTGCTGCTGTCCTTTTTGATGTATACCATTCTTACAGGTGTGAGGTGGTATCTTAGTGTTGTCTTAATTTGCATTTCTCTGACAATCAGCGACCTGGAGCAGTTTTCCATATGTTTGTTAGCCTTTTGGATCTCCTCAGAGGTGAGTATTTTGTTCATATCCTCTGCTCATTATTGGATAGGGTCATTTGCTTTTTTGGTGCTAAGTTTGCTGAGCTCTTTATATATTTTGGTGATTAGTTTCTTGTCTAATGTATGGCATGTGAAGATCTTCTCCCATTCTGTGAGGGGTATCTTTGTTTGTGTTACAGTTTCTTTGGCTGTGCAGAAGCTTTTCAATTTGATATAGTCCCATTTGTTTGTTTCTGCTTTAGTATTTCTTGCAATTGGGTTTATTTCATCAAAGATGTCCTTGATGTGTAGGTGGGAAAGTGTTTTACCCATGTTTTCCTCTAAGTATTTGATTGTTTCTGGTCTAACATCCAGGTCTTTGATTCATTTGAAGTTGATTTTTGTTTCTGGCGACATAAAGTGGTTCAGTTTCATTGTTCTGCATGTAATAACCCAGTTTTCCCAGCAACATTTATTGAAAAGAGCCTTCTTCTTCCATTTAGCCCTTTGTGCCCCCTTATCAAAGATTAAATGTCCATAGGTGTGGAGATTTATTTGGGCTTTCAAGTCTGTTGCACTGGTCTGTGTGCTTATTTTTGTTCCAGTACCATGCTGTTTTGATGATGATGGCTTTGTAATATAGTTTGAGATGTGAGAGTGTGATGTCTCCAATTCTGTTTCTTTTCCTCAAGATGGTTTTGGCAATTCTATGTGTTTTCTGGTTCCAGATAAATGATTGTAGTGTTTGTTCCATTCTCTTAAAGAAGCTTGGTGGAACTTAAATTGGTATTGCATGAAATTTGTATGTGGCTCTGGGGAGAATATTTATTTTGATGATATTTATTCTTCCAATCCATGAGCATGGGATATCTTTCCATTTCTTTGTATCAGTTTCTATTTCATTGAAGAGTGACTCAGAGTTTTTAGTGTACAAGTCTTCCACTTCTTTGGTCAACTTTATTCCTAGGTATTTTATTGAATTTTCTGAAACAGTAAATGGGACTGATTTCTGGATGTCTTCTTCTTCAGATTTAGTGTTTGCATAAAGAAATGCCACTGATATTTGTACATTGATTTTGTAGCCTAATACCTTGCTGTATTGCCTAATAACTTCCAGTAGTTTTCTGCTGGATTCTTTAGGTTTTTCTATGTATACTATCATGTCATCTGCAAATAGTGAGAGCTTGACTTCTTCCCTTGCAATCTGTATTCACTTGATTTCTTTCTCTTGCCTGATTGCTATGGGAAGAACTTCCAATACTATGTTGAAGAGTAATGGTGACAGTGGACAGCCATGTCTAGTCCCCGATCTGAGGGGGAATGCTTTCAGCTTCTGTGCATTGAGTATGATGTTGGCTATAGGTTTGCTATATATAGACTCCACTATCTTGAGGAATTTCCCATCTATTCCCATCTTTTTTAGAGTTTTGAGCATGAATGGGTGTTGAATTTTGTCAGAGGCTTTCTCTGCATCTATTGAGATAGTCATGTGGTTTTGGCTTTGCTTTTATTATGTGGTGAATGACATTGATTGACTTGCGGATGTTGAACCAGCCTTGCACTCCTGGGATGAATCCCACTTGGTCGTGATGAACAATCTTTTTGATATGCTGCTGTATCCAGTTGGCCAAGATCTTGTTTAATATTCTGGCATTTATGTTCATCAGAGATATTGGTCTATAGTTTTCCTTTTTTGTTGTGTCTCTATCTGCTTTTGGTATCAGGGTGATGTTGGCTTCATAGAAGGTGGAAGGGAAACTATTCCTGTTTCTTCAATCTTATGGAAAAGCTTAAGAAGTATGGGTACTAACTGTTTCCTGAAAGTTTTGTAGAATTTGTTTGTGAAGCCGTCTGGTGCAGGACTTTTGTTGTTAGGGAGATTCTTAATAACGGTTTCAATTTCTTTGTCTGTGATTGGTGCATTTAGGTTTTGTAGTTCTTCTTGGTTCAGTTTTGGAAGGGCAAATATTTCTAGGAATTCTCCCATTTCTTTCAGATTCTCTAGCTTGGTGGCGTATAGTTCTTTGTAGAAGTTTCGCACTATTTTCTGGATTTCTGTGGTGTCAGTTGTGATATCTCCTCCATCGTTTACAATTCTATTAATTTGAGTCTTCTCTCTTTTTTGTTTGGTGAGTCTGGCTAGAGGTTTGTCAATTTTGTTTAATCTTTCAATGAACTAACATTTGGCTTCATTGATCTTTTGTATGGTTCTTTTATTTTCGATGTTGTTTATTTCTGCTCTAATTTTAGTGATTTCTGTCCTTCTGGTTGCTTTAGGGTTCCTTTATTCCTCTTCCTCTAAGTCCTTGAGGTGTACAGTATGGTCGTCCTTTTGAGCTTTTTCTAGTTGTTTAATATGTGATTGTATGGCTATAAGTTTCCCTCTGAATACTGCTTTAGCTGTGTCCCAAATATTTTGATAGGTTGTATCTTCATTTTCATTTGTTTCCAGGAACATTTGAATTTCTTGTTAGTGACTCTCTGTTCTAGTGGTTGTTCAGGAGTATGTTGTTTAGTTTCCAAATTCTGTGACTTTTAATAATGTTCTGTTTGTTGTTAAATGTTAGTTTTACTCCCCTGTGGTCTGAGAAGATACTTGGAATGATTGCAATGTCTTGAATTTATTGATGTTGTCTTTGTGGCCTAACATATGGTCTGTCCTTGAGTATGTGTTATGTGGATTTGAAAAAAATGTGTATTCCAGTTTTTGGTGTGAAGGACTCTGAAAATGTCCAAGAGGTCTAGTCTGTCAGTCCCTTCATTTAATTCTCTTGTTTCTTCATTGATTCTCTGCTTTGTTGATCTGTCTAAGTGTGAGAGTGGGGTGTTAAAGTCTCCCACTATTATTGTATTACTATTGATTTTTTTTTGAAGTTCTTTCAGTAGGTGCTTGATGTATTTAGATGGTCCCTCACTGGGTGCAGAGATGTTAATAATTGCTAAGTCTCCTTGGCTGATTGATCCTCTAATCATTATGTAATGTCCTTGCCTATCTTTTATTACTTTATTTAATTTAAAATCTCTTGTGTGTGAGATGAAAATGGCTGTTCCTGCCCTTTTTTGTGGTCCCTTAGCCTGTATGATAGTTTTACATCCTTTCACTTTAAGTCTGTGTTTATCTTGTGACAGATGGGATTCTTGCAAGCAGCATATGGTTGTGCTATGTTTTCTGATCCACCCCCCAACTCTGTGCCTTTTGATGTGTGAGTTTAAGCCACATAATAGACATTTATTGATATTATGAATTTAATGTATTGTAGTGTCCTTGTTCAACAAATTTTTATTTGCTCTGATATATTGCCAGTATTATAGTGATGTTCTTGTTTATAAGAGGTCTTTTCAAATCTTTTTCAGGGCCAGTTTGGTGATGGTTGCCTCCTTTAACTGTTGTTTGTCTAAGAAGGTTTTGATCCCTCCATCTAGTTTGAATGAATATTATCCTTGGTTGAAACCCTTTTTCATTCAGGGCTCAATAGATATCTTTCCATTCTTTTCTGGCCTTTAGAGTTTGAGTGGAGAAGTCTGCTGATAGTCTTATGGGTTTTCCCCTGTATATGACTTTTTGTTTTTCTCTTGCAGCATTTAGAATCCTTTCTTTATCTTTACTTCTTCTCATTGTGACTATGATGTGTCTTCAGGTCTGGGTTGATTCTGTTTGGGAATCTCTGGGCCCCTTGAATCTTAATGTCCTTTCTGTTATTCAGGTCTGGGAAGTTTTTTTCTATAATTTCCTCTAGAATGTTTCCTTCCCCTTCCTCTCTTTCTTCCTCTGGCAGGCAAATGATATGAATGTTACTTCTTTTGAGATCATCCCATATGTGTCTGTTGTTGTTTTCAGTGTCTCTTAATCTCATTTTGAGCTCTTTAACCTCTTTCTTAGTTTCCTTTAATCATCCTCTGTCTGACTAATTCTGTTTTATGCTTCTGTTAGTCTGCTTTCCCTTCCCTCAGCTTCTTTCCTCAGTTCAGCTATTTCAACTTTCAGTTTTCTAATTGCCTCAAGATAATCAGTATTTTCCTTGGGGATTTCAACTTTTGTTTCTCTAATACTGCCATTCCTTTCCTCCAATGTTGTTTTCATTTCTGTGATTAATAAGTTTATTGTTGATTGCATACTTTTCTTATCTATGGTTACTTTTGGTTGATTTATAGTTTCTTCTGGGCTCTTGTCTTTATTCACTGTAGCAGAAGTTTTATTTGTTTTTGATCTACTCATTTTTTTAATTTGTGTGTTTCTTATTGTTATGTTTTGTTGTTCCTCAGTTGCTGTGTCTTGAGTACAAGCAGCACTGTACTAAATACTTTTATGACAAATGCAATCACCCACCTCAGAAATTATAATAGCAAATGAAGCAAGGATTGAAGCAGTTTAATCACTACCAGTTAGCCAAACAATGTCTCCATTCCATGAAAAAATAGCAACTGAGTCCAAGTGAAGAAGAAAGATAAAGGAAAAAAGGGATATCAAGAATAGATAATTATGCAAATCTACTATCCACTGTATATTTTAGGGGTATCAAGAGGAGAGAGGGAAGTAGAGCAGAGATACACACATAGAGAGTCCACTCTGAGTCAGATTTCTTCCCCAAAATAATTCACAAATGAATATTAGTGAATTCAGAAAGCCAAATAAGAAGGAAGGAAGAAAGGAAGACAAGATAAAAAAAGAGAAACAAGAGAGAGAAAAGAAAAAAAGATAAGAAAAAGAGCTGTAATAAAAGAGCAGTGAAAGGGAAGTTTTTTAATTGATTAATTAATTTTATTTTATTTTATTTTTTAAATTAACTAGGAGGGAGAAGAGGAGAATGGGTAGAGTTGGTAGGAGTAGTGACACAACTTCCTCTCACAATGGATAAGACACCCAAGTCCCCTAGCAATGGAAAATACCCTAAGAGTTAATTCTGGTCAACCTAAAGGAGGGGGCAAAGAGATACACCTTTATATAATATTAATAATAAAATAGAGCAGGGTAACAAAGCTGTCTCAGATTGCCTCAAGCCTCCTGAGCAGAGGCAGCTGATTGTTAAGAAAGTAAGACAAAAAAAAAAAAAAGCCCAGAAAAAAAAAATAAAGCCACCTCAGGAATAGCCAAGAATAGCAAGAATAGACAGTTATGCAAATCTACTATCCACTGTATATTCTAGGGGTAACTAGAGGAGAAAGGGAAGTAGAGCAGAGATACACGCAGAGAGAGTCCACTCTGAGTCAGATTTCTTCCCCATAATAATTTCCAAATGTGTATCAGTGAATTAAGAAAGCTGAAGGAGGAAGAAAGGATGAAAAGAATGAGAAAAAGAAGAAAAAAGAGAGAGAGAGAAAAGAAAAAGAACAGTAATAAAAAGGCAGTGAAAGGAAAGAATTATTTATTTATTTATTCATTATTTAATTAGCTAGGGGGTGGAGGGGGAGGGGGGGAGGGGGGTAGGAAGAGTGAAACAAGGTACTTTGGCAGTGGATAAGACACCTAGTCCCCTAGCAATGGAAAATACACTAAGAGTTAGTTCTGGTCAACCTGAAGGAGAGGGGGAAAGGGGTACACGTTTATCTAGTATTGACAATAAATAGAACAGAGTAAAAAACCTGTCCTGTCTTCAGCTTGGATGGCTCCAGATTGCTTCAGGCCCCTGAGCAGGGGCAGCTGATTGTTGAGAAAATAAAGGAAAAAAAAAACCAAACAAACAAAAAAAACCAAGCAAACAAAAAAACCCTCTGGTGGTCTTTCCCTGTCTCAATAAGGCTCTGCTTGGTGGAATATTTGTAGCTGGAATTGGCCACTTAGAAAGAAGAAAGGCCAGGGGTTTCAGAAAGGAATAGAATTAGAATGAATGACACTGCCTGGTGGGACAGGAATCTTGGTAAAGAAAGAAACTTAGCAGGGGAGCCTGCTAGGATCAGATTTCTGGCACCTAGGGACTGGTTATGTGGGGGATGGGTCAGGGGTGTGCTTCGGGAATACTAATTAAAAAGTTTTTTCCTTTATTTTTACTCTATTTTCTAAGCCAAATTAAGTTATAGTCACCTCCTTGTTGTGACTGCTAGGACCTCTTACTGACTGTCCTGCTAAAGGCAAAAAATCTTACCGTTTCCAGTAGATGTTGTAGGTGTTCAAGCCACTAGTAGCTTCTCATTCCGCCATCTTCTGGAATCCCAGTGTCTCCTTTTTCAAATAAATAAATTAATTAAAAAAATAGAAGTAATAATTGGGAAAAAAAGATTTCAAAATCACATACTAGTATTTACCTGGAAAATTTAGTAAACAAAATTGAAAGAGGAAACTTCAATTGGGAGAGATTCTTATGGTCCAACAATATCTGTGGAAAGGCTAAAGAAGCTTCAGGTGCTTGAGCATCTTTCATTTCAAAGCTATCAAGAATGATACATTTGAGTCTAAAACAGAAGCAATAATAAACCAAGGATGAACAGCTGAGAAAAGAATCTAAGTTAAGTTAGGAAAATTACTAACAATAGAAAAAAAAAACCTAACATGCAGATCAAAGTGATAAAAGGTATTGGAGTCACAAGAAATTAGAATTTTTGTTCAGACTGTTGAATATTTTGCAAAATAGCCAGAAGAGGGTGGTCTAAAGACATTAAATTTCAAAAACTGTTCTTAGTTCTGAAAATATAGTTCTGTGTAAAAGTGAGCAACAGAGGATAGAGTTCAAATTACATTCAAATTTATAATAATAAGTTAAATAGAAAGGGTAAGTATATTATTTTAACAGATAATGAAAGGATGTCAGAAAGATATTCTCACAAAAGTGAAAACTATAATTTAATAGTTCCAAGTGAGCTTGAAGACAGATGATAGGGATAGTAAATCAGAATGATTAATCTCAGTGTTGAAGTTGTAAAACTAAGATTTAGATATATAAAGAAAAAGATTTCTGAAACTAAAACTAAGTGGAGTAAACACAAGAGTGAATAGACATACTAGATTACTCTTTATCACAAATTAAAGCTAAAAAGAAAGAAAAATAAAGATAAAAGACATAAAGATAGTAGAAGTGGGGTAGGGTGCTAAAATTATTTTTTGGTAGATATAGAATTTTAGTTTTCCAAGATGAAAAGAATGCTGTTGAATGAATATAATTGAAAAATTATTGGAATTATTTAATGCCACAGAGGTGCCTCATTAGCACAGTAGGTAGCACATCAGTCTCATATTAAACACCACAGAATTGTATACTTAAGAGCACTTAGAATATATATCTCACAACATCTGAAATAAATGAAGAAAGAAGTGAAAAATATTAGAAAGTGATAAGTTTAGAAGAAAGGCTAAGATCTGAACCATGTCAGGGATAAGCAGCTGTGATACTTTGCCTCCCTGATGAACTAGTTAACACAACAACAAAACACCTGAAAACTTGCCTATTTACATCTATGACATTTTTAAGAAGCTCACTTAGCCACAAGTGGGTGCAGGCAAGTATGGTCAGTGAGTGGGGAAAAAAAAAGGTGAGAGAGAGAGACTTTCAGAACTCAAGAAGTCATACTTAGTGGCAACTGTCATCATTTTGGTAGTTATGCAAAGCATCCTGTCAGAGGAAAGTAGGTGGGAATTCCTGTGGGGCTTCCCCTGTGAACTCAATGGCATCACGATATTAAACTGCCTACAAGGATCACTAAGACTTACGAAAAAATTTAATGCAACCTGACATGTTTCACTTCAGATTGTGTCCAGAGACACCAGGCATGAAAAACCAACCTTTCAACTCCAGCACTCTGGTGAGACTGTTCCAAGCTCATAGAACACCTCAACATATTGGGCAGTGCACCTCATAACAAAGCCACAGAACCTAGATATAAATACAGAACACATGTGCACATATACCCATAATTTGGGGAAAAATATACAGCTCACAGCAAAAGTGCACAATAGTTTGCAGTGACCCAAAACAGTAAGTAAGTAGAAAGACCTAAAAAAAAAAAAGACACTATAAAATGATATTTGTATGCTTTTTACCATATTTGGGAGCTACTTTCTGCCCTGATCCAGCTTTCTAGTCCTGTTTCCAACTCTGACACTATCTCCCCAGCTAATGCCTTTGGTCCGCCTGCATGTTAGCTGTCAGGCTTAGGTGAAAATTAGCAAAGTCATGGGCCCCTTGGAATATACCTAAAATAGACCTATTTGCTTTTTCTAAAATGGAGACCACAAAGCTCATCTGCTCTATTCTTGCCTTTAGGTTCCTGGTTATTAAACAATTTGTTCACCTTTATATCTTAATGCTTTTTCAGCCACCAAGTTACAGATGCTACCACAATGGCAACCTGACTTCCCTGCACAGAAGACCTAACCAATACACCCTGGAATCCCACCTCTCCAGAGCTCTGTCCCACTAGGGAAAGATAGGGGCACAATGGGAGTATGAATCAACCTGCCAATGCCCATGTTCAGTGGAGAAGCAATTACAAAGCCAGACCTTCCACCTTCTGCACCCCATAAAGATCCTTGGTCCGTACTCCCAGAGGGATAAAGAATAGGAAACTTCCGATGGAGGGAATGGGATGTGGAGTTCTAGTGGTGGGAATTGTACCCCTCTTATCCTATGGTCCTGTCAATATTTTTTATTTTATAAATAAATTAATAATAATTTTTTAAAAGGTAAAGGGAAACAAAGACTTAAGGAAAAATGTTACTGACACCTAAACCTGAGTGGGCTTCTCAGGCCCTAGTACCCAAATAGGAAAATAAATCCTCCTTGTTTTTTGAACAATCAGGAGAAAGCAATCCTACCAAGATATGACTCACCAGAGGTTGGAAACACAGCAGTGAGAGCCTCTATTAACATCACAGAAACAAAAATAGCCTGGTAACACATGACAGAATATCCTCTCGCACATAAGATATAGAAAAAAGGAAGTTCAATACCATAATTAGATATAACACCAACAGTGATGTCACAAACTACAAACAACTAGACAGACACAGAGCTGGGGGAAAAAGTCACATAGAGTTTAGAGAACTCATTATTAAAGCAATTCAAGAAACTAAACTTATCATACAGGTACAAATTTAAGAACTCTGATTATTTCACCAAAGTTCCAACATGGAAAAAAAGAAAAAAACTGTGACAGAACTATAGGATATGAAGGACATCTTGAATGCTCCGCCACAAGTTCCTGGTCTCTTCTCTCTCCCCTGAGACGCAACCCGACAGCTCTCCACAGGGGTTGGACCTATTTATATTCCCACCAGGAGTGCAGGAGGGTTCCTTTAGCCTTTACCCTTGAAACCTGTCCAACATTTGTTGATTCTCTCCTTATGATGTATGATGTTCTCACAGGAGTGAAGTAGTATCTTTTTGCTGGCTACATTTTAATTTTTGTGAGAATCAATAATTGAGCTTTTTTTTTTTTCATATGTCTGTTGGCCCTTTGGTTCTATGGTGAGTATTCATATCCTTTCCTCACTTATGGGTGGGGCATTTAATTTTTTGTTGCTGGGTTTAGTGAGCTCTTTCTATATATTGGCTGTAGCCTGTCAGGAAGACTAGATGAGACTCTACACGTAAATCACTTAGCACAGCAGTGTCTAATGTAGATTACTCACTCAGTGTATGCTAGCTGTTATCATCTATGCACTCTAGAGTTTGCATTGCAGTCATCTAAGTGCAATACTAAGAATGCCAGCCATAGAAACGTGTATATATTTATAGCTTTTATTTGCACACTTGGGTCCTTTTTTCTAGAATAAACAAACATTTTTTTTATAGCTACAAGATTCAATTTGAATTCTCACCATGATTTAAGCTGTGATTAGAAAATCTGGTATAATAAAACAGACCACAGGCGAGCACTTCCAAGAAACCATAGAGAGGCAAATTAGCCAACATCCTGTCACTTTTTCCTCTGATTACAAGTCTCCTTTTCCCCTCAGAATAAAGGGAAAGGAAAATCTTGACAGTTTTTGGTTCAGAAACACTTGATGGCATTGTTAAAACAAGCACATTCATTATGAGCTATAAAGCTTGCTAAGAGTGCTGATGGCATTTGTAAAGTCTTATGGGGGAGCTTATTGAGGCAGTTTGATGGTATTAGAAGCTTGAATATACAGTGCGGTGAATTTAATTTGTGAAAAATAAAGTTAGTGATTTAATGGCTCCTTTTTAGACTTCCTCTTTTGTATTTTACTGTAAAAACTATTCACTTAAATGATATATGAGCATTAAAACAAGTTTTACACTACTAACTGGAGGTGAGGTATAAAGGCTTGGAAAATCAATGCTCTTTGTTTGAAAATGTTTTCATAGAGCTGGTATCTTTTTAAAAAAAACAAATACAGCAGTTGTGTTAGTCTCTTTTCATTGTCAAAGATAATTGAGAGGCTAAGCTTAAATTCTACTGAGAAACAAAAAAAAAGAAAAGAAAAAGAAAAATGGCTTGTTGATGATAGTCTTGAGTTGTTTCAATTTTTATTTTATTTTATTTATTTAAGAAAGGAGACATTAACAAAACCATAGGATAAGAGGGGTACAGCTCTACACAATTCCCACCACCCGATCTCCATATCCTATTCCCTCCCCTGATAGCTTTCCTATTCTCTATCCCTCTGGGAGTATGAACCCAGGGTCCTTGTGGGTTGTAGAAGGTGGAAGGTCTGGCTTCTGTAATTGCTTCCCTGCTGAACAAGGGCGTTGACTGGTCAATCTATACTCCCAGTCTGCCTCTCTCTTTCCCTAGTAGGGTGGGTCTCTGGGGAAGCAGAGCTCCAGGAAACATTGGTGGGGTCGTCAGTCCAGGGAAGTCTGGTTGGCATCCTGCTGGCCTCTGGAACCTGGTGGCTGAAAAGAGAGTTAACATACAAAGCCAAACAAATTGTTGAACCATTATAGACCTAAAGGCTGGAATAGTGCAGATGAATTGTTAGGGGTATTCCCTGCAGAAACTTGCGTACTTCTGCTTTCAGATATATATTTTCCCCTGGTTTATGGACACATATAAACATATGCTCTATCTCAGGGGACCTGGACTATATCTAGGTTTGGGGACTTTATTGGGGAGTGGACCACCTGGAATTGAATTAGAGAATACTATGAAAAGAAAAGTCTCACCCGAGTGATGAAGCTGAAGGGTTGTCATTCCACACCCGAAGTCTCTGGACACAGTCTGAAGAGAAGAATGCTGAGTTGGCACTCATTGCCTTGAATAGGTTGCTATCTGCGGATGCAATATTATTTGATTTGAATTGAGAGAAGTATGCAGGAAAGTGGGCCCCACCCTAAGGTTCTAGGACTGGGGGAAATATAGGCTCTATAGTGGAAATGTGAGGTTCCTGCTGTCTTAGGGTTCAAGAAGACAATGGATAGTTATTGTTATCATCACATTATTTGGTAACTGGGTTAACTTTGAAAAGTCCTTTTGTTAGGGTTTGCTGTATAATACCCAGCATCTTGTATATAGCTGTGCTACTGGTTGCTTCTGTTCTCTTTGGTCTAGGCTTTTGAGACAGTAAACATATCAAAGATTCAGCCTATGTATTAAAAAGACTCTGTGTTTTAAAAAGTTCTAGACATATGATCAATTTTTCCCTTCTCATATTAATTAAATAGTGGTTTATATGAATACAATTTAATAGGGGTGTACATAAACAACATTCCCATCACCAAAAGACTGTGTCCCATTCCACCTACCCACCCCCTCTCACTCACTCCCGCTGCTCCAGGAAGCCGAATGTCCATCCTCCCCTCACCACAGGGTTTTTACTTTGGTGCCCTACTCTCGATTTAATCAGATTCTGCTTTTAGTTTCTCTTTCTGTTCTTCTTTTTCAACTTCTGTTGATGAGTGGGATCATCTCATACTCATCTTTATCTTTCTGACTTAGCTCACTTAACATAATTCCTTCTAGCTCCGTCCAAGATGGGTCAGATAAGGTGGGTCCATTCTTCTTAATAGCTGCATAGTATTCCATTGTGTATACCACAGCTTTCTCAGCCACTCATCTGCTGTTGGGCACCTGGGTTCCTTCCAGGTTTTAGCTATTATGAATTGTGCTGCTATGAACATAGGTATACACATATCTTTTTGGTTGGGCATTATGGAATCCTTGGAGTATATCCCCAGGAGAGGGATATACCCCACTAGGGAGTATTATTGGGGTTCAGTGTCTGCACAGTAAATCTATCTATCCCACTGACCATTTTTTCCCTTCTTTTCCTTTCTTTCTTTTATTTTCCTTCTGTGGCATTGTATTTCTTGTGGCATTATCTCTATGACCTAGCATTGGTTTGACAAAATCAACCAACAGGCTTCAAGCAATTCATTGCCTTCATGTAATTATTGAAGGTAGTTTCCTCATCTAGAATCATGGCTGAGAGTGAGTGATCTGTGGTCTGAATGTCTGGACACCAGGTATACGACTGACAAAAATTACTTAACTCCAAACCTCACTTTCTTCATTTGCAAATATTGGAAATAGTGATGGTGAGGACTGAAACAGACATAAATATTACCAATAAGTTTCATAGCCGAAAGCTGTTGAATTCTGTTGCCTCAGTTGTATAAGCAGCTTTATTACAGGAATTCTCAACAGCACTTATTCTCTAGGGTTTACTCACTTGGGCTTCACACCTGCACACTCCCACATAGTGGATTCTTTTCTGCTCTTTTTCAGATAGAAGTTGAGATACAGCAATGGAGAAAGAGGGGGGGGGGGGGAGAACAACACACAACTGGTCCACCACCTGTAAAACTTCCCCTCTACATGGTACTCCCATTTATGGTGTCTGGCATCTTGAACTCAGGCCTTCACACATAGCTAAGTATGCACTACTGGGTGAACCATCACTCAGCTTCCCATTTGCTAGTATGAGTAATGACTTCATTAATTCTAGAAGTAAACAATAACATTCATACACTCTGATGAATTTACTCATCCTGAAGTATATTTCCTTTGTTGATAGTGCACTGGTGAAAGCAAATGCCCAAGCAGACAAAGACACTATTAGCCATCTTAGGGTTTCTGTGGGTGGAAGCTACCCCAGAATGATATTCCTTGTTAATGGAGATCTTAGAATCACAACAGGTTTGAGAAATAACAGTGGTCACGCGAAAATCTGCTTTCTTTTTATTCAGGAAGAAAGATGACATCTGGGACTTAGCTATTGAGAAACTAAGAGATGCATTTCACTTTACTTCAGCATATTACTTAACTTACAGTTATAGGCTGCTTTCTGTACTCCTTACAAGTTTCATACTTTTCCATTTAACAAATGGATAATTTTCTTGAAACCATACACTTCAACTTTGCCTACTGTAGACCAGTAAAAGAATTAGTCATATGTATCACTCCCAAATTCAGTGACGTCACCTTAATTTTCGTAAAGAAAGAAATTTAACACAATAACCTGAGATAAGGGGGATACTTTTTTTTTTGCCTCCAGTGTTATTTTCTGGGGCTTAGTGCTTGCACTAAGAATCCACTGCTCCTGGAGGCCATATTTTTCTCTTTTGTTGTCCTTGTTGTGTATCACTGTTGTTGTTGTTATTTTGTTGTTATTGCTGTCTTTATTGTTGCATAGGACAGAGAGAAATGGAGAGAGGAGGGGGAGACAGAGGAGGAGAGAAAGGTAGACACCTGCAGACCTGCTTCACCGCCTGTGAGGCACCCACCCTGCAGGTGAGGGGACCGGGACTGGGGGCTTGAACCCGGATCCCTACGCCGGTCCCTGTGGGCATAGGTGGGGGGATGAGGGTGGGTATTTTCTGTCCTGTATTCATCAGAAGACTGTTACAAAGTCATACATGGTAATATTTACATCAGGTGACTTTAAAAGGGCTGCTAAGCATCAGGTGGACAAAATGTTCTTGTTGACTATGATGAGCCCCCTTTGGCTGGCTATGTTCTCAGTGACTGGAATGGTGACATGACGAAAGTTCTGTTTCGGTGCTTGTGGTTGCTATTTTTTCTTCCTTCAGTACAATGGGGGCTGGGCTCAAATCTGGGTCCTTTCCATGGCAAAGCAGCTTATTATCCAAGTGAGCTATTTCACCAATTCCAATTCACAAATTCTGCTTTAGGGACTAAAGGCATTTGTTTCAAGCTATTAGGTATGGACCCAGAGAAAAAACAGTCAGGAACAAGACTTTTATGTGAATTATCCTAAGAGAAATAAACACTCAAGATTGGAAAAAAAAAACCCTTACTTTTCTATAGTAAATATAGGAGAAGATGAAGAAAAATGGCCTGAAAATTAGAAAAGAGATATAGTAAAAAAGTGAGAAGTTGACTTTTTTTCCATTAAGAAAAATAAGACAGTAGAGAGAAGAAGGTTTTTCTGCTTGAGGGTTGGTAGTAATATTATCAACAAAGGCCTGGGTAGACCTCTAGATATTTTTATTTTTAAACTATAAATCTTGTATTTTATTTGTAAAATCTGACAATTATTTCTTTTATTGATTTAATAATGATCAACAAGACCATAGGATAAGAGGGCTACAATTTCACACAATTCCCACCATCAGATTTTTTTTTTTTTAAGGAAAAAGAGAGGTAATTACTTTTGTAAGCTTACTGAAGGGCATTTTTGTATTAGGGCCTGTTCAATTTATTTGCTGAGTCTATATACTATGTGAAGGAAAAACAGAAATGTATATCCACTTCAAGAATAATGTGGCAGGCTACACTTTATAGTTAATTCCCTCTTTTTAAGGACTTTATTATTTTCTATTGCAATTTCTGAGAAATGAGGAAACTATTGAAATTTGAAAGCAAGGTTTCATGAAAGCATATTAGCAACTAATTTATAGAGCATGTAATGAAGTTTTCCATTATGTTCATCATTGAAACTCCTGGTGTTTACTCTTAGATGTGCAGCACCAATGTTATCTCTAAAGAGGGTAGGAATGATGGAAAAACCAAAGGCTAGTATCGCTAAGAGAGAAATGATTTGAAAATTAAGATGAGGTATTGTTGAAATTCCCAGGAGCTTATAAATAAGTTACTATTAGACTGTCTACCTTTCTCTTTTAAGAGAATGTACAAAAGTAGCTAAAGACTACATATAAATAATATACCTCATCCAGCTTTCTGGTCCTTTTTCCAGCCATGACATCATCTCCCCAGATAATAACTTGGATCCACCAGCATATCAGATTTCAGGCTCGGGGGCAAGAAGAAAAAGGAAAAAAAAAATACAAACTAGTATAGCCACAGGCCCTTTGGAATTTAATTAAAATATGCCTACTAGTTATCTATAAAATGGAGGATCCCCCCTCCAACTCTTCATCTGCACTATTCCAGCCCTTAGGTCCATGATTGGTCAACAATTTGTTTGTATGTTAACTCTCTTGTCAACCACCAGGTTCCAGATGCCAGCATGATGCCAACCAGACTTCCCTGGACAGACAACCCCACCAGTGTGTCCTGGAGCTCCGACTCCCCAGAACCCTTCCCCACTAGGGAAAGTGAGAGACAGGTTTGGAGTGTGGATCAACCTGTCAACGCCCATGGTCAGCAGGGAAGCAATTACAGAAACCAGACCTTCCACCTTCTGCATCCCACAATGACTTTGGGTCCATAGTCCCAAAGGGTTAAAGAATGGGAAAGCTATCAGGGGAGGGGCTAGGATGGGATACAGAGTTCTGGTGTTTGGAATTGTGTGGAGTTGTACTCCTCTTATCCCATGGTTTTGTCAATGTTTCCTTTTTATTTATAAAAAAAACTTAAAAAAATATACCTCAGAGAGTTCCAGAGAGAGAGGTTACTATAACCCTCCTTTTTCTTCCCATAAAATTCATCTTTCTTAACATTACTAATAACATTAAGACCTTAAAAATGCATTAGACTTTGGCGGAAAAAGCACTTATCCAGAGGCAAGAAACAGCTCATGTTAGATGATCCATTAATCCCTGAATTAGATCTATAAATGAAATAGTTTATAGAGAAAAGAATTAAAGAATTTATAATCTTTGTCAAAATCTCAAAATAGCTACCATTATTTCGCTGGTTCAAATAAAGATTCATAGGCATATCAAAAGAGTAATGATTTTTAAATTAAAAAGTTTTATGGCCTTTTCAAACAGAAAAATAAAATCACAGCTTTAGTCTCTGTTCTGAAGGAAAAGAGGATGAGTAGTAAGGATAACATAAAAACAGGACAAAATAAAAGTATTTTGAGGAGTACTCTCTAAAAATATTTATAGAGTATGGTAAAAGGCTATTTAATCCCAACCTTTATTACTATGAGAATGCTTCCTTAAGCAAATTAATAGTATAAAGAATATTCCAGGTATGATACAGAACTTAATTATGAGAATAAGTCAAGCTTGTCATTAACAGCACAGTTTGCAAGCCAAAAAAGTTTCACTTCATGCTTATGTATTTCCAATGGAAGGGCTGGAAATAATCTGATTGACAGTACTTTGGTAAATCACCAGTTGAGGTTAAATGTTTATAACAATGTTCACAGACTTTTAAGAAATAGAGAATATTTAAATTGATTTCACTTCTCAAAATATATGTAAGGAAATGAAATGAGCCCTTTAGAGGTATGAGGTTTACTTAAAAATAGCTATACAAATTAACTTGTATTAGAAAAAGGTTTTAATATTCCTCTAAATCTTTCTGTTAAACCTTCCCTCTGAAGGATAACATACAGCCCTGAAAGTATTAATGTCTTAAGTATGTAAACACATAAGTATACAGTAATTGGTAGAGAAGTAAAACACTGACAAAATTCCAAAACACACCTTGTGTCCCTTCAAGTCATCCATTAAAGTCAGACATTTATTTCAAAGATACTGAAATAAGAAAATAAGAAAACTGATGTTCATGTTGGATAAACGATTTGTCCAAAAGGAAATCAGTAGTGGTAATAAGAAACACTGTTTCAGGGAGCTGGGTTGTGGTGCAGTAGGTTAAGTGCATATGGTGCAAAGCACAAGGACTGGCCTGAAGATCCTAGTTCAAGCCCCCAGCTCCCCACTTGCGGGGGTCACTTTGCAAGTGGTCTTCAGGTGTCTATCTTTCTCTCCCCCTCTCTGTCTTCCCTTCCTCTCTCTATTTCTCTCTGTCCTATCCAACAGCTATGACAACAATAACAACAACTATAACAAGTGCAACAACAGTGGCAACAAAATGGGAAAAATGGCCTCCAGAAGTGGTGAATTCAGGCACTGAGCCCAAGCGATAACCCTAGAGGCAAAAAAAGGGGAGCTTAAGAAGAGATTCCTGGTGCTAAAAACCCATGTCTACTCTAAAAAAGGAATAAGGATAAAGAAAAGATCCTGAAGGCTGCAAGAGAAAAACAAAGAGTCACTTACAAAGGAAAACCCATAAGACTAGCAGCAGATTTCTCCACACAAACACTAAAGGCCAGAAGAGAATGGCAGGGTATATATGGAGCACTCATTGAGAAAGGCTTTCAATCAACACTTTTGTATCCAGCTGAACTGTCATTCAGACTAGATGGAGGCATAAAAACTTTCTCAGACAAGCAACAGTTGCAAGAATCAACTATCACCAAGCCTGACCTGCAAGAAATTCTGGAAAGTCTCCTATAAACAACCACCTTACCATAAACACACCATATATCAAAACACTCTAAAAGGAGATAATAGGTCCTATTGGGATTCAGTGAGGTAGTCTTACCCAGGAAAGAGGAAGTGAGTTCCAGAGCCCATGAACCAAACATTGAGAACTGATTCTAGCTAGACTGAAATGAGAACCTAACATATAAGGTACTGGTGGTAATATCTGTGTGTTGGGGCAGTGGGGGTTGGAGGGTGGTGTAGTAACTGTGGTGATTAGGAAACTCAAGGCAGGCAGGGGCCACATTTAAATAGTGCGTCTTCAGTCTTCTGGGAACTAGTGGCATTGCAGCTAGCCTGAACAATATTGGGGCACTCCAATCTCCCTACAGTGTGTCCCCCCAAGCTGAAGTTCTCACATTTCAGTGTTGATGATAACATATATCACATGATTCTGGTGAATCAGACACACTAAAGAAAAGAAGTCATTTACCAAACCCTCATCTCTCCTAGACATTCTGAAGATTTCAGAATTTATCCTTTAATTCTCCTTACATGCCATACATCCTGCAAAGGGCTAATAACCAAAATGTTAAAGACCTAATGTAACTCAGCAACAAGAAAACAAGCAACTTCTTTCTCTAATATAACAAAAGAGCTGAAGAGACTTCACTGAGGAAGATATTAAGATGACCAACAGGCATATGAAAAAATTATTAAAATCACTGATTACCAGAGAAATGTTAATCAAGACTAACAAGAACATACCACCTTGCCCCCTGTGAGAATTGTCTACATTTAGAAGGACAAAAATAATAACTTCTGGCAAGGATGCTGAGAGACAGGGAAATGACTATACTGTTGGTGGGAATGTAAATTGATCCAGCCCCTATAGATAACAATTGGAGAACTTTAAAAATGTTAAAAATGCACCTATCGTATAATCTGGCAATTTTTCTCTTAGGTATCTATCCAAAGAGTCCAAATCAATTACCTGAAGATATGTATGCACATCTATGTTCACGGTAGTGATATTTGTAATAGACAAAATTTGAAAACAGTCCAAGCATTGAACATATATGAGTGGCTTGGGAAGTTGTGGTATATACACACAATGAAATACTGCACAGATATAAGAAATTATGAAATCTCTTTTGCAACAATGTGGTTGGAACTGGTAGTAAACATACTGAGTGAAAATGTGCCAGAAGGACATATATTGGATGATATCATTCATAAGTTGTATCTTAGAATCAAAGTAAAGGAAAATACAGAGTGAAACCTCAGTGGACTAGAGAAGCACATCCAAACACTAGGAAGGTGTAAAGGGGGACCACTAAGCTACCATAGGATTTAAACCCCTATGGTGGAACAAAATGTTTATTTGGTGGAGGGTTGTGGGGTGATGCATAGCCTCTAATGCAGGGACAATAAAAGACTACTTAAGACTGAAGACTGGTCTTATAATGCAGCTGTGGCTGCTGCTGCATTCCTGTATTTCAAAGTGTTGCTGCATTGAAAAAGACTAACTCTGACTCACAGTGTGGTCTCAAGTGGACACACTAGTAAGTTTAATGAGTGTGACCCTGTACAGACATCTCTCATATTTATTAACTGAAGTCTGCATTACATCAAAGCATGGAACAAAGAACATCAAAAGCATTTCTGCAAAGGTACACAAATTATGACAGTTAATGATTATACTCATGTAGTCCCCTGACTATGCAGTAGGTTCATAGTATGTCCATATTATGCATTCTATAGTCTGTTAGTAACAGCAATATTGTCATAGTAGGCAGTTTCAGCTTTTTTTTTTACCCCCCCCTCCCAATTGTTTGTGCCATCTCTTCAGAGCACAGGAATTATAGCCAGTGGGAAACATGAGTGACTGTAGGTGATTAAACATTCTTTTTGTTCTCTACATAGCTCTTTAGTAATTGAAGAAATGGTACAACAGAAAATAAGCTTGTGTCAACAAGTAATAGGCATTATAATCTACAGCTCTCCAATATCAAGTAGTAGGCATCAGGAAATCAGGGGTCTCTAACAGTGTTAAGAGGCCCTGAAGGTTTCACACTCACTTACTCTCCTGAGATGGATAGTAGTAGTGAGGCCCTGTCCATTGGGTCTCCTATCTTTTACTAGTTAATTATGAAGATCAAAGGAATTTTAAGACAGTTCTTATCAGCAGGACATTTTGTTAAGGGGAACAACTAGAGGTCGAAATCTGCTTAGGGTGTTGCTGTTGATAAAGGAAGTCTCCTCTAAGTAACATTGCTCTTTTCAAAGTATCTCAGCATTTTTTATGGCTGCAGTGGTCAGTACCTCCTCATTCACATCAGGCACCAATTTGCTGTAGCCCTGTACTTTGATTTCTGGAGTTTTGGCTCCACTGACACCTGTCTGAATTTGAGGAGTTAACAGCTCTTTGCTGGCCATTCAGAATAATTAGACCATGGGTTATATGAACCTATGGCCAGTAAAGGCCTGACATGCTAAGATATCTTTCCTAGATATCCTCCCACAGAAGGTGAGATTTAGTGACACTTATCATGGAAAAGTGAGGAAAAACAACAATCCTGTAAATCAACATGTCCTCAATAAAGTGAATCTGAAGTTGCAAAAATACATTATTGTGAAAACAGAGAAATGTAAACTATGTGTGGTATTGAATGCTAACTAGACAAAATGGAAAATCAGTGTGCAAACTGTTGAATCATTAGATTTAATATATGAAATTAATATTGAGTTTACTATAATTTTAAAAAAGAAATTGATATTAAGTTTACTATCAATTATATCCCAGTAAAATAGCATAGGCTAAAATAAATGAATAAAAACGTCTGTCACTATATAAAACTGCAGTAAGAACCTACAAAACATCTGTAGAATGCATTAACAGCATGGTTGCTGACGTTTTACCAATTTTATTATTTCTGTGCCCTGTGTGTTTCGCTTGGCCACTCACACTGTACGGTCTTATTATATATCATATTGATGATTATAGACTGTCTTGAGTATTTTTCAGTGAGGCATTATGAAATTTTATGCATGAGTATTATTGAAGTTTGTAGAACTTTTCTCTAGGTTTTAGATGCATGCTACCTATTTCACTGTGTGACTTCCCAAGTTTATATTTAAAGAATTATTTCTCTAGTACTATTTTATTTTTCTAGAAAAGAATTTGTCAATTGTCTAGAAGAACATGAATACCACTAATAATTCCAAAATTCAGTTTGGATGAAGCAGTTGTGAGTCTCATTTATATGAATGAAGATTTTCACTAAATCCTGCTTTCCTTTCTTTATCTCATTTCCATTAAACTCTGAGGATGCCTAACAGTCAATATGCTTTTTATTATAACCATGCAATGGTGATTCTCAACAATGTGAGAACTAATGAAAATCTTCTGCCTTAAACTATTTAATTGATGAGTTAAATAAGTATAGTTACTACTATTGTTCCTGTTTTATTGCCATGTATTTCACCTATGTAAAGCATATATATTTGATGAATGTTGGTGATAGTACACAGATTAGTCCTTTTAACTAATTGGACATATAGTACAGTTTCCATAACTATAAAAAAAAAAGTCTTCTTGCGCCACCTGATCTAACTTCTAGTCCCAGATAACTACTAGTCTGCTTTTCTATCATTGTAAAAAAAGCAACTGTAAAATGCTTCTTACATGTTTTGTAAAAAGCAAACTGTAAAATGTTTCTTAAATACTCTAGTGTTTCACAAGATGGAATTAAATACTATGTGGTCTTTCATGTTTGTTTTATTTCACTTAAGATATGCTTTTGAGACTCATCCATGGTCAAAAGTTTTTGAGATTTCACCCAATTATCTGTATTAGTATCTTATTTCATTTTTTACTGAATAACATTCCACTATATAGATATATCACAGTTTTTCATCTATTGATATGCTAGTGGTCATTTGGGTTGCATTCAGTTTTTAGTAATTGTGCATAATGCCTCTATAAACTACTGGTTTAAGTTTTCATGTGGGGATACATTGTCATTTCTCATGGATAAATTCCTGAAAGGGGGATTGACATATGTTTAACTATGAAAGCTACTCTACACTGACTTCTAATGTGATTATGTCACTTTTGCATTGTCACTAGAAATGCATGAGAGTTGTTATTGCATCACATCACTGTCAATGCTTAGTATACTTTTAATTTAAACTTTTCCCATCATTTATAGTAGTATTTTAGAATGATTTGAGCTTCATTTCCTAGATGACTTATGATATTGAGAATCTTTTCTTGTGTTTAGTTGCCATTTGTTTTTCTTCTTTTGTAAATTGATCAAATATATTTTTTCTTTTTACATATAAACTGTCTCAATATCAAAACAGTTCTTTCTAAATTTTAGACGAAAGACCATCAGATGAGCTTTAAAATTGTTTTTCCTCATCTAGACTTGTATTTTTCCTTCATTCAGTTGTGCCTTGCCAGAATAAGAGTTTGTAATTTTTATAAAATTCATCTTGGAGGTTTTTATTTTTTTTTAATTTACTAGTATGGGAAAGAAACCCAAAGCACTTCTATTTTATTTACTTAATTTTAATGAGAAATATGCAGATAAAAGGAGGGATAGAGAAAGGGAGAGGCAGTGTGTGTGTGTGTGTGTGTGTGTGTGTGAGAGAGAGAGAGAGAGAGAGAGAGAGAGAGAGAGACCTGCAGACCTGCTACACCACCTGTGAAGGCGACTCCCCTGCAGGCGGAGAGCCAGAGGCTCCATCTGAGATCCTTTCACTGGTCCTTGCGCTTTGCGCTACATGCACTTAACCCACTGCACTACCGCCCCACTTCCTGTAAGGGCACTTTTTAATATAGATAAGTAAGTATTCAGCAAAATTTTTACTTAAGAAATGTGTATGTGTAGTCAGAGATCAAACTCAAGATCTTATGCATACAGTCTACCACTAAGCCCCATCCATGCTTCAAGTTTTAATTTTATTTTTTTATGAGCAAGGGGGAAAGTACAAAACATTGTTCTATCACTGGTGGAGTTGTATTCATTTTGTCTTTGTACTTTCATGTGCTACCAGGGATTGAACCCAGGACTTCATGCATACAAGGCAATTCTTTACCACTGAGCTATTATTTCCCTGATTTCAGTATAATTTAAATACTTTTTTCCCATTAAATTACCTGGGTTTGGGAAAAACATTGTCATATTCCAGGAAGAGGAAGGAGGTCATTGTAGCCTTATATTGTGAGAAGAGGACAATTTCATGCAGTAATATTAAAGAAAAAGAAGGGAATCAAACATTTTAAGGTCTTAAAGAGTTTGATAAGACATTTGTAAATCCCTCCTGTTCTGTTTTGGTGATAGTTCCTTTCAATGCACAGAAGCTTTTCAATTTGATGTAGTTCCATTGGCTTCTTTTTGTTTACCTAGCTATTGAACTTGATTATCCAAAGATGTTTCTGAAACAAACATGCCAATGTTTTCCTCAATGTATTTGATGGTTTCTGGTCTAATACCCAAGATGTTAACCTACTTTGAGTTCTTTTGTTCATGGGACATGTGATGATCCTATTTCATTCTTCCAAAAATTTCAACCCAATTTTCCCAGGATCATTTATTGAGAGACTCTTCTTTCTCAGTTTAATGTTTTTGGCCCTCTTGTCATGTATTAATTGTCCATAATAATGTGGGCTTATTTCTGGTTCTCAATTCTCTTCCATTGCCCTATGTGTCCACTTTTGTTCCAATACCATGTAGTTTTGATTATGATAATCCTATAATATAGTTTGAAATTAAAAAACATGATAAATCCATATTTACTCTTTCCCCAACCCCTCAGGGTTGTTTTGGTAATTCTGGGTATTTGCTGGTTCTGGATTAGCTCTTCTAGCTTTTGGTCTATGCTCTTAAAGAAACTTGGCAGAACCTTCACAGGAATTGAACTAAATCTGCTTGTGGTTGTGGGTAGAATTATCATTTTAAGAGTGCTAATTCTTCCAATCAATGAATATGGAGTATCTTTCCATTTATTTGTATCTTTTTCTATTTGCTTTAGTGGTGACTCATAATTTTTAGTAAAACGTCTTTTGCTTAAATGTACTCCTAGGTAACTAATTGTTCTTCTACTATTGTGAATGGGATTGGTTTCTGTTTTTCTTCATTTGTTTTACTATTTTCATAAAGAAATGTCACTGATTTTGATATATTAATTTTGCAGCATGCCACCTTCCTATATTACCTAATAATTTACAGGCGTTTTCAGCTTGATTCCTTTGGATTTTCTTTCTTTTTAAAATTTTTTTAATGTTTTATTTATTTATTATTGTATAGAGACAGAGAGAAATTGAGAGGGGAAGATAGAGAGGGAGAGAGACAGAGAGACACCTGCAGCCCTGCTTCACCACTTGTGAAGCGTTCCCCCTGCAGGTGGGTACCAGGGGCTTGAACCTGGATCCTTGCTCACAGTAATGTGCATGCTTAACCAAGTGTGCCACTACCTGGCCCCTGGATTTTCTATGTATATTTTTATGCCCTCTGTGAATAAAGACAGCTTCTCTGCCAGTCTATAATTATTTTATTCTTTTACCTTGTTTACTTGCAGTGACTAGAACTTCCAACACTGCATTAAATGGGAATGGTGACAGTGACAGCCTTGTCTTGTACCTGATCTAAGAGGAAAAGCTTGCAGCTTCTCACCACTGAGCATGATGTTGACTATGGGTTTTCTATGTATGTTGTAACACTTACATTTTTTAAATTTTTCTGAGAGTATGTATAAAACTAGAGCTAATGAACTTTTTTGGTTTACTTTCTCTACTTTTTATTGTAGAAGCAAACACTGTACTAGTGTCAATAGAAAAAAAACTTAAGAGGACTTCTTTAAAAAAATTCTGTATTGGGGGATTAATAGTAAAACACAATAAAACAAACACAATAGTTTGTCCTTGCATAACATTTTCCAGTTTTTCACATAACAATATAAACCACACTAGGTCCTCCTTTGCAATCATGTTCCAGGGCTTGAACTCTCCCACATACTTCAGAGTCTTTTATTTTGGTGCAGTACACCAGCTCCAGTCCAAGTTCTGCTTAGTGTGTTTTCCTTTCTGGTCTTGTTTTTCAGCTTCTGCTTTTGAGTGAGATCATCCCATATTCATCCTTCTGTTTCTGACTTATCTCACTTAACATGATTCCTTCAAGCTACATCCAAGATGGGCTGAAAATGGTGAACTAACTATTTTTAGTAGCTGAGTAGTATTCCATTGTGTATATAGATCACAACTTGCTCAGCCACTCATCTGTTGTTATACATCTGGGCTATTTCCAGGTTTTGGCTATTACAAATTGTGCTGCTATGAACATAGATATATACATACATCTTTTTGGATGGGTGTGTTTGGTTCCTTGGGATATATCCCCAGGAGAGGTATTGCTGAGTCATAAGGCAAGTCTACTTCTTGCCTTCTGAGAGTTCTCCAAACTGCTCTCTACAGGGATTGGACCAATTTGCATTTTCATCAGCAGTTCAGGAGGGTTCCTTTATCCCCACAACTTTTAAGAGGACTTTTAAAAATTATTAATAGAGATTTTATCCCCTTTGTAGTTATTACTAGTTTAATTTGAAGAATATTTAATAACTAAACTTGAGAAATATAGAATCAATTTTTTTCTTTGAGGCAATCTTGATCTACAAATCTGTAGTATGTTTTAGATGTACAATTTCACCACTCAGTACTGTGTAACCACATCAAGTGTATCCCAAACACATCAGTATCTTCCCTTATACACATACAGTTTATTTTAGATATATAGAAGCAGAGAGAGAATAAAAGAGAGTACAGGACCAAAGCTTCCTTTAATGCTCCCTACACACACATTTAAAATTAATTTTAATCATATATTGAATTTAAAAATAATTTAATGAACTTGAAGAAAAATATTCTACTCTATAGGCTGTAAGAGATTAAGGAGAAAAATAATAGTAGAATGAGTTTTTAGGAATAAAATTCTTATTTATTCCCTTTTTGCTGCCCTTGTTTTATTGTTGTAGTTATTATTGTTGTCTGTCTTCATTGTTGGATAGGACAGAGGAAATGGAGAGGGGAGGGTAAGACAGAGAGGGGGAAAGAAAGAGAAGCACCTGTAGACCTGCTTCACTGCCTATGAAGTGACTCCCCTGTAGGTGGGGAGGTGAGGGCTTGAACCAGGATCCTTACACTGGTCCTTGCACTTTGCGCCACGTGGCTTAACCCGCTGCACTACCACCCTACTCCTAAGAATAAAATTCTTGAACAATGGTTAACTAGTTAAGTTTTCAGTTCAATTATATAAGGCTCTCTATCAATATATATATATATTGCTATAATAGATTCCATAGATGCTTTAACTTTCAGAATAAAAATATATATTGAATATATATATATATATATTTACTGAAACATATATATTGAAAAGGTAAATAAAGTTAAAATCAAGATATATAAATAGGCTGATATTTTTCACTGAATAAATTCTATATGATTAATATCACCTTTTTGGTTAATTCTACAGATGAGACTCAAAATTTACATCATAACTATTAAGTTTTTTTAACATTGTGAGAATATTGAGTGCAGATAGATTATTAATTTAAATGTTTTTTTTAGCAGTTTAACAATATCAATATTTTAAAAAAATGTACTTGAGATGTTGAACCTAATTTCATTGTAATGATTATTTTCAGATTTTAAAATAAGTAGTTGAGTTTTGGTATTCTGAAATATTTACACTTATTGTAATAGCCTTGCTACAATGAAACTGGGAGGGTCCAGGAGGTGGTGCACCTGGTTGAGTGCACATATAACACATGCAATGATTCAGGTTCAAATCCCTGGTCCCCACATGCAGGGAGGAAGTTTCACCAGTAATGAAGCAGTATTTCAGGTGCTTCTCTTTCTCTCTCCTCTCCCCTCTCAATTTCAATCTGTCATATCCTATCAAAAGAAAGAAAAAAAGTGGAGTTCAGAATTTATTATTTCATGATACAAATACACTTCTTTCTTAATTATTTTATATTTATGTTGGACTAATATATTTATATGGGATTAAAAGCATCTATAAATTACAAGATGAATAAATTACAAGATGAACAAACAGACAGTGAAACCAGAATGGAATGCTAAAACTAAACCCTAAACTCCCTAGAGTGTATACAATAACACTAGAACCAGAGGTCAGAAATTCCACAACTGAGTAAATCAAAAGAAGATAAAAGTCTTCATCTTGTAAAATGAACAATAATTAAACATTATGTATAGGGTTAGATAATTAAAGGGATAGATATTTACTGCAGGGTTGACATAGAGAAAAGATTTCACAGTTTGGTGAATGAAGTTCAAAGGAAAACTTTTATAAATCTTAGTACCTTATTAGTTCATATAAGATAAAATGTCTCCCTTGAAAAAATAGTTATGTGCCTATCTGTAAATGAGTTCAGGGTCAGTTCAAGAAACAATCTAAGTGTTCCAGGGGCTGGGCAGTGGTGCACCTGATTAATCACACATAGTACAAAGTACAAGGACTGCACAAGCCCTCAGCTTCTCACCTGCAATGGGGATGCTTCAGAAGCTGTGAAGCAGGTCTGTAGGTGTCTTTCTCTCTCCCACCTTATGTCTTCATCCTTTCTCAGTTTCTCTCTGTCCTATCCAATAAAATGGGAGAAAATGACCACCAGGATCAGTGGATTCATAGTGTTGGCACAGAGCCCCAGCAATAACTTTGGTGGCAAAACAAACAAACAAACAAACACAATTTGAAGCATTCCTAGGCAGACAGTAAACCAAATAGGTAGAGCACCTCTCAATAGCAAATGCATACTCTGTGCTTGTTTTCTTTGAGTTAAGGTCAAACAGGTGTCAAATTTATATTTAGAATAAAACAAGCCATATAGAGCAGAGTCAACAAAAACAACAGTGAATTAAATACACATTGCTCCTGAAATGCTAAAATAACTTAATGCAGAATATAAGCTTAATATATTCAATTAAGCTATAACAATGAATTAAATACCAGATTCACTATAACTGATACTAGAGAGCAGAACTGAATAATTATGCAGAATTTACCATAAAGAGGTTATGAAATATGTAGGACAATTTAAGAGCTATGGAAGACATGTTATGTTCTATTACAATATGGATGGAAATAGAGGGTATTTTGTTGGGTGAAATAAACTATGATAAGTATCAATGGTTTTACTCATAAACGGAATCTAAGAAGTAAAGCAAAGGGCAACACAGGGAGAAACCTCAACAGATTACAGTCTATTGCAGCAGATTTGAGAGCTCAGAAGGGGGGAAAGGGAGGAGTATTTAGGGAATGTTTGGGACCTCGGCATTACATTTGTCAGCGTAAAGCTCTGGTTCTGTCTATCCTTCTTTTGTTAATAAATAAACTTAAAAATCTTTAAAAGAGAAAAAAATAGAGAAAGGAAGAAAAAAGAAAGTGAGGGAGGGAGAAGGGAAAGGAGAAAGAAAGAAGATGGAAAAAAGGATGGATGGAAGGAAGGAAGGAAGGAAGGAAGGAAGGAAGGAAGGAAGGAAGGAAGGAAGGAAGGAAGGATACTTGGTTTGGGGATTACATGGGGCACACCTCCTTAAGTGTACATTTTACCATGTGCAAGTACCTAGGTTCAAGCCCCAGGTCCCAACCTGCAACAGAGAAGCTTCACAAGCAGTAAAACAGTGCTGAATCTATCTTTCTATCTCTCTCCTTCTCTAACCTCCTTTCCTATCATTTTCTTTCTATCCTATCAAATGGAAATAAATAAATAAAATAAAATAATAAAGAAATGTATTTGTTCTGATAAGATAGCTCACTTAGATTGTAAGCTAACTTGTCATGGATACAACTCAGGTTCAAACCTTTCTCTCACCACAAGGGAAGCTTTGGTGTTTTTTTTTGTTTTTTTAATCTGTTTCTTTGTATCTGTCTTTCTTTTTTTTTTTAATTCTTTAAAAAAAATTTTTTTAATATTTATTTTATTTATTTATTCCCTTTTGTTGCCCTTGTTGTTTTATTGTTGTAGTTATTATTGTTGTTGTCGTTGTTGGATAGGACAGAGAGAAATGGAGAGAGGAGGGGAAGACAGAGAGGAAGAGAGAAAGATAGACACCTGCAGACCTGCTTCACCGCCTGTGAAGCGACTCCCCTGCAGGTGGGGAGCCAGGGTTCGAACCGGGATCCTTATGCCGGTCCTTGTGCTTTGCGCCACCTGCACTTAACCTGCTGCGCTACAGCCCGACTCCCTGTATCTGTCTTTCTATCCAAAAAAGTTGGCCTGAACAGTGAAGCCTCTAATGACAACCAAAAAATTGGGGTGGGTAATAACTGAAAAAATTCTTTACCAAAGGAAATAGAGGAGCAACAGGCATATTTAAAAATCACTGATTAACATAGAAATGCATATCAAGACAACAATGAGATATCACCTCACCCCTGTAAGAATGGACTACATCAAAAGGACAGAATAAGCAACTTCTGGCAAGAAGAAACACTTCTGCATTATTGGTGAGAAGGTAAGTTGATGCAGATCCTGTGGAAAACAGTCAGGAGATTGCTGAAAACCTTAAAAATGAACCACTTCCAACACTTCATCTGCACTATTCCAGCCTTTCGGTCCATGATTGTTCAACAATTTGTTTGGCTTTGTATGTTAACTCTCTTTTCAGCCACCGGGTTCCAAATGCTAGCATGATGCTGACCAGACTTCCCTGGACAGACTACCCCACCAATGTGTCCTGGAGCACAGCTTCCCCAGAGCCCTGCCCCACTAGGGAAAAAGCAGAGGTACACTAGAGTTTGCAGTGAGTACCCCCCTAACACTTCCTCTCCACTATTCCAAGCTTTGGGTCCATGATTGCTCAACAATTTGTTTGGCTTCGTATGTTAACTCTCTTTTCAATCACCAGGTTCCAGATGCCACCAGGATGCTGGCCAGGCTTCCCTGGATTGAAGATCCCACCAATGTGTCCTGGAGCTCAGCTTCCCCAGAGATACACCCTACTAGGGAAAGAGAGAGGCAGACTGGGAGTATGGACCAACCAGTCAACGCCCATATTCAGCGGGGAAGCAATTACAGAAGCCAGACCTTCTACCTTCTGCAACCCTCAATGACCCTGGTTCCATGCTCCCAGAGGGATAGAGAATGGGAAAGCTATCAGGGGAGGGGGTGGGTTATGGAGATTGGGTGGTGGGAATTGTGTGGAGTTGTACCCCTCCTACCTTATGGTTTTGTTAATTAATCCTTTCTTAAATAAAATAAAAAAAATACACACACACAAAAAAATGAACCATATGCGATCCAGCAATTCCTCTCCTTGTCATCAATCCATAGAACACAAAAGGCATATCTGAAATGATCTATGCAAACTGATGTTCACAGCAGTGCTATTTTTAATAGCCAATGTGGATATATATGATTTCTCCTTTCTTGGGGGATTATTGTTTTACAGTTGACAGTAAATACAGTAGTTTGTACATGCATAACATTTCTCAGTTTTACACATAACAATACAAATCCCACTATATTTGATTTATGTTAGGACTTTTCTCATACTTCCTCTGAGTTTGTTGGGTTTGACTGTTCAAAAATCATGAGGTTGCCAGGGGAGGGGCTTAATAGATAGCCAGAGTCACTATCCATATAGTGACAGCACTGTATTTTGCTTGCTCTGGGTCTGGCAGGACACAAATTCTATCAAACTGTGAACCAGGGATCCACCAATGACCTTTGTTAATATGGAAACTGAATTCCAATGTGCTGTCCCCCAGGACTCCAGCAAGATGTTGCACAGGTGGGAGAGCCACAACCATTGTTCTTCCTCCCCATTTCCTTTTTTTATAAGATGGAAACATTGACAAGACCATAGAATAAGAGGGGTACATTTCCATACATTGCCCACCCCCAGAGCTCCATATCCAATCCCCTCCCTTGATAGCTTCCCTATTCTTTATCCCTCTGGGAGTATGGACCCAAGATCATTGTGGGGGGGGGGTGGGCAGAAGGTTTCTGTAACTGCTTCTCCTCTGAACATGAGCATTGGCAGGTCTGTCCATAATCCCAGCCTGTCTCTCTCTTTCCCTAGCGGAGCAGGGATCTCGGGAGGCAGGGTTCCAAGACATGTGGTGGGGTCCTCTGCCCAAAGAAGTCTGGTTGGCATCATGGTATCATCTGGAACCTGGTGGCCTCTCCCAAGATTCCCAGGTTGAAAGCAGCTTCCTTGCAGAGCTCACACCAGGTGTTGTCTCCAAGCTTCCATCTTGGCCTGCATTTTAAAATTTTAACTTTTATTCTATAAAATTATAGGATTAGGGTACCAACATCTTTGTATAGTCTGCCATCTGTCAAATTTAGTCCTATACATTGTGGACCTCTTTTGATTGTAGTTTGTTGTGAAATGAAGATTTTATCTTCTTGGGAGACAATGTCTTTCTGTGTCCTACAGTCTGGATATTGATTTTTTTTTGCTTATTTATTACTTTAAATAGTCTTCTATGTGTGCTTTCACATGTATTGTGACTTCCCTGTGTATGCCAGGAAAAGGAATCAATGATAGATTTTTAAGGATATATGCTGTTGTTTGCTCCATTGTAATACTAACCAATAGTATTTGAAATGTTATTTGTAGATGGAGTTTGTGTAGAGCTAATCACTTCACACATGTTAATGTAAGGTTATTAGCATAGGCACTGGTCCAATGACTTGTCCTTATAAGAAATTTGGATCTAGTATACAGGAAGAAAAGTAGATATCATGATAATTCCAACAGCCAAGGAATATTAAAGATTTCTAGCAAATCACTTAAGAGAGAGACAGAAAACAAGTTCATCTTTTAAAGGAACCACCTTGCTGACAACTTGATCTAGGACCTATATGTACCAAAACTGTAATACAATTCAATTTTTGTTGTTTTAGTCACCCTCATCATGGTGCTTTGTTGTAGCAGTAAAAGCAAAGCAATTTAATGATAAGTGTAAGACAGGACTATATATATTTAAGTAATTTACATATGCTAAAACTTTCTATTAATCACTAAAAATAGAACTATAGTATATCTTTAACAATCATGGGAAATATGAAGAATAAATATGAATTATCATTGTATATAACTTATTCCACATCTGAGTCAGAAAATGTACAAGAGCATCATGGAACAGTTCCACATCCTTACCATAAAGCAAGCAAGTTCTCAAAGACTACCACTAATGGTCTCAAACTCATCTGATTAAGGTTGACTGGTCAAAGATAGGAAAACTGATAAATCAGTAAAGATAACTGTAATGAATTAAGACATGTTAAATGTACCTGGAAGTTTAAAATGTTGTTCATGATTTACAGAAAAATAAACTTATTAGTTACCTTTGGAGGATGCCAAATAATCATGTAATTATTTTGGATTCTAATAAAGAAAGAAAATTCAAAAACTATTAAAATATTCCTTAAAATGAATTCACAAACTTTCAAATAATTGGGGAAACTTGCCTTTATAGACCTTCTCCAAGAATTAAAAGTGGAAGTTTTTAAAATTCAAAATGGTCATTTTTCAAATTCCATATGAATGGATAATAACATCGATGATAAGTATCAGCATAACAAAGAAACCAAATTTATTTTTAATTAAAAATTTATTATCTTTATTTATTGGATAGAGACAGCCAGAAATCAAGAGGAGGGGAGGTAGAGAGGGAGAGACACCTGCAGCCCTGTTTCACCAATTGTGAAGTTTTCCCCCTGAAGGTAGGGACCAGAGGCTTGAACCTGGGTCTTTGCGCACTATAATGTGAGTGCTTAACCAGGTACACCACCATCTGGCCCCTAGTTTTATTTTTTTTAATTAAGGAAATGATGGTTTATAACACAGACTATATGTAGTCCAAGGAAAGAAGCCAATTTCATTTGTCTTGTTAGAAATGCAATATACCACAGCCTTATCCATCATCGTGTCCCCAAGAAAATCAAACTGAAATTTATTCAAGGCATTAGGACTACTTGAAACTTTCAGGAAACACATGGGGAGGGAGGATATATTGAACAACATCATGTGGATACACTTACAAATAAACTAGAAGGGATCATAAGACAGATCACTTAATTTACTCAATACAACTAAATAAAATATAAATCAGATGAGAGGGGATATACAGTTTAAGAGAACTTAGGAAGGGCCAGGTGGTAGCATATCTGGGAAAGAGCATATATCATAATGCACAAGGAACTGAGTTCAAGCCCCAGGTCTCCACCTGAAGTGGGGGAAGCTTTGCAAGTAGTGAGGCAGTGCTATAGGTATTTCTACCTCTCCTCTGCCTTCTTTGTCTCCCCCTTTCCTCTCAGTATCTTTCTGCATCTATTATATATATATATATATAGTATTACATATATTACATATAGTAATATGTTAAAAAAAAGACACGTAGGAGACATATAAACAATGAAGTACAAACCTTGTTGGGATACTTTTAAAGTTAAAAAAAATACATATAATCCTCAGGGAAATGGGATAACGAATGACATATGATATGATAATAAAGATTTGTTTTTAATTTTTAAAGATATTACTGTAGCTGGGGAGACAGAACAATGGTTATGCAAAAGACTTTTGAGCCTGATTTCAAAGTCTCAGGTTCAATACCTAGAACTACCATAAATTAGATACAATCATGGATTGTGGTGGTGATAGAGTTATGTTGTAAGAGGAGCACTTCAAAAACAGTCTGTGACAGGATAATGATGGCGATGGGTTGTTTGGGATAAATAAGTAAAGATATATATAGGGGATAACTGTCCATTTATTGGCAATTATTGAAGTTATATGATCTATATTGGGTTAATAATGTTTTGGCCTAGTTGATATGTGTTGAAAATTCTGTGATTAAAAAGCTAAAAACAAAATAAAAATGCTTACTTTACACGAAAATAAGGAGGGTACAAAAAGCAATTATTATGTTCCTGTGTAATTCAATCCCACTTTTTAAAATGCCTCAATCAATTATAAATTAGGCAGAAAAAATAGATAAATATACAAAAGTTCAGGCAACAAAAATCTTCTCCAAAATAGAAAAAATTCGGTTTGATAATAGTTTAAAAACAGTTTTAGGGGGTTGGTAGTGGTATGGGCACTGGCATATGTGATAGAGCACAAACACTACCATGCACAAATTGCTGGGTTCAAGACCATAGTCCTCACCTATGGGGGGAGGGGAGTATTACGAGTGGTGATGCAGTGCTGCACGTGTCTCTATTTCCCTATGTTACAGCATTTATTTATTTTCTTTGGTCTATAGTTGAGTACTACTTTGGATTATATGATACTTAGCATTCCATAACTATTTTTCCAGGCTATTTGTAAAGATTAAGTCTTACTAAAGTAAAAATTTCAAAAAAAATTCTACTTAATCACTCACACAGGAGTATTTATGATTTAAGAGATCCCAGTGTTACTGATGTTGACCTGCATATGGTAACATATGAAAAGAGGTGACCGTCTTAACATCACATGGTCAGAACATTTATAAAAGATACTTTCTACTATCTTATAACTTACAGTATTTCAGTTTCCCCAGACCAAATAATATCCAATCACATGCAATTTAAGAAGAGAGTGAATCAAATACCATGAAATCAAAGAAACACAGATAAATTTAGTTTTCTACTATCCTACAAGCTTCTGGAATCTGGCTTTTACTCTTAAGTTTCTGCTCACAAAAGCCTATCCAATTCCTATTACTAGGACCTTTATGACTTTTATTAGACCATCATCAATACAGAGAGGAAGATAGCAATTTGGCACGTGTAATTGAAAGTTCTCCAAGACTTCTTTGAGATAATATTAGAATGTTCCCTTGATCTCTACCTTAAAAGAAAATTGGATCTTAAATTTAACTCCATGGAAACATATCTTTTGGAGTATCACAAATAACATAGGTTTCTTGCCTGGGGACACTTCTCACTGACAGCACTTACTATATAGTACCGAAAATGGAATATCACTACATTTATCTGTCTCAAAAATTGCTCTACAAAGAATGCCAACCACCTCCACTATTATTTTATTCTGAATTGGGAATACAGACAGTACATTCAGACATGACAAAAAAGCAGAAACATTAGAATTATGGAAAATAATTACAACTATAAATATTTGAAATTGATAATGTAATATACTTGGAAAACCAAAAAATCAATATACACATAAATTCAATAGCAAAATATGACAAAGTATTAACATACTAAACCCCAACAATCCAGGAAGGTGGAAGGGGGGCACAGAATTTTAGTGATGGGTAGAACTATACCCTCTAATCTTACAATTTTGTAAACTACTATTAGTAGCAAATAAAAAATAATTTGAGAAGAAAAGCAAAAAGAAAAATCCCAGATCTCAACAATAATTTAAATATACAATAACCATTTGCCACAATAAAAGAAAACTTCATTCATAGCAACAGAAAACAGAAAGCATTTAAATAGAAAGCATAGAGCAAAGTGCAAATGAAAAATATTAAAGTGTATCTGAAAGGAACTACAGCAAACTATAATAAATCGAAATACATTCTTCTTTTTTGGATGGAATGATACAACATACTCTCAAAGTTATTATGTAAGTCAAATGTGAACAAATAAAAATCTGATATGCTTTCTCGGTGGTGGTGATTGAGATGCAGAATGATACCCTTGTGACCTTATAAACTTGTAAACTATTGTTAGATTACCGAAAAAAAAAGTTACAAAAATGTGTTTCATGAGTCTGCAAGATAGCCCATTTACTCAATGAGCCTACATTGTTGTGCACATCACACAACATCTGGTCTGAGCTCCACCGAGATTTGGTGGTGTGGTGTCTTTCTCTCATTCTTGCTGTCTCTCTCTCTCTCTCTTTCTATCTGTCACTCTTTTTATCTGAAAAAAGTCAACTCAGAACAGTGATGACACAATGACCACAAAAATATAGTCTAATTAATTTTATATATTATAAATGCTACTTTTCAGCAATAAATATATAAATATTTTCTTCACACAGAGCTTTGGTGACAGGGGTGATAAAATAAACAAATAAACAAGAAAAAAAAGATATAACCTAGGAGAAAAAAATTAACTTTGGAACCTCGCCATTTCAGAGCCTTACCCAACTAGGGAAATATAGAGACAGGTTGGAAATTTTTTTCTCCTCATATGCTATTTAATGTTCAATTTTGTCAATGTATTTCTGTTCTTTCCAATATATTTTAAATATATATTTGAAAGTACTCATTTTCATTCTATCTCAAATGGAAGTTATAACTCAATAACAATGTTAATTAAAACCTTTCATTAAAAATAATTTTATGGGAGTTGGGCGATAGCACAGCAGGTTAAGCCCATGTGGCACAAAGCGCAAGGACCTGCACAAGGATCCCAGTTCGAGCCTCCGCTCTCCACATGCAAGGGTGTCGCTTCACAAGTGGTGAAACAGGTCTGCAGGTGTCTGTCTTCCCCTTCTCTCTCCATTTGTTTCTGTCCTGCCCAACAATGACGACATCAATAACAACAACAATAAAACAAGGACAACAAAAGGGAATAAATAAATATTTTAAAATAAAAATAATAATATTGGGACTGGGCAGTGGATCACCTGAGTACACACATTATAGTGCACAAGGACTCTGGTTCAAGCCCCCCAGTTTCCACCTACAGGAAGAAGATTCATGAGTAGTAAAGCAGTGCTGCAGTGCTCCCAACTCTCTCTCTCTCCCTGCATCTCCTCCCTTCCTTTCAATCTCTTTATGTCTTTGGATTATTCAAAGTAAATAAATGTATGAAAGTTAAATGAAATAAAGATAAAATTTTTTAAAATACTTTTTATTATTAGTGATTTAGAAGTGGTTTACAAGATGATAATATTGTTTAATATTTATTTACCCTTTTGTTGCCCTTGTTGTTTTATTGTTGTAGTTATAATTGTTGTTCTTGATGTCATTGTCGTTGGATAGGACAGAGAGAAATGGATAGAGGAGGGGAAAACAGAGAGGGGGAGAGAAAGATAGAAACCTGCAGACCTGCTTCACTGCCTGTGAAGCGACTCCCCTGCAGGTGAGGAGCCAGGGGCTTGAACCGAATTCTTACGCCGCTCCATGCACTTTTGCACTATGTGCGCTTAACCCGCTGCGCCACCTCCCAGCTCCCACAAAATGATAATATTTAAAGGATCTAATTTCAGACCCATATGTAGTGTGTATAAGCCACTGCATTTCTACAAAAGCCCCATAAACACACACACACACACACACACACACACACACACACACACACACACACACCCCACTAATGTTCTCAAAAAAGTCCAAGAGATAGTTTGGTTTTCTTTTTTTATTGCCACCAGGATTATTTCTGGGGTTTAGTGCTTTCACAACGAATCCGTTATTCCTGGTGGTCATTCTTCATTTTTCCTTCTCCTCCTCTTCCTCCTCCTCTCTTATTAGATAGGACAGAGAGAAATAGAGAGGGAAGGAGGAAACAGAGAAGGATAGAGAATGAGAGACACCTGGAGACCTGCTTCATGGTTCATTAAGCATCCCCCCCACCCTTGCAAGTAGGGAGTGGGGGAGGCTCTAACCCAGGTTCTTGCACATGGTAACATGTGTGATTAACTGGGTGTACCACCACCCAGCCACTGGTTGTCATTTTTTTTCGCAAGTTCATTTACTTTAGTTATCTATTTCCTACATGTGAGAAAACCATTTAGTAACCATCTTTTACCTCTTATTTTACTTAGCAAAATCCCCTACAGTTTTACCCATTGTCTTAAATGATGCAATCTCATCTTTTGTAATTGCAAAGTAATAAATCGTTCATTGAATACATACACCATAATATCCTTATTTAGTCATATACCATTAGGCATTTACATTGTTTCTATATTTTGGTTATTACAAAGTGTGCAGTCACAAATAGGGATGCACATATTTTGAATGAACGCTTGCATATGCTTTGGATATATACCTAGAAGTGTTATTGCTGGATCATAAGGTATTTCCATGTTTATTTGTATAAAAACTCTCTGAACTGTTTTCTATAGGGGTGGCACCAGTCTACATTCCTACCAATAGTGCACCAGAGTTCCTTTTCCTTCACATCCTCAACAATGCTTATTTCCTGCTTCCTTAACATAAGGCATTCTTACCAGTATGAGGTGGTATCTCACAGTGGTGTTAATTTGCAGCTCTCTAACGATAAGTGATATGGAGCATTTTTTTGTATGTCTGTGGGCTTTCTGTATGTCTTTTTTATTTTTTTTTAAGAAAACTCCCTATTGTCCCACATTTTGAGTGGGTTGTTTGGCTTGTTATTGGGATGACTGATTTCTTTATGCATTTCTAACATCAATCCCTGGCCAGATGTGTGATGTACAGCTATCTTCTCCCAATTGATAGGTTGCATTTTAATGGTCATGGAGGTTTCTTTCTATGTGTAGAAGCCTTCCAATCTGATATAGTTTCATTTGTTTATTCTTTACTTTTCCTGGATATGGATTTGAGACTATGAACATATCCTGATGTTTAGGTCCTAAAGTGTTTCATCTGTGTTTTCTTCTACATAATTTAAGGTCAAGTATTTAAGTTACTAGTCCATCTTGAGTTAGTTTGGGTGTACTGGATTAATTTATGGTTTACTTTCCTTTTTCTACATATGGCTGACCATTTTTCCAACACCATTTGTTGAAGAGACTTTCTTTTCCCCCACTAAATAGTTTTGGTTTTCTTTGACATATGTTAGATTTCTATATATGAGTAAGGTTAATTTCTGGGCTCTTAATTTCGTCCCACTAGTTTGAGTGCCTATTTCTGTCCAAGAAAAATATTTAAAAGTTATTTTTTAATATTTATTTTATTTATTCCCTTTTGTTGTCCTTGTTTTTTTGTTGTAGTTATCATTGTTGTCATCATTGTTAGATAGGACAGAGAGAAATGGAGAGAGGAGGGGAAGACAGAGGGGGAGAGAAAGATAGACAACTGCAGACCTGCTTTGCCACCTGTGAAGCAACTTCCCTGCAGGTGGGGATCTGGGACTTGAACCTGGATTTTTCCACCAGTCCTTGCTCTTTGCACCATCTGTGCTTAACCTGCTGCACTACCACCCGACTCCCTTAAAAGTTATTTTTTATTAATAGTGTATTATAAGACTGTAAGATTGCATTGTATAGTTCCACTCTATACCCACCACCAAAGTTCTGTATCTCTACCTTCCAACCTCCCAAAGATAACCACTATAGCAGAACTAGATTTTTATTGTTGTTGTTGTTGAATTTTTTTTCTTTATTCTTATGTGAGAGAAGCATGCAGGGAAGTGAGCCCCACTCTAGAGGTTCCAGGATTGGGAGAAACATAGGCTCTAGAGACGAAGCAGGAGATTCCTGTTGTCTTAGGGTTTAAGAAGACAATAGATAGTTATTGCAATAATCACATTGTTTGGCAATTGGGTTAACTTTGAAGAATCCCTTTGTTAGTATCATACACACCCTCACCATATTTCACGTCCTTTGACATTGTTTGCATATAGCTATGCAACCAGCTGATTTTGTTCTCCCTGTTTTTGTTGTTGTCACTTGTTCAACTTTCTTTCCTTTTATTGGGGATAGTAATGGTTTACAGTATAGTTGTTGACATATTAGTACAATTTCTCATCTCACTGTGACAAGTCACTCTCACCTTCAATGTAGGTCCTATTCTATCATCATGCACCAGGACCTCATCATACTGTCTGTTCTCTCTCTTCTCCTTTTCTCCAGATTTCTTTGCTTAGGTATAATTCACCACACTAAGTCCTAGTTTCATTTTGTGTTTTCCTTTACTGTCTTTGTTTTCAAATTTAACCTATGAGTGAGGCCATTAGAATTCATTCTTTTCTTTTTGGCTTATCTCACTTATGATTTTTCCAAGTTCCATCCAAACTGAGGCAAAGGAGGTGACTTCACTGGTTTTTCAGCTGAATACTCCATTGTGTTCCACAACTTTATTAGTCAGTCATCTGTTGTTGGTCATCTGTGTTGCTTTCAAGTTTAGATGATTATAATAAATTGTGCTGCTATAAACATAAGTAAACAGAGATCTCTTTAGGCAAGTGTTTTTGTTCTTTAGCATTTATTAAATTATCTTTGTCTCTCTGGAGCTACTTTTTCACATTTAGCATAGTCTAATCCTTTAATTATTATCCCACTAATGTAGGAGATTAATTGTTTTTAGAATAATGGAAAGGTGAACTGGAAATTATATCTAAGTGGTTTCTAAAAGGTGACTGGCTAGTAATCTTACTCTTAAACTCAAGATTCTCTAAATAAGAATATAGAGTAGGCATTACCAAAAGTGTCAACATCTCTACATTAAGTTTCTCAGGTTATTTAATTTCTTTGCCTCACTTAGTTTTGATTTGAGTTTTGTGCTAAGAATAGGTGAGGGCTATTCTGTGACTATTTTCTCTTCAGAATGTATTTTCTTTTCTTTTACATTGATTTTAGGCTTTTTTCTCACCCCATGTTATACTTGATTTCTCCATCTATTGATACTTCTTGCTATTCCACAAATTTATCGAACACTTCCATGAAGTACTTACCCTTAGTTTTGTTTTCGTTTATCTTTTTGTATACTTTATCACTGTAATCCAATTTAAAGAGTTTATTAACACATATGCCTAGTCTATCATCATGAATAATATTAAGTACCTACATTTGTTTTTTAATTAAAAAAGTTATTTATTTTCTTGACAATAAGAAAAGCCACTGAAATTAAAGATATTTATCTTTATTATTTATTTTATTATGTTATAATAAAATGTTATAATGTATAATATTACAACGTTACATTTTATTATTTATATATTTATTTTTGTTTTTCTCTTTTCAATTTACTTTTATTGATGATTTAATAAAGATTAGAACTCACCACCACTGTTCTGTTGCTCCCTTGTACCCCTATCCCTGCCTCTCCCCCTCCTCCCAAGGAGAAACACCATACTTTTCACAAAATCTCAGCACCAGTTTAACTATTTATTTATTTATTGGATAGAGAGAGAGAAATTGAGAGGAAAGGAAGGATAGATAGGGAGAGAGACAGAGAGATGTCTGTAGCACTACTTCACCACTCATGAAATTTTCCTCCTGTAGGTGGGGACAAGGAGCTTGAACCTGGGTCCTTGCACACTGTAATGCATGTACATAACGAGGGGTACCACCACCTGGCCCCTTCACTACCTTTTACTTTTGTAAGTTCATTTTTTATTGCCACCAGTGTTACCAGTAGGTCGAGGTGCTTGTACATTGAATCTGTCACTCATGGTGGCCATTTGCTTCCCCCACTTTTCCCTCTCATTTAATGTATTTTTCCATTTTTCTTCAGTAATTTAATAATGATTAACAAGACTGTAAGGTAACAGGGGTGCAATTCTATAAAGTTCTCACCACCAGAGTTCTGTGTTCCATCCCCTCCATTAGAAGCTTCCTTATTATTTATTCCTCTGGGAGTATGGACTAAAGATCTTTATGGGGTGAAGGAGGTGGAAGGTTTGGTTTCTGTAATTACTTCTCCAGTGGACATAGATGTTGGTGCATCAGTCCACACAGTCAGCCTATTTCTATCTTTCCCTAGTGAGGTAGGACACTGGAGAGGTGAGGTTCTAGAATATATTAGTGATGTCCTCTGTGCAGGGAGGTCAGGATGGTGTCATGATAGGAGGTCTATTAGGCTAATTCCATGGGATTCATGACTTAAGTAATTTTTTCCTGAGCTGGATAGCTAATACTCAGGTGGACTAAGTATAATATGGGAAGATGGCATCTGAGTTGAGAATAGGACTAGAAAGCTGGATTAGGACAGAAAGTAGATCCCAAATATGAAGAAAGTAAATGTATACCATTAAATGTTAACCCTATTAATCTGACCTAGGGTCCATATATATTCATTTTTAGGAGCCTGTGTGATCTCTAAGTCCTTTCAGTCTGAGCTCACAGACCATGGTCACAGCTAGGAACATCCTAGGCTGCACTCATTTCAAGAGCAGTCTTCCGTGAGTGGCATAGTAGGCTGACCCAGCCTCCCTTCAGAGACTGGGGCAGTCGCTACTAGTTACTATTGCTGCTCTACAGTGAGGGCAAGATCCTGGAGAGGCCTACAAGAGGGCTTATGATGATGTTCCTGATGGAATGACCAGTGATGGTGGAGAGAGGGATCTATTAGAAGTCTAGGCTCATCATATCTTCGTGGGAATCCAAGGATCTCCAGATGATGGGATGGCCTGGTATTGATCAAAAAGGCCGTCATTCAAGTGTGCCTGTCTCTTGCCCTTATCCATCTTTTGTAGTCCTTAATTTATCTTATAAGGTTAGACTTAAAGTCATTGAAGGAAATTAAGTAGGGGGTAGGAAAGGAGAATGTCTAGGTGTAAGTAGTAAGTAAGTATTTGACTAGGTACTTCATGGTGTCCTCTTTAGGTCTTTCTATTTGCTGCACTTATTGAATCTGAGTCTACTCACAGCAGACTATTGAGCACTTATACTTTGAAGTATATATTTGAAGTATATATTTTCCCCTAACTTATGGATACATGTGCACATTTATCCTGTCCCTTAGGCTCTGATATATCTGGGGTCTATAACTTTGTTACGGAATGCGCCATCTGAAATGGAACTAGGTAGTCTGATGTATTAGAAAGGTCTCATCAGATACTTAGAGTTGGAGGGTTAACATCTCAGTCTTGCCATCTCTACGGTTCAAAGTAAAATGTGGCATAGTGGCACTGGTTACATTGATTTAGTTGAGGTCATTCCCCCATTTTTATTATTTCTTTCTCTTTATTTTTATAGGATGGAGAAATTGAGAGTATAGGGGAAGATAGAGAGGAGGAGAAAGAAAAATATCTGAAGCACTGCTTCACTGTACATGAAACTTGCCCCTGAAGGAGGGGACTGAGGGCTTGAGCCTAGGTCCTTGCACAAGGTAACATTTGCACTCAACTAGGTGAGCCACCACCCTACCCCTAAACATTTTAATGCTCTATAAAATTTGTTTTATAATTATATCTATTATATTGTTTTTGTTCTATATTCAAGTGGATTTAATAGTCATCACCATTTTTACTACATCTTAATTTTCCCCATCTATGGGTTTTATTTCAAGAATCTATCAAAAATACTTTGTAAGTGTTATATTCCCCGAGATTTTTTCATACATAAACAAACTATATGTCTATTGCTTTTGACCTAAACAACTACTTGACTAATTATAGAACACCTGGGTCACGTTTTTCCTTTCATAATGCTGTAACACAATTGTGCTAACATTCCATATTGCAGGATTAATTATCTACCATGATATCTCTATTAATCTCTTGGTTGGCTATATGTCTCATTGAGTTTACTTTCATCATGAAAGTGATGGCATGCTTTAATTATCATGTTCTTTCACATTTAAAAATATATGTATATGGTTTTTATTCTTGAATGGAATCTTGGTTGGATATGATATTTTTGGTACAGATTTTCTTCCTTTAGAAACAATGTTTTGTAGACGTTGTTCCTCTGCCCTGGAATGTTATTCCAGGGAAGATTGATTTCAATCTGTATTTGTTCTCAATTATGAAACTATTTGTGTCTTCATGTTTGAAGAACTTTTTCCTCATGCTAAAACTCAGCAATAGAAAAAGTATAATTTAGAATTGATAGCACTGAATATATTTGCATTAGAATATATGTTCAAGTTAGAGTGTCTTGTTTCTGTATTTTAAGATTTATTTTCCATTTTCTTTTGGAGTATTTGTTCTGCTTCATTTATTCAAATATTTAATTCAGAGACAAATTATTTTTATAATGTCATTTTTATCCCTCTTTCATCACTATTATCTTCTAATTCTGTTAATCCTTTAATTTTTTTCTTTGATTTTGTGCCTATCTCAGTATCTCCTCTGCATAATATAATTACTTTTCCAGCCATGTCCATTTAAGTCCTTTCTATATATAATCCATTCATTCTGTAATAGTACTAATTTTAGTTTCAGTATATATCTTCAATCTCATTTTTATTTCATCCTCTGTCATTACCATCTTAACTAATCAAATTCATGATCTTAATAAGATTTTCCATAGTCTGAAGCACCAGTGAGATGTTTTCCACATACTTTATTGTTTAGTTGTTACAGATTTTTTTCCTTCCTTCTTTTCTTCCCTTCATTTGATTTAGTGCTAGGGAATGGACTCAAGAATGCAGGGTCTTGTGCAAGCACAACATTGGTAGATGGTCTCCTAGGCCCAATTCTTTCATTTTTATTTAAAAGGAGAGAGATAGAGGAGAGAGATGAAGAAAAGGAGAAAAGAGACACAACAGAACTATTTCACTATCCATGGATCTCCCCTAGTGCCATTCATGATGCTCCTATGTGGTGTCTAGGGCTGTACCCAATGTATATAGCATGTGAGGATTTCTTTCACTCTTACATTTTTGTTCTATTTGTATGGTTCTTGTGTCTTTTCTTCATATATTCATTCCCTATGAATCCTTTATGCAGACTTTATTTTGTACTAGTGTAGGGTGGACTCATTCTCTTTAAGTCTCTTCTCACATGCTCTGAGTCTAAAGTTCTTTGTCTATAAGATAAAGTTTAAGAGTTGATTACTGAATTCTATTCAGTCCTCATATCCTGAGGATTTTAATGTAAATATGTTGAGGACATGACTAAGAGGGAGAGAGCTAAGCTAGAACTGAGTATAGCCTAATTGTTCAGATGCTCTATATTTGTATTTCTGTGTGTACTTGCTATATGCTTCATATATTTCTGTTGTGACATAGCACAGATTTAGGGACATAATTAACATACAGCTGGGACTGATGAGTGTAATTAGCATAAGATACAGCTGATGTCAGCCTAGGGAGCATAATACGAATTTATGAAAATCCACACGGGATTGTGGGCTCATTGTAACTGATTTAAGCACACTCCAGTGGAAATCCGTCTCTCTTTTGGGCTGGCTTTCTTTCCTCTTGGACCTCTATCATGCCAACTCTCCCACTAGACTGAACACATGTAGCCTGCTGCAGCTCTCTATTCCTGAGCTCCCATCTACTGGCTCCCTGCTTTCCTGTCTGCGGTGCCCACCCTGGTTGCCTCTCACGGGAGGAACTGAACACGTGTAGCAGAGATCAGTAAACTTATAGCTTATAAGACTTTCCTCTATAACCACAATGAATAACCTTTATCTCTGCCAAAAATAGTCTTGCTATACCTAAAGTATACTGCTCCATACTGCTGTACTGCTATTTAATAAATCTTTAATTGTCATAAACCTGCACCAAGCATCTGTGCCTAGGTGAAGTTTTTTTAATTATTACAATATATTTGTTATTAAAATGTTTGATATTGAGAGAGGGATAGATGGGCAGTGGTGCACCCGGTTAGGCACAAATAGTACTTAGCTCAAGGACCCACTCAAGGATCTGGGTTCAATTTGGTAATTTGGACCAACCAGATTAACACTCAACCATATGACTTAAAAGAGCTACAATAATAGACTTATTGCAAACACTACAATGTAAATATCACTTACAATTTATGAAGTGGAACTAGGTGGTGGTGCACCCAGATGAGCCCATGCACTAGCATATGCAAGGACTTGGGTTCAAGTCCCTAGCCCCCACTTGCAGTGGAAAGCTTGACAAGTGTCTCTTTTCTCTCTTCTTCTCAATCCCCCCTTCTCAATTTATCTCTGTTCTACCAAAACAAAAAGAAATAGACAGAAAAAGGTGGTGGTGATGGTAGTGAGAAATGGCCACTGGGAGAGGTGGATTCCTTGTGCAGATACCAAGCCCCAGTGGCAACCCTAGAGGCAATAAACATATGTAATAAGTACATAAATAAATAATAAAGAAATCATGGTACTAAATTTGGACAAGATAGTAATGTAAATTTCATCCTCCAGAAGCTATATTTACAGTCTCAATAAATATAAAGAATTAGGAATTGTGGGGATATATTATATTCTGACCACACCAACCATTGAAAATAAAGAGCTTATATTAATAGAGATATTTTTAAGATGATCTGGTCATATTGCATCATTATGCAATGATGACTGTGTTTGTAGATTCTTCCACAAAGAAACAAAGGTTTAATTAAAGTACTCTTGATTTAAAAACAAAACAAAACTAAGAATGAGCTACTGGTGGTTAGTTAAGAAAGCAAGATATATATATATATACTAAGATATAGAATGAAATTTCAGACTGAAGCACCTGAACTGTGCTGTGTGCATCTTCCCTAGGTATTTGAGAATATGAAATTCATATGACTTCCCCAGGCAGAGTGCAGAAAGTCTTAGTGCTTTTGTAGTTTTTTCCTCTTCATATCTCTTTTTCTCTCTGAAAAAATTGAGTTAGAGCAATGAAGCACCAACAATGACAAAAACAAACTGAAATTCAAGTAATAATAATAATTGAATCCTAATTGAGTCCTAATAATTGAATCATGCCTTAAAATTGTTGCAATTCTAATGTCTGACTTTAGCATCTTGTCTCAATTAATACAGAAACAGTAAGTGCAAGTGAGGATATGTGGAGAAGGGAAACCCTCTACACTGTTTTTGGGAATGTAGATTGGTTCAGCTCCCATGATAAAGAGTCTAGATATTCTTCAGGACATTAGAAATAATGAACATCTATATCTAGGTTTTGGGATTTTGTTAGGAACTGAACCACCTGGAATGGAATTAGAGAATACTATGAAAGGAAAGGTCTCACCTGAGTAATGAGGCTGAAGGGTTGACAATTCCGTGCCTGATGTCGCTGGACACAGTCTGAAGTGAAGCATACTGAAGTGGTACTCGTTGCGTTGATTAAGTTGGGATCAGCAGATGCAATATCATTTGGTATGAATTGAGAGAAGCATGCAGGAAAGTGAGCTCCACCCTTGAAGTTCCAGGACTGGGGGGAAATATAGACTCCATAGAGAAAGTGGGAGGTTCCTGCAGTCTTAGCATTTAAGAAGACAATAGATAGTGATTGCTATAATCACATTATTTAGCAATTGGGTTAACTTTGAAATATCCCTTTGTTAGAATTTGCTGTATCATACAAAAACATCATCATAATTTATGTCCTTTAAAATTATTTGTATATAGCTGTGCCACAGGTTGCTTCTGTTCTCCCTGGTCTAAATTTCTAAGAGAGTCAACATATCAAAGACTCAGCCTATGTATTAAAATGACTCAGTATATGATTTTAAAAGTTTGAGGCATCCAGTCAATTTTCACCTCTTCTATTAATTAAATAGTGATTTATATGACTACAGATTAATAGGAATGTACATAAACACCATTCCCACCATCAAAGGACTGTGTCCCATCCCACCCCCCACTCCCATGAAGTCGAACATCTATCCTCACCCTCTACTCAGAGATTTCACTTTGGTGCCCTACTCCAAATTTAGTCAAATCCTGCTTTGAGTTTCCCTTTCTGTTCTTCTTTCTCAACTTCTGTTGATGAGTGGGATCATCCCATACTCATCTTTATCTTTCTGACTTAGCTCACTTAATATAATTCTTTCTAGCTCCATCCTAGATGGGTCAGAGAAGGTGGTTCATTGTTCTCAATAGCCGTGTCATATTCCATTGTGTATATATACCACAGCTTTCTCAGCCACTCATCTCTTGTTGGGCACCTGGGTTGTTTTGGGGTTTTAGGTAGTATGAATTGTGCTGCTATGAACATAGGTGTACACATATCTTAGGTCCTCTGAGATAGAGCATATGTTCACATGTATCCATAAATTAGGGCAAAATAATATCTGAAAGCAAAAGTACACAACAGTCTGCAGAGAGTCAGTATAAAGTCCATGATGAAATAGTGTCTACTTAGACTTACATACCTCCTCACCTACTTCTATTACAGTTCTCTCATTCACACCAAAGTTAATCTTATCAAAGCAAGGACTGCAAAAGCTGAATAAGGACAAGAGACTGGCATCCTTTAACAATGACTCCTTAGTGACTATCAGACCACCCCATCAACTGGAGCCCTATTCGGGGAATTCTGAGATTCCCAAACAGACATGATGGGCCTAGACCTCAAATAAATTACACTGTCCATTGTTTCCAGTCATCTCTATTAGGAACAACAAAATAAACCCCTTTGTGGGCCCCCCATAGAACCTTTCCCTCAACTTGGATCAACAACCTTAGAGAATGTTCTCCATCCTCTGAAGGTAGGATGGACAACATGCTCTATGCTACACCTGAGGAAGATGAGTTGATATTGAGGCAGTTTATAATATTCCTACTCATGACCAATGAATATGAGCTCAGATCTATAGGGATGCAAAGGTTACATAGGCTCCTAATCTGAATATGGGCCCCAGATCACATCAAGTCTGTGGAGTTTACAGTCAACAATATGTATACCCATTTCACATATTAGGGAGCTACTCTCTTCCCTGATCCAGCTTTCTGGCCCTTTTTCCAGCCATGACATCATCTTCCCAAACAATAACTTGGATCCACCTGCATATCAGATTTTCGGCTTAGGGAAAAAAAAAGAAAAAGAAGAAAAAAAAAACACTAGTATAGCTACAGGCCCTTTGGAATATAAGTAAAATATGCCTACTAGCTATCTACAAAGTGGAGGACCCCCTAACTCTTCATCTGTACTATTCCAGCCTTTAGATCCATGACTGGTCAACAATTGGTTTGGCTATGTATGTTAACTCTCCTTTAAGCTACCAGGTTCCAGATGCTACCATAATGCCAACCAGACTTCCCTGGACAGACAACCCACCAATGTCTCCTGGAACACAGCTTCCCCAGAATCCCACCCTACTAGGGAAAGAAAGAGACAGGCTGGGAGTATGGATCGACCTGTCAACGCCCATGTTCAGTGGGGAAGCAATTACTGAAGCCAGACCTTCTGCCTTCTGCATCCCACAATGACGTTGGGTTCATACTCCCAGAGGGTTAAAGAATAGGAAAGCTATCAGGGGAGGGGATGGGATACGGAGAGCTGGTGGTGGGAATTGTGTGGAATTGTACCCCTCTTATCCTGTGGGGTTTTTTTTGTCAGTGTTTCCTTTTTATAAATAAAAAATAAAATAAAATAAAATAAAATAAATGATGGACATACAACATGATCTGGCAATTCTGCTTCTAATGATTACCCAAATAGCAACAACAAAGCACAAACCTACTCAAAGATAGCCCCATTTTGAAAACAACCCAAATGTCCTAAGACAGGTGGTTAAGATAATTGTGGCATATATACACAAAAGATCACTACACAGCTGTAAGAAATTATGAAATATCTTTTGCTACATCTTGGGTGGGATTTGAAGGAATGATGTTAAGTGAAATAAGGTAAAGAAGGAATGAACTTATAAGTGGAAGAAAGAGAGGAGTAAAGAGAAAGAAGGAAAGATAAAGAAAGAGAGAGAGAAAGAAAGAAAGGAAGAAAGAGGAGGAAAGAAAAAGAGTATGAAAGGAAGGGAGAAAGAGAACAAAAGAAAGAGAGAAAGACAGAACAGGAAAATACAAAGTGAGATTTAATCTAATCGCATCTGAGTCAAAGACTCTACATAGGGTAGACGGGGCAGGGGCGTTAAGAGGACATGGGAGACAGAGGACATGATGGTGAAGGAAACTCCATTTGGTGATGGGAGTGGTGCATGGACACCTCTCACAGGGAGATAAAATTCCTTGTGTGACAACTATCTACTAAATTATTATTTTTTCCCAATAAAGTAAAAATTTTAAAGTTTCCTAGTATAAAAATTCGTGCTACTTATTGCTAAGATTCTGCATGCTGATGCCATTCCCTGGCCCCATTCATGTTTGCAGTACTCCATCAGATAACAGAAGAAATCTTGTTTTGACACTACACAATAATAACTTTTACCAATATTCACACTGTTCAATAAAGTTCACATTCCTTTTAGTTATTCTTAATAATGACATCTGTAACAGTATCAGATAAACTGCACATTCCTTCTGCCTGTGGCACAGCTGGAGTGGGTGTAAGTCTCCTTTGCATCTTCTGTTCTGCGCTTCAAACTAGCACTGAATGTAAGCAGATGCTTCTTCTCATGCTTTGGAACCTATGTGTTCTGAATAACGGACTCAGAAAGGTCTTTCTTATTGAGGAAGAGAATGATCAATGTATCTGTAAACCATGTATTGTTGCAAATATTGTCAACAAGTTCATAATTTCATGCAGCCCATACAGCTTCACAGTCAGCCAGAATAGAGTCATAATCCTTGATGGAGACACAGAAGAGATTTGCTGAGTGGGGTAGATATCATAATGAATATGCAAAGAGACTCTTATGCCTGAGGCTATGAAGTCCCAGGTTCAATCCCCTGCACCATCATAAATCAGAGCTGCTCAGTGCTCTGGTAAATAAATTAGCAAACAAAACAGAAGAAATGTGCTGCCATTCCCTGATAACAGTAAATCCCCTTTTGCTGTTGTTATGATCTTTGGCCACCTATATCAAGAGTCTTGGAGTAAAAGTCTTTGAAGGTAAAATCTGTCTCCACAATGCCAGTGGTCTTCAGTCTTATCCATAGAACATTCCTTCCCAGAGTTGGAATGTAGCTGGTTTGGGATATTCTATCCAAATAATTTAGGTAATATGAAGTAGAATTATTGAGATGATATTCCATGAATGTGCTAAAGCAGGTTTGCAGCCCTCTATCTCACAAGAACTATATAATTACTCCTTTTAATGTGATGACTGCAGAGTCATCACAACTTCTTCATCTAAATGAGGTAAAAACACATAATTATTAGGCATTGTTTGTTCTGGAAGCTTTCACAAGGTAAAACCTCAACTGTCCTTGGCTCTAATGATTGCAATGATGGATTGTATGCTATTGCTATAGACAACTACAGATATGTTTATATTCTTTCTCTGAACAGTCATCCCCTCATGAATGATTTTCATCTATTTCACAATGTTGCTTTTACCAGATCCTCCAGCATCTGTGAGGTAACCTCTCCTCCCACATAAAGTTTCCATGTGGTCTTTCTCCCAGTATGAACTAGTTTTATTGCTAACAGATTGTCCTGTTTATAAAATTAGGAATTTTCTCCTTTTTCTATACTTAATCTTTTTTATTCATCTATGATTCTGGAACATATAACATTCCTACTTATATATATTGGTTACCTAATGTTTGCTTTTTTTCTCTTTTATGTATAGCAAATATCCAAAAAGTAAGTATCAATTTTACAAAGTAAATATGTAGGTTTATAAACAACCCTATAAAAAGCACATTGATAGCATATCAAATTCCCCCCTTATACCCTGTCATTTTCATTCTCTTATCTTTCTTACTGTTAATTATTTTTGCCGATCTTAAACTCTTGTCAATGGATAAAATAGATGTTTTTACATCTAGTTCATATTGCACAATAGTGCAAAACTCTTTTACATCTAGTTCATATTGCACAATAGTGCAAAACTCTTCCATGTTATTAGATGGATTAGGGACTCACTTTACTATTAATGGAATATACCTTTGTATCACACTCCACATGGTGCATTCAGTCTATTCTTGCTGCTCATTTAAATTGTTTCCAGCATTTGGTGATTATGAATAATAGGTTTTTTCATCACTGATATCTCCTTATTGAGGAAATGCTTATTTACAGGCTTGTTGCTGTTACATGGGATACAGAATATCACAAGAGGGTTTATTATGTTGTTCCTGTTGGAGATGACCAGTGATGGTGTACTGTATGTGCTCCTGCGTCTTTCTTTCCTTTTCTGTGTATCTATCATATCTATGGAGCTTCTTTTGACATCATCCTGTTAGGGAAGATCATAGGAAAATCTTAGACATTTTTTACCTGGATACTTTTGTTATTTTATTTTCATTAGTGATTTAATATTAATTTATAGCATTATAAGATGACAGGAGTATAATTCCACACTAGTCCCACCACCAGAGTTCTGTGTCCCCATTCCCTTCATTGGAAACTGTAGTAGTTTTCCCAAGGTCACAGATATGGGCTGACTATTTATATAACTATGTATCTATATTTATATACACTTGCCACCCACCTTTTTTATGGTCTTGCCTTCTCTTTCTTAAGTCACACCTACATTACTACTACTTGCAAATATCCCTCCTCTTTACCTCTTCTCTATCTCTGGTACTGATGGAATTGGAGTTCAGAGCCCACTGATAATCTTCACCTAACATTTCTCTCCCTCTAGGAGCATGGACCAAAAATTCTTTATGGGTTGCAGAAAGTGGAGGGTCTGACTTCTGCAACTGCTTCTCTGCTAGACATGGGCATTGACAGGTTGATCCATACCCCCAGCCTGTTTCTATCTTTCCCTAGTGGGTAGAGCTCTGGAGAGGTGAAGCTCTGGGGCACATTGGTGAAGTCATCTTCCCAGGAACATATAGTAGCATTTGATACTGAGTGTCTGAAAGGTATTAGTTTCAGAACATCTACTAGCAACCATGGGAGAAGGGAGAGGTGAAGCACCTGGGGCCAAAGGAAACAAAGCACAAGAGCTAGATTAGTTGAATGCAGACCAAAGGGCAGTGGGACAGAGCTCCCCAAAGAGATGAGGGAAAAGGAAGATTGGGAGGGGGCCACACTCTCCAATGACCTTTGCATGTCTGTGTTCTGAGTTGTACCTCTTTCCTCTTAGTGAAGCTTGCTTTGCCTAATTCAAAGGGTTCTTCTGTTTCTTGGTGGAAATTACAAGGAGCCAGACACTAAGGAGAAGCTCTCAGGTTTCCCCAGGGAGTTGTAGCATCAGAGTCCCACTAAAGACCCTAAATCTGGTGTTCCTGGGCTGCTGGAAATCAGCTGGTGTGTGTGATCACCAGTTCTAGGTTACAGAGCTACAATTTATTTATTTATAAAAAGGGAACATTGACAAAACCATACGTTTTGGAGTTTTCAATAGTGGTACAACTCCACACAATTCCCACCACCAGATCTCCTCATCCCATTCCCTCCCCTGATAGCTTTCCTATTCTTTAACCCTCTGGGACTATGGACCCAAGGACACTGTGGGATGCAGAAGGTGATAGGTCTGGCTCCTGTAATTGTTTCCCTGCTGAACATGGGCGTTGACAAGTCGATTCATACTCCCAGCCTGCCTCTCTCTTTCCCTAGTAGGGTGGGGCTCTGGGAAGCTGTGCTCCAGGACACATTGGTGGGGTTGTTTATCCAGGGAAGTCTGGTTGGCATCATGCTAGCATCTGGAACCTGGTGGGTGACAAGAGAGTTAACATACAAAGCCAAACCAACTGTTGACCAATCATAGATATAAAGACTGGAATAGTGCAGATGAAGAGTTGGGGGGTCCTCCATTTTGTAGGAAGCTAGTAGGCATATTTTACTTATATTCCAAAGGGCCTGTGGCTATACTAGTTTTTTTTTTTTTTTCCTGAGCCTGAAATCTGGTTTGCAGGTGGATCCAAGTTATTGTTTGGGGAGATGATGTCATGGCTGGAAAAAGGACCAGAAAGCTGGATCAGGGAAGAGAGTAGCTCCCTAATATGGAAAGGTATATAAATATTGTTGACTGTAAACCCGATCGATTTGATGTGATCTGGGGCCCATAATTAGCTTAGGAGGCCATGTGACCTCTGCATCCCTGTAGATCTGAGTTCACATTGTGTGGTCATGAGTAGGAGTGCTCCAAGCTGCACCAATATTGACCCATCTTCCTCAGGTGAAGCATAGAGTATGGAGAACATTCTCTACGGTTGTTGATCAAGCTGAGGAAATGGTCGTATGGGAGGCCCACAAAGGGGTTTATTTTGTTGTTCCTAATAGAGATGACTGGTAACAATGGACAGAGGGATTTATTTGAGGTCTAGCCCATCATGTCTATTTGGGAATCTCGGGACTCCCTGCATAGGGCCCCAGCTGATGGGGTGGCCTGATAGTGACTAAAGAGTCATCATTAAAGGATGTCAGTCTCTTGCCCTTATTCAGCTTTTGCAGTTCTTACTTTGTGAGGTTAGCTTTGGAGTGAGTAAAAGAACTGTAATAGGAAGTAGGTGAGAAAGTATCTAAGTCTGATTAGATACTATTTCATCATGAACTTTATACTGACTCACTGCAGACTATTGTGTACTTTTGCTTTCAGGGATATATTTTGCCCTAATTTATGAATATATTTGAACATATACTCTATCTTACAGGAGGACCTGGTCTATATCTAGGTTTTGGGACTTTTTTAGGAAGTGAACTGCCTGGAATGGAATTAGTGAATCCTATGAAAGGAGTAATGAGGGTGAAGAGTTTTCATGCCACGCCTGATGTCACAGAGCTACAATTTAGGGGTAGGAGTAGAGGAACTCACTGCAGATTGTTATCAAGGAAGGTTGGTCTAGTCCAATGCTGTTTGGACTTGTTGCAAAACCTGAGTTCTGGGGACACTGAGGCTATCATTCTGATATTATAAGTAGTTGCATTTATGTATCATGTTTTTAGATGCAGCTACCAAATGTTAGCTACTATTTTCTCTATCTGATGCTGACCATCAATTAATAGTTCCATATTTAGACTATGAACACTCAGGTTGCTCTACAATATAGTACTATGTAGAATTTTTTTTTCTAATTTTCACCCATTTTGATTAAAATGATTGTAGTTATAGGTAAAATACTTTCATTTTTCTAATGAAAACATCTAATGATGTTGAGTATTTTGTATACTTACCCTCCACCCTTATTGAAGAGTTATCTAGTCAATGCTCAAATCTTTGCCCAATTTATTATATATTATTTTGGTGCATTATAGAAATATCTCATGCTTTGTATAATCAGCTTTTATTAGATCAAAAACTGAAATTTTATCTTCTTAATTGTGACTTTTCTCTTACACTCTTACTAGGAGTGTTAGATGAACTCAGGTTCTTAGTTTTAATTAATGTCACTAATTAATATTTATTTTTAAATACTTATTTGCCTATCTTTAAGATATTTTTTATCTTATTGAACTTTTATCATTACCTTTCACATAGACAAATACATTTCTCCTATCCTAGAATCAATTTTTGTGTGTTAAATGATGTAGAACATCTATATTTTTCCATACAGTCAATATATTAGTCCACTATTAAAAATCATTGTTTTCTAACTTGTATTAAAGTTTACGATGAAGCTAAATCACACAATTTTTTATTCTATTTCATCTGTCTATTTGTTTATTATTGTGCTACTAGTGTCTTAAGTATTGAAACTTAGCAATGCATCTCAATAACTCATATGCAAGTCCTCAAATGTTTTTTAAAATTTTATTTATTTATTTATTTTAATTTCTTTATTGGGGAACTAATGTTTTACATTTGACAGTAAATACAGTAGTTTGTACATGGATAACATTTCCCAGTTTTCCATATTACAATACAACCCCCACTATGTCCTCTATCATCCCTTTTGGACCTGTATTCTCCCCACCCACCCACCCCAGAGTCTTTTACTTTGGTGCAATACACCAATTCCAGTTCAGGTTCTACTTGTGTTTTCTCTTCTGATCTTGTTTTTCAACTTCTGCCTGAGAGTGAGATCATCCCATATTCACCCTTCTGTTTCTGACTTATTTCACTTAACATGATTTTTTCAAGCTCCATCCAACATCAGCTGAAAACAGTGAAATCACCATTTTAATAGCTGAGTAATATTCCATTGTGTATATATACCAAAATTTGCTCAGCCACGCATCTGTTGTTGGACACCTGGGTTGCTTCCAGGTTTTGGCTATTACAAATTATACTGCTAAGAACATATGTGTATACAGATCTTTTTGGATGGGTGTGTTGGATTCCTTAGGATATATCCCTAGGAGAGGAATTTCAGGATCATAGGGTAGGTCCATTTCTAGCCTTCTGTGAGTTCTTCAGACTATTCTCCACAAAGGTTGGACCAATTTACATTTCCACCAGCAGTGCAGGAGGGTTCCTTTAACCCCACAACCTCTCCAGCATTTGCTGTGACCTTTTCTGATGTATGACATTCTCACAGGAGTGAAGTGGTATCTCATTGTTGTCTTTATTTACATTTTTCTCACAATCAAAGACTTGGAACATTTTTTCTTGTGTTTCTCAGCCTTTTGGATCTCTTCTGTGGTGAATATTCTCCCCATTTTTGGATGGGGTTATTTGTCTTTTTGTTGTTGAGTTTGGCAAGCTTTTTATATATTTTGGTTATTAGCCTCTTGTCTGGTGTATGGCATGTAAAGATTTCCTATTCTGTGAGTGGTCTCTTGGTTTGGGTAGTCATTTCTTTTGCTGTGCAGAAACTTTTTACTTTGATGTAGTCCCATAGGTTTATGCTTGCCTTAGTCTTCTTTGCAATTGGATTCGTTTCACTGAAGATATCTTTAAAATTTATGTGGGAAAGAGTTCTGCCAATATTTTCCTCTAAATATTTGATACTTTCTCTTCTAATATCCAAGTTCTTGATCCACTTGGAATTTTCATTTATATTTGGTGAAATATAGTTTTTCAGTTTCATTCTTCTGCATGTTTCAACCCATTTTTCCAACACCATTTGATGAAGAGACTCTGCTTTCCCCATTTAGTAGTCTGGGCACCTTTGTCAAAGATTAGATGTCAATAGGTGTGGGGGCTTACTTCTGGGCTCTCAATTCTATTCCACTGGTCACTGTGTCAATTCATTTTGTTCACTATTTTGAAGAACCGACATTTACTTTCAGTGATCTTTTGTATGGTTTTCTTATTTTCAATGTTAGTTGATTTCTGCCCTAACTTTAGTGATTTCTGTCCTTCTGGTTGCTTTAGGGTTCCTTTGTTCTTCTTCTTCTTCTAGGTCTTTAAGATGTGCAATCAGGCTGTTTATTTGTGCTTTTTCTTGTTTCCTAATGTGTGCTTGTATGGCTATAAACTTCCCTCTCAGTACTGCCTTAGCTGTGTCCTAAATATTTTGATAGCTTGTGTCTTCATTTTCATTGAACTCTCTAAACATTTTGATTTCTTCCTTTATTTTCTCTTTGACCAAGTAGTTGTTAAGTAGTGTATGGTTGAGCGTCCACATTTTGGGACTATTAGTAATCCTTTGTTGATTGTTAAGTGTTAGGTTAATTCCATTGTGGTCTGAGAAGATGCTTGGGATGATTTCAAAACTCTTGAATTTGCTGATGCTGTCTTTGTGGCCTAACATATGGTTTATCCTTGAGAATGACCCATGTGGACCTTAGTAGAATGTATATTCCAGTTATTTGGGATGAATGACTCTGAAAATGTCCAATAGTTCATCTATCTCCTCATTTTGCTCCTCATTTCTTTACTGATCTTCTGTCTGGATGATCTGTCAAGTTGAAAGAGTGGGGTGCTGAAGTCCCCTACTATGACTGTGTTGCTGTTAATATATTGCTGTAGCTCTTTCAGTGGCTGTTTGATGTATTTAGATGGCTTCTCATTGGTTCAAGATGTTAATAATTGTTAAGTCCTCTTTATTGACTGATCCTCTGAGCATTAAGTAGTGTCCACACCTATCTTTTTTCATTTTGTTTATTTTAAAGTCTATCATGTCAGTAATGAAAATAGCGCTTCCTGCCCTTTTTTGTGGGCCATTGGCTTGTATGGTAGTTTTCCATCCTTTCACTTTGAGTCTGTGTTTGTCTTGTTATGTTAGGTGGGTTTTCTGTAGACCACATATTGTTGGGTTGTGTTTTCTGATCCATCTTCCTACTCTGTGCCTTTGAATAGGTGAATTCAGGCCATTTATATTTATCTAGCAGGATACAGTAGTATTGGTTGAAAGCCTTTCTCATGGAGCACTCGATTGATATCTTGCCATTCTCTGTTGGCCATGTAGTGTGTGTGTGTGTGGAGAAGTCTGCTGCTAATCTTATGGGTTTTCCTCTGCAGGTGACTCATTGTTTTTTCTCTTGCAGCCTTCAGGATCCTTTCTTTATCCTTATTCCTTTCCATTCTAAACATGATGTGTCTTGGTGTCTTTAAGTCTGGGTTAATTCTGTTTGGGAGTCTCTGGGCTTCTTGAACCTTTATGTCTTTGATGTTGTCTAGACTAGAGAAGTTCTCAGCTATTATGTCCTGAAGAATGCTTTTTTCCCCTCCCTCTCTTTCTTCCTCTGGTAAACCAATAATGTGTATATTATTTCTTTTGAAGGCATCCCATAGGTCTCTGTTGTTGTTTTCAGTATCTCTTAATATCCTTTTGAGATCTACTTCTTTTTTAGTTGTCTCTAATTCATCCTCCATGTTGATAATTCTGTCTTCAGCCTCATTTATTCTATTCTCTATCCCTTCTACTGTTTTCTAGAGTTCATCTATTTTGTTATGCTGTTCTAATACTGGTTTAGCATGTTCAGCTAGTTGTGTTCTTAGCTCTGTTATTTCAGCTTTCAGCTCTCTAAAAACCTTGAGATAATTAGTGTTTTCTACCAGAGTCTCATTTGTTGATTCTGCATTTCTGATGACAATTCTTTCAAACTCTTTACTCACTCCTGTGATTATTTCCTTTACTAGTGTTTGGATGTTGACCTTATTATTTTGTGCTTCAACCTTTGGGGGCCTTTAGCTGGACTCTTGTCCTGGTTCATTTCTCTAACATTTTTTATTGTTGGCTTGACCATTTTATATATTATGTTATGAGGTCCCCCTCTCAGAACTTTTCAAATTATTGATCACTCTTGCTTGGATTGACTTGTGTCTAAGTAAGGTGATTAAAAGGTTCACAGTTGTGGAAACTGAAGTCCTTTCAATATTACTTTAATCCCTGAGTTGGAGCACACTGGCTTAAAAGCTTCTTTTGTTCTTTTTCTTCCCTGTAGGATATGGGGACTGAAGGCTTTTAAACTATAAATAGGCTTCTTAGCTTAATCCTTCACTCCTGACCAAGAGATAAAGCAGGGTGGGGCACTGATAATCCAGTTGTTACTCAAAGAGACTCTCATAGCCCCACTGCTCGGCCAGGGAGATATGCTTATTCTACTGAGTTTCCCACTTAGTTCTCTGTCCTCTTGTGTCAGCACAGGGCCTCCCTCCTGCTGCTCCAGATTCTGAGGGCAGTAGCTGCTGAGGGAACAGCTGCTGGCTATGATAACATCATCCCAGAACTCATTCTTAACCTGGGTCCCGCGGCAAAGAAGTGGCTCGCTTCATTCCTGTCCCACATCTTGGAATCTGAGTCTATGCCCAAAGTTTGGCATCGTGCGAAGATTATAGTGGTTTTGAAACCAAAGAAAGACCCAACACTGGACGCCAGCTATAGACCAATTTCTCTCCTCTCCATGTGTTACAAACTCCTTGAGAGGCTGCTTCTGTCACGTATTTCTCATCTTACAGAGAAATTCCTATCACCTGCCCAGGCTGGTTTCCGCTCAGGAAGATCTACCTGCGAACAAGCCCTGGCCCTCTCAACTTACATTGAAAATGGATTGAAAATGGATTCCAGAAGAATTTAAAGATGGGTGCTGTCTTTGTTGATCTCACAGCAGCCTATGACACGGTCTGGCACCGTGGTCTCCTAGTCAAGATCTCAAGATGCCTGCCTCCATGGGTGGCCAACACTATATCGTTTCTTCTCCAAAACAGAAGATTCTGGGTGCATCTGGGTGACAAGTCTAGCAGATGGAGACTTGTCTCAGGTGGCCTCCCCCAGGGCTCTGGCTCCTACACTATTTAATATTTACATCAATGACCTCCCAGAAACTTCTTCAAGGAAGTTCATCTATGCCGATGACATCTGCTGTGCAACTCAGTCATCAAAGTTCGACATCCTCGAGGAAACACTCACGAAAGACATGTCTCTGATATCTGATTACTGTAAAAAGTGGCGACTAATCCCTAGCACTGCAAAAACGGTATCATCTGTTTTCCATCTACACCATGCCTCGGCCTCGCGTGAGCTTAATGTGCAGCTTGGCCATACGAGAATCCAGCATGAAGCCCAGCCAGTCTATCTTGGCATTACTCTCGATCGCACTCTGTCATTTCACAAACATCTCATAAAAACTGCAGCAAAGGTGGGCGCGAGGAATAACATCATTGCAAGACTGGCCAGCTCCTCATGGGGCGCGAGCGCTTCCACACTACGATCATCATCTCTGGCATTATGCTATTCCACTGCAGAATACTGTGCCCCAGTATGGTTCTGTAGCCCCCATGTCCACTTGGTCGATTCCAAATTATATTCCTCCATGAGGATAATTTCTGGAACCATCCGTTCCACCCCGGTTCCATGGCTGCCAGTTCTTAGCAACATCGCCCCGCTAGATATTCATTGGGATGCAGCATCATCTAATTTCATTTCCCACGTCTACGCTCGACTGGACCTGCCAATATACACGGATATCTTCTCCCACCCTGTTCAACGCTTGACATCTCGTCACCCAATCTGGTCCCCTACGCCTACACTGAACTTCTCTGTTCCAGTCTCTTAGAAACAGAGCTGGCAGTCAGCTGAGGTCGAGAACAAACACCTCATCACAGACCCCTGCAAGCGTCAACCCGGCTTTGACCTAGCATGTTATGATTGGGCCCTCCTTAATTGCTATCGAACAGGCCATGGCCGGTGCGCCGCTATGTTCCATCGCTGGGGAGCCAGATACGACCCGAACTGCCCCTGCGGCTACAGACAGACTATGACCCACATAGTCAACGACTGCCACCTCTCCAGATTCAAAGGAGGTCTCGAAACTTTACATCAGGCTCAACCTGATGCTGTTGACTGGCTACAGAAGAAGGGCAAACGCTAGAAGAAGAAGAAGGGTAGTAGCAATGGAGACTCACAGTTGCATTTGGTGAGTCTCAGGGCAGTCCTCTCCTCCCTTCAGCCGTCTTTTTGTTGGTGAAGCAGACTGGAGGTGGTGTCTCAACTGGTTAACTGCCAGACTGTCAGACTGTTACCAGCCACTTAATCTCTCCCTAGGCTCCCCTCTGTCCAGGACCTTCACATATTTGCACTTAACAGTGATTTGGTGGGTTCCTGAAGTCATGCTAGTCCTGTCTTGTTGCAGTCTGAGGTGGTTTCCTTTGGTATTCCTAGCTGACCCAGAAGAGGAGAGGAAAGGAGAGAAACACAGCTGCTGCTCCATAACTCCACCTCCGGAAATCTCACTGTTCTGGATACAAAGCAACCCCAGATCCCCAGGATTCTTTCTGCCTCCTTGGGAGGTGAGGAGTGGTTAAAACTCAACCCTCACTTCCAGCTGGTCCGGGGCTCCGCAGCACCTCAAATGTTTTAACATGATTTCTATTAGTGAATTATGCTAATAAAATTAGTTTATAAGATTACAGTCAAGGGGGCCAGGTAGTGGCACACCTGGTGAACTTCACACATCACCATGCCTTAGGACTTTGGTTGGAGTCCTGTCTCCCCACATGCAGAGGGGACACCTCACAAGCAGTGAAGCAAGTCTGCCGGATTCTCTCTTTCTTTCTATGTGTCTATCTCTCCCTCCCTTATCAAATTCTATCTGTCCTATGAAATAAGAAATTATTTTTTAAAAAAATATGGGTTTGGAGAGTGGTGAATTTGTTGTGTAGGCACCAAGCTCCAGTGATAACTCTGGTGGTAATAAAAAATGAAATAAAATAAAATAAAATATACTTCTAAAAAAATTAGAAGGGCATATTTCCACACTGTACTTCTCCACCAAAATTTGGTCCTGTCCTCCACCCCTATAACCCTCATAGTTCCCACAGGCTTAGAGGACTATTTGGCTACTTCATCCCCCACTCCCTCCCCTTGCAGGTTTTCCACTAACTACATTCCCCATGTGAATTAAAACACCCAATAATTGTCATTTACCTCCTTATTTACTAGGTCAGATCACCTCTAGCCTCTATTCATTTTGTCCTGAAGGAGGAAACATCATCTTTTTAAATTGCAAAGTACTATTCTACTGATAATATACACCATAATTTCTTTATCCAATCACCTGTCAATAGGCATTTAGGTTGCTTCCACTCCTTGGCTCCAGTTTTTCTTCTATTCTTCAAAAATGACCTATGTTAGTCCTAGAGGTGGCACATTAGATAGTGCTGGATTTTCAAGCATGAAGTCCTGAGTTAGATTATTGGCATTGCATGTACCAGAGCGATGCTCTGATTCATTCTCTTTCTCATAAATAAATAAATAAATAAATAAATAAATATTTTAATTGACTTGTTTGGTCTTAGTCCTTCACATAATTGTATCTAGATTAACCATATTTTATTTGTTAACTTCTAAAAATATAGTTTAAAGTTTTCAATACAGCAGCTATAAATATTATAAACAAGTTAATTACAACTATTATTTTTCAAAGGATATCTTAAATTATCTAGTAATTTTTTTCTTTTTAAAAAATATTTTATTTACAAATGAGAAGATCAGAGGAGAGAAAGAACCATATATCATGCTGGTACCTGTGCTGCCAGATTTTGAACTTGGGACCTCATGCCTGAATGTTCAATGCTTTATCCACTGTGTCATCCTGGACCACATCTAGTAATTTTTATTGTCTCAAGAACCTAATTTTATTCCAACAATAGGTTGAATATCTGCTTATCAGAATAGTTCCCATTATGTTGAATACATTTCTCCTTGTTTTATGATTACTTAATAACACATTTGTTTAATGCTTAAACTTGTTTTATTACCATTTTTGTTAGTTATTTGTCTTTTTTCCTGGTAATAAATAAGATTATCTCTTAATTCTTCGTGCTTTCTAGTTTCAGTCTGATAATTCTAAGTGTGACTGTATTTTAACAGGCCTTTTTTTTTTGAACCTAGGTTTCTTTTTTTTAATTTTTTAAATTTTTTATTTGTTATTATTTTTTTATTTAAGAAAGGAGACATTAACAAAACCATAGAATGAGAGGGCTACAATTCCGCACAATTCCCATAACCCGATCTCCACATCCCACCCCCTCCCCTGATAGCCTTCTCATTCTCTATCATTCTGGGAGTATGGATCCAGGGTCATTGTGGGTTGCATAGGGTGGAAGGTCTGGCTTCTGTAATTGCTTCCCCGCTGAACATGGGCGTTGACTGGTCGATCCATACTCCCAGACTGTCTCTCTCTTTCCCTAGTAGGGTGGGGCTCTGAGGAAGTGGAGCTCCAGTACACATTGATGGGGTCATCTGTCCAGGGAAGTCTGGTCAGCATCCGGAACCTGGTGGCTGAAAAGAGAGTTAACATACAAAGCCAAACAAATTGTTGAACAATCATGGACCTAAAGACTGTAATAGTGCAGATGAAGTGTTGGGGGGTATTCCCTGCATGCTCTTGTGTACTTCTGCTTTCAGGTATATATTTTTCCCCTAGTTTATGGTCATGGGTGAGCCTATGCTCTATCTCAGGGGACCTGGACTATATCTAGGTTTGGGGACTTTATTGCGGAGTAGAACACCTGGAATGGAATTAGAGAATACTATGAAAGGAAAGGTCTCACCCAAGTGATGAAGCTGAAGGGTTGTCATTCCACACCTGAAGTCTCTGGTCACAGTCTGAAGTGCAGCATGCTGGGGTGGCACTCGTTGCGTTGATTAGGTTGCGATCCGCGGATGCAATATTATTTGATTTGAACTGAGAGCAGCATGCAGAAAAGTGGGCCCCACCCTAAGGTTCCAGGACTGGGGGAAATATAGGCTCTATAGTGGAAATGTGAGGATCCTGTTGTCTTAGGATTCAAGAAGACAATGGATAGTTATTGTTATCATCACATTATTTGGTGATAGGGTTAACTTTGGAAAGTCCCTTTGATAGGGTTTGGGGTATAGTACCCAGCATCTTGTATATAGCTGTGCTACTGGTTGCTTCTGTTCTCCCTGGTCAAGGCTTTTGGGAGAGAACATATCATAGACAGCCTATGTATTAAAAAGACTCAGTCTGTGTTTTAAGAAGTTCTAGACATATCATCAGTTTTTTGCCTCTCATATTAATTAAATAGTTGTTTATATAATGTTTACACTTTAATAGGATTGTACATAAACACCCCTCCCACTACCAAAAGACTGTGTCCCATCACCACCCCCCCCACACCCTCCGCCGTGCCAGGAAGCCCAATGGCCATCCTCCCCTTCACCACAGTGTTTTTACATTGGTGCCCTACTCTCGATTTAATCAGATCCTCCTTTTAGTTTCCCTTTCTGTTCTTCTTTCTCAACTTCTGTTGATGAGTGGGGACATCCCATACTCATCTTTATCTTTCTTACTTAGCTCACTTAACATAATTCCTTCTAGCTCTGTCCAAGATGGGTCAGATAAGGTGGGTTCATTGTTCTTAATAGCTGCATAGTATTCCATTGTGTATATGTACCACAGCTTTCTCAGCCACTCATCTGCTGTTGGGCACCTGGGTTCCTTCCAGGTTTTAGCTATTATGAATTGTGCTGCTATGAACATAGATGTACACACATCTTTTTGGTTGGGCATTATGGAATCCTTGGGGTATATCCCCAAGAGACAAATTACTGGGTCATATGGAAGGTCTATGTCTAGCCTTGTAAGAGTTCTCCAGACTGCAGTCCACAGAGGCTGGACCAATTTACATTCCCACCAGCAGTGTAGAAGGGTTCCTCTGTCCCCACAGCCTCTCCAACATTTGTTGCTGCTGTCCTTTTTGATGTATGCCATTCTCACAGGAGTGAGGTGGTATCACAATGTTGTCTTTGTTTGCATCTCTCTGACAATCAGCGACCTGGAACAGGTTTTCATATATTTGTTAGCCTTTTGGATCTCCTCTGAAGTGAATGTCTTGTTCATATCCTCTGCCCATTTTTGGATGGGGTCATTTGCTTTTTTGGTGCTAAGTTTGCTGAGTTCTCTGTATATTTTGGTGATTAGTCTCTTGTCTGATGTTTGGCATGTGAAGATCTTCTCCCATTCTGTGAGGGGTCTCTTTGTTTGTGTGATAGTTTCTTTGGCTGTGCAGAAGCTTTTCAGTTTGATGTAGTCCCATTGGTTTGTTTCTGCTTTGGTCTTCCTTGCAACTGGGTTTGTTTCATCAAAGATGTCCTTGAGGTTTAGGTGGGAAAGTGTTTCACCAATGTTTTCCTCTAAGTATTTGATTGTTTCTGGTCTGACATCCAGGTCTTTGATCCATTTGGAGTTGATTTTTGTTTCTGGTGAGATAAGGTAGTTCAATTTCATTCTTCTGCATGTAATAACCCAGTTTTCCCAGCACCATTTATTGAAGAGAGCCTCCTTCCATTTAATCCTTTGGGCCCCCTTATCAAAGATTAGATGTCCATAGGTGTGGGGTAACTGGCCATTTTTAATATTATCATTCACTTCAAATTTGAGGACATATTTATTCAATTTTGGAATATGTATAGTTATTTTCAAATCTTTGTGACTTTCATGAGTTTTTCCTTCTGGCAGTCATATTTTTCTTTCAGTTTATTCTAGATAATTCTTATCTAGATAATTCTTATTATCTAAAGTGGAACATAATCTGAAGTTAAAAGAAGTGTCACAGATAATTGCCTCAGGGAAAGCAGAAGCAAATTAGAACTCTCCTTGTCAAACTTGTATATGATCTCTCTATTTAACAGGCCTTCATATTTATTCTTGTGCTTTTTAAAAAATATATTATTTTGGATAAAGACAGAGGAGAAGGAGACTTTGAGAGGGAGAAACACATACAGCACTGCTTCACCACTTGTAAAGCTTCCCCCTAGCAGGTAGAGGTTGGAAGCTTGAACCTGGGTGCACTTTAATATGTATGTTCTACAAGGTAGATCATCACCCAGCCCCTATTCCTATGATTTAATTGACTGAATTGCTCAGTAAAATTTTAATTTATTTTATTGTCTGTTACCAAATGTATTCCATATTTTGAACTTGTTTATTTCAATCAGCAGATTTCTAATTTCCAAAATGTTTGTTTCTAGTTTATATAGCATGTTGTATATTTTTAATTACAAAAATCATATATAGAAGTATGAGATAATTCAGCAAGTACAGTGACTTTACCAAATTCAAGGGTCTAAGCTTGGAAGCTTTAACCACCACACAGTAGCACCCATTAAACAAGAAAGCTTCAAAAGTGGGGGAATGTTGCTGTCGTATATCTCCTGCCTTCTTTGTCTCTCTCTTTTTAAAAAATATTTATTTATTCCCTTTTGTTGTCCTGTTGTTTTTTGTTATTGTTGTTGCTATTGATGTCATAATTGCTGGCTGGATAGGACAGAGAGAAATGGAGAGAGGAGGGGAAGACAGAGAGGGAGAGAGAAAGACACCTGCAGACCTGCTTCACCACTTTTGAAGTGACTTCCCTGCAGGTGGGGAGCCAGGGGCTTGAACTGGGATCCTTATGCCGGTCCTTGCACTATGTGCCACCTGTGCTTAACCCTGTCTCTCTCTTTATACCTGTTTCTCTTTTCCTTTCTATTAGTTCCTATCTAAAGAAAAATAAATGAGTCTGCTGAGAATGGCAGAACACTGCAGACATAATGTTCCAGCAAAGTTCTGGTAATGAAAAAAAAGTCATATATGCATTTTTAAATTTTTTAAAGATTTTACTTATTTACTAATGAGAAAGATAGGAGGGAAGAAAGACGGAGAGAACCATACCTCTGGTACATGCGCTGCTGGGGATTGAACTCAGGATTTCATGCTTGACAATCCAATGTTCTATTCACTGTGCCACCTCCCGGACCACACATCTTTTATTTTCTCCCTAAGTATTCAAAGCATATTTGTAAGTTGGAACAACAGTATAATTTTTATGCAAAAAGTATTTTAATGCCTGAAGCACCAAAGTTCCCTAGTTCAATCCCCAGCACCATCATAAACCAGAACTAAGCAGTCCCCAGACAAAAGTCTATTTATTTTATTTTTTTTGGCTGGTTATTTTCACCTGAATGAATATGTGTTGCAATTTTTCATTCTGGACGATTACTTTCATAACTATCTATTTATTATTAGTGAGGGGATGAGTGAAGAAGAGAGAGATAGTAAAGAGAGAGAGAGAGAGAGAGAGAGAGAGAAACAGATCATCACTCTGGCACATGTGATGCCAGGGGTCATTCTCAGGGCCTCATGCTTGTAAGCTCAGTGTACTAGTCTCTACACAACCTTCCCATTGTGTGGGAAGATAATTTTCATAGCACTAGACTTCTCTGTATTTAATTTTTTTTCCTTGTGGTACCATTTCCATTCATCTCCCTCTCCCTCTCCCTCTCCCTCTCCCTCTCCCTCTCCCTCTCCCTCTCCCTCTCCCTCTCCCTCTCCCTCTCCCTCTTCCTCTCCCTCTCCATCTCCCTATATTATTCCCTCTCTCTCTCCCTCATTCCTCTCCCTCTCCCTCTCCCTCTCCCTCATTCCTCTACCTCTCCCTCATTCCTCTCCATCTCCCTCTCCCTCTCCCCCTCCCTCTCTGTCTCCCTCTCCCTCTCCCTCCTCCTCCCCCTCCCCCTCCCCCTTCCTCTACCTCCACCTCCACACTTTGCTATCAAGGTGGTTTTTCAGCTTTGCTTTCTTGACTTCCTGAATACTACCTCTGAATCAGACTGTATTCTATTGCAAAACAGCTTCCTGGGGTCTCAGCAAAGATGTGACATCAGACCCCTTTTTGGTGCCATTTGATGATGCAATTCTTTCTGTTCAAATCTATTTGGCTCTGTTGTTCCTGAAATACTCTACAAACTCATTATGCAAGGTGGTAGATACAGATTTCCAGCCTTCTTAGCTCTACATAACCCATGTGTTCAAACAGTTTGAGTTCTCAGATTTTTATAGAAAAACTTTAACTTTCTTTCCCTGAATTTCTAGGTCTCATACTCACTTCAGGACTGGAGTCCAGAATGGCTGTAGCCTTAGCGTTATTAAGCTTTTTACATTTCTCTCTTCTGCTTTTGGTGTAAATTTTATTTAGTAGGTTTTGAACCAAGGTATGTATTTTGGCTTTTTTCTTTTATGCTTTTATGTACTTTTATTATGTATTGAACTAGAGGAAGTATATTGAAGTATAGACTAACTGTTCTAATTTGTTCAAATTTTGTATAATTTTCAAGAGGTAAGTTACATTTTTCTAAATGAACACATATGGTTGTAAATTATTCAAAATTGAAGGACATTAAGAGACTGATTACCTGTGTAGTGTCTAAAACATTTTTTGGAGATGGACAATAGTGTTAGTACTAATACAATAAACAAAACCTTTTATCTATCTGAGCACTTAAATTTTTCTCAATCTGCAATTACTTCTCTTTCCTAAATTAAATCATATGGAAATCTCTCTTATGAGATATATATGTGACATTGTGACTTGGTTATTTTGAAACTAGACATATTTTATTCTATTAATAAGATAAAGACCCAATTTCCAGTTACAGAAAATAATTACATGTTTTACTTAAACCAGTGATTCTTACCAGTGTCAGACCCTCAAATACAGAGAAAATGAATGGATACATATCTGAGTCTCAAATCCTTGCTGGCTAGCATCACAAAAGTAGAAAAAATTGAGTAGAAACAACATATTAGGTATACTAAGGATAAGCTCACAGATATTAGTTGATGGATCAGATGAAAGTCAGAAGCAAACTGAAAGAACTAGTCTAATTTTAAAAGTTTGTTGCTTTATGACATGGTTATAAATGAGGTTATGAAATATTTTTCTCTTAATAAAAATTATTTTAATTTTTGGATAGAGACAGCCAGAAATCAAGAGGGACAGGGGTGTTAGAGAAGGATAGAGACAGAGAAAGTCCTGCAACATTTCTTTACCACTTATAAAGCTTTCCCCCCTGCAGTTGGGGACCAGGGACTTGAACTTGGACCCTTGCACATTATAACATGTGTACTGAACCAGGTGTGCCACTACATGGCCCCTAAAAATATTTATTATGAAAAAAACAAATGAGAGAAGAGAAAAGAGAGTTGAGACCTATGTACTGCTCAGCTCTGGCTTAAGATCATATCATAGATTGAATCTGTGGCCTCTGGGACTTCAGGCATTCATGTGGTGCTCTAACAAGCTGAGCTACCTCCCAGTCCAGACTTTTAATATTAATTGTGCATAAATATGTGTGTGCTTGTATACCTGTGTGTACCAGTGTGTCTCTGTGTGCCTGGTTCACAAACATTTACATAAATTCAGCCATGTAAAAACGTACTACCTCCTATTTTGAATCTAGTACTGAGCTTTACTTACCACTAGAGATGAGAAGAGGCTGGTCACAGTGTGAAGTTATATAATTGTACATTGTACATTATGAAGGAAACAGCATTAGAAGAAATGGTGCATTCTGGACATTAAAGAGATGTCCATTCAAAACTCACTTAGAAGGGGTCATCAGCATTTTCCAGCAACACAACTTTACCAATCTTTATCCCATTCAAGTTCCTAGAAAGTAAAGTATTTGATATTAAGGCACCAGTTGGGTAACATAACTATGGTTGAGTCACTGCAGCCTCAATCTTAACTCTGCTCTGGTTCTAGCCCTAAGAGCATGGGCATTCTTTTTCTGAATTACTTGTAGAAAAGAAGGGTCTCGGGGACGGGTGGGGACACACTTGGTTGAATGTACACTTTATAGTGCACAAGGATCCAGGTTCAAGCCCCCAGTACCCACCTGCAGGGGAAAAGCTTCACAAGTGGTGAAGCAGAGCTGCAGGTGTCTCTCTGTCTCTCTTCCTCTGAATATCCCCCTTCCTCTCAATTCTGGCTGTCTCTATCCAATAAATAAATAAAGTTAATTTTAAAAAAGAAATTAAAAAAATAAAAAGAAAAAAAGGATCTCTGAACTAGTTATTTCTAAATTATATTTCAAATAAAAGAGTTGTTCAATAGGTACTGCTTTGATTGCTTTCTCATATTAAAGAAAAAGAAAAATCTTAGCAATATGGGTGTGAAAATATTTTGATGAACAGGTGTCACTCAGCTGTGCAAAGTTGTCTCTGAGTCACTGTATTCTCTCCAATACAGCATACTCTGTAGCTGAATATGTATGCATCCTTTTAAATTCCTTATTATGGGCTGATATATTATGGCCAGAGATGAGGAACCTTCTTTGCAAAGGTTCATTATATGTGTATAATGTCATTTGCAGGCCATACAACACTTTCAACTTAAAACATAGCACTTGATGTTGCTATGAAAAAAAGCCATAGGGGGTGGGTGGGTAACTTAGCGAGTTAAGCTCACATGGCGCAAAGCACAGGACCAGCATCAGGAATCCTGTTCTAGCCCCAGGCTACCCACCTGCAGGGGAGTCGCTTTACAGGTGGTGAAGCAGGTCTACAGGTGTCTGTCTTTCTCTCCCCTTCTCTGTCTTCCCCTGCTTTCTCCATTTCTCTCTGTCCTATCCAACAATGAACGATATCAACAATAACAATAGTAACCACAACAAGGCTACAACAAGGGCAACAAAAGGTGGAGAAATGGCCTCCAGGAGCAGTGGATTCATGGTGCAGGCACTGAGCCACAGCAATAACCCTGGAGGCAAAGAGAGAGAGGGAGAGAGAGAGAGAGAGGAAAGAAAAGAAAAAAGGCCATAGCTACCTTGGCAGGGTCAGACCAAATGATTTCACAGGCCTTGTGTGGTGTGCAGGCTGAATATTCCCCAGCCTTGATAAATGCACTCAATTTGTCACTTACAAAACACTGATGATTAATAAATTGAAAAGTCCCCTGAATAGCTAGTAAGGTTAATTCTAGAAAGTTCAAATGAGTTCTATGTCTTAAATCAGACTTTTAGGGACTAGAACTCATATATAAAGTTGTGAAGAACCTAGAGCTATAGAAAATCAGAACTGAAGATTGTACAGGAAGCAGGGGAGGGTCTGCCACGAATCTTCATTTCCATTGGCCTTATGGCTATAGCACTGGCATTATAAGGTTCCTGGTAGTTTCTAAAATTCCCATGCCTTTTTAAAGGATTTTCTCAGTACAGGCTTATTCTTCACTAAGATTCAATTATCACCTTAACAGAATAGAGAATCCCAGTGTATGGGATTTTCATTTCTCTCATTCATCTCCACATCAAGGCTTTGAGACACTGTTTTTCTCCTTTTCACATATAAAAAAAAATTATAGCTAGGAAAAAAATAACTTGACCAATGTTATCAGCAGTAAGTGAGTGAGAGGATTGAAAATCTTTAAGGTCATATAGCATAAAAAATAAGCCCACTTTCCCAGAGCCCCACCTCACTATGGAAAGAAAGAGACAGGCTGGGAGTATGGATTGACCTGTCAATGCCCATATTCAGTGGGGAAGGAATTACAGAAGCCAGACCTTCCACCTTCTGCATTGACCACCTTCTGCAGTGACCTTGGATCCATACTCCCAGAGGGATAAAGAATAGGAAAGCTATCAGGGGAGGGGATGGGATAGGGAGAGCTGGTGGTGGGAATTGGGCAGAGTTGTACTCCTCTTATCCTATGGTTTTTATCACGGTTTCCTTTTTATAAATAAAAATTTTAAAAAATAAGGAAATTAAATGTTGAACCTATCTTTCAGTTTAGTTATTTAGTTCTGTGTAACTTTTCATAAAGTTGCTCAACCTCCTTGTGTTAATTTCATTTTAAAATAGGATACCATATCTAAGGTTGTGATTTTATGAATTATTTAAAGTATCCACACTATATTTTGATACAAAGACATTTTTGTTATTGGTATTCTCTAATTGTAAAGCAATTTGGTAAAGGTTTAAATATGAAGTCTAATATGTATACTATCATTATTAACACAGGTGATATAGTTGATAAAATATGGAAAAAATAAATAACATTTTTAAATGTTATAATCCATAAGCACAGACTATCTTTGCAAAATGTCTAAATGAAACTCAAAAAGCAAAAAGACCTAACTAAAAATAGGCAGACAGTCCGAAGAGAGTTTTTCAAAGAAATAGTATAGATGATAAAACAGGCACATGAAAAGATCTTTGTCATTTGTACTTATAGATTATAAAAATTAACATTAAAAATAGCTATGGAATTTATAGTGGGATATGAGTCAATATGGCTCTTCTTAAAATTTCAATGGAATTTTAAAAGAAATAGAGCAAAACCTGATGAACTTTATTTAAGACTAACCATAATAAAACAAGTCTGGGAAGAAAATACCAATACTAAAGGTATCATGGTCCCTAGCTTCAGTTTACACAACGGCAGTATAAAAAAATTGTAAAAGCACATTTAAAAATGATGGTTAACTGTCTTTTCAGCCACCAGGTTCCAGATGCTAGCATGATGCAGACCAGACTTCCCTGAACAGACAACCCCACCAATGTGTCCTGGAGCTCTGATTCCCCAGAACCCCACCCCACTAAGGAAAGATAGAGGCAGGCTGGGAATATCGATTGACCTGTCAACATCCATGTTCAGTGGGGAAGCAATTACAGAAGCCAGACCTTCCACCTTCTGCATCTCACAATGACCTTGGGTCCATACTCCCAGAGGGTCAAAGAATAGGAAAGCTATCAAGGGAGGGGATGGGACAGGGATTTGGTGGTGGGAGTTGTGTGGAGTTGTACCCCTCTTATCCTATGGTTTTGTCAATGTTTCCTTTTTATAAATAAATTTTAAAAATAAGAAGAAGATAAGAGGACTCTGCACTCTAGCTCCATCAGCACCCAGAGAGAGAGAAGGAAAAGGAGAGAGACATATGGAGGTAGCTATGATGCTATGAATGGCTTAGAGGGGCATATAGAGATAGTTATGATGTCAAGAGTGGCTTAGAGGGGAAGAGGGGATTGAGTTGGAAAAAGAAGAGGCAATTGTGTATAAATGTGGATAGATAGTTGTAGAGATGATGGTTGGCCCATGTCTACAACTTTAGGGAAATTGTAGTTGGATTGCAGTGGAGAGAGTGAAGATTCAGAACTCTGGTGGTAGGAATGGTATGGATTCAAACCCCTGTCAGCATGTAATTCTGTAATATAAAAACATAAAACTTAAATTAAAAAAGGAAAAAAAAAAGAATAGGAAAGCTATTGGGGGAGGGGATGAGATATGGAGTTCTGGTGGGGAATTGTGTGGAGTTGGACCCGTCTTATCCTATGGTTTTGTCAAATGTTTCCTTTTTATAAATAAATTATAATAAAAATAAATGAATAAATAAATTTAAAAAGGAAAATGTAAATCAATACAACAATGAGATATAATTTTACACTTAGGAGAGTGGTTATTAACCAAAAGACAAGTAACAAAAACCATTGTGGAGGATTTGAAGAAAATGGAGCCCTTCTGTGCCATTGGTAAGAAATTGGTGCAACCATTATGGGAAGATTCCTCAAAAAATTTAAACAAAAATATGATTAAATTATCCCATATCTAGATTTTTACAAAAAATAAAAACACTAATTCAAAGAGACATATGTACCTTCATGTTCACTGCATCACTAAATAAGAACAGGGCCCAGATCACATCAAATCGATAGGGTTTACAGTCAACAATATTTATACACTTTTCCCATATTAGGGATGTACTCTCTTCCCTGATCCAGCTTTCTGGTCCTTTTTCCAACCATGACATCACCTCCCCAGATAATAACTTGGATCCACTTGCATATCAGATTTCAGGCTTGGGAAAAAAAAGAAAAGGAAAAAAAAACTAGTATAGCCACAGGCCCTTTGGAATATAACTAAAATATGCCTACTAGCTATCTACAAAATGGAGGACCTCCCCTAACTCTTCATCTGCACTCTTCCAGCCTTTAGGTCCATGATTGGTCAACAATTTGTTTGGCTTTGTATGTTAACTCTCTTGTCAACCACCAGGTTCCAGATGCCAGCATGATACCGACCAGACTTCTCTGGACAGACAACCCCACCAATGTGTCCTGGAGCACAGCTTTCCTAGAGCCCTTCCCCACTAGGGAAAGAAAGAGACAGGCTGGGAGTATGGATCGACCAGACAACGCCCATGTTCAGCAGGGAAGCAATTACAGAAGTCAGACCTTCCACCTTCTGCATCCCACAATGGCCTTGGGTCCATACTCCCAGAAGGTTAAAGAATAGGAAAGCTATCAGGGGAGGGAAGGGGATACAGAGTTCTGGTGGTGGGAACTGTGTGGAGTTGTATCCCTCTTATCCTATGGTTTAGTCAATGTTTCCTTTTTATTAAAAAATTTAAAAATTAAAAAATAAGAACAGGAAACTACATAGTGACACATAAACACATTAAGTGTAGCACATTTAATGCTCTTATAACAAATTAATGTGAACATAATGTCCCATGTCATACTAAGTTGTGACACCCTACCTACCTGTCTATCTATCATCTATTTATCTATCTATTGTTCTCTATTTCTATACAGTGGCATACTATTAACTTTAAAAGAATATCAAATTCTGCCAGTTACAACAACAAAGAAATATCTATAAGATAATATGGTTGGTGAAATAAGTCAGATGGAGAAAAGAAAATACTATGATTTCACGTACATGTGGTATTCAGAGAGTAATTAATTAATGTGCTAATAGAAAATAAGCTTTTACTCCAAGATCAAATTAGATGTTACTAGAAACAAAGTGGAAAGATATGGGTAAATTGGTCAAAGGGGTAAGTTGTATGGTAAAGGATAGAATTGCATTTTCAGTGGTAAGCTTAATATAGAATACACAAATGTTGATTTATAGTCTTCATGCCAGAAACATGTGTTTGCAATGTACATAGATATATTTTTAATAAAATATTTCAAAATCTAAAAATTGAAGTTATTATAATATTGTATTATTGAACTAAGGAGAAACATTAATAACTTACATGCAGGTGGACTGAATTCCTCAATGCAGAAAGGAGCTTTAGTAGTCTGGGGGCTTGTGGGAACTGGACTACTGTGTGCAGAACAAGTTGTGGTGAGTTCTGAGACCCAGGCCCCACTAAGTGTCAAAAAAAAAAAAACTTGGTCCTTTATAAATCTTAATCTTTCTTCAGTCTTATATTAGTGTTTAGCTTAGGCTGTCATAACAAAATACAATAGAATGGGCACTGAAACACTCCTGGTTGTTTACCCAGAGCATATAGGTTTAAACACCTCACTTAAATGGTGCATATTGAAAGTTTGTCACAGAAATAGGAAAGACTATCTTGGGCTATTTACCTTTTCATTGCTTATGTATCCATTTACTTAAAAGAAATCTTCCCTATCAACAAATCAATATATGAGGTTATTCCTCTGTTCTTTTACCTTTTGACAGGGATCTTTTTTAATCTTAGAGCCTAGCACAACTTATAATTAATTTATATATTTTAACTCACTTTTTGACAATGTTGTTCTTTGCCAAATTAGAAGGAAGGCCAGAGCTATGGTTATTTGTTAAATAATGTGCCCAGCATCAAGTATAAGAACTCATCAAATATAAATCAATTTCCTTGGATTGAGTCACAAGAATGCCACACATTTGAACAATGACATCTTTGCACTGATTTTGTAGAGTTGTCGCTCAGTTGTCGGTCATGAATTACTAATAGGTCACTCTCAAAACTAATCATGCAAATGTAATTTATTTAGTGTGAAATGGGAGTGATTTTTATTTTAACTTACTATCTCTATTGGTACACAGGAACTATATCTTTCCCCAGGAGAATTTTATTACCCTAATATTTGTATGTAATTTCAGATAGTGATATTTAACAAGTGTTTTGTAATTTATGTTTCCTTCTTTGTCATGGTTACGAGGAAGCTCTAAGTTTCATGCTGACATAATCACACTGCTTACCATTATGACTGGCATATGCTTTCTCTTTCTTTTTTGCACTGTTTTATGAGTGTTATTTAAATACTTCCTCCTATTTCTTTTGAAAAATCCATTTCAGCCGCTTCCAGATGAAATAAAATGCCAATATACTAAACTGATGAAGGTAAATTCTATTTTTTTTCTCTTTGTTATTAACTTTCTATTTAACCAGGCCGTTACTGCTAAGCTTTGAATTCATGACACATTTTGGCTTGGGATTCAATATTATCACCATCTGGTTTGTCTCTTTCTTTAACTATTTCCCCATTTTTTCCTACTCCATCCCACTAGAAGGTTGTTAATAAAAATATCTATCACAATATATTGCTGTTGTTGTCCATCTCTAATATCATGCACTGTCCCATAAAATCTTGTAGCATATAAGTTGCTTCTTCAGTTGTGCCTAACGGTGCTTTTTGTTTTGTCCAGATTATGTCTTGCTCTCGGCTTCACATTCTCATTTTCTTTTCTTTTTCTTTATATCCTTTTTTTATTAGTTGATTTAATAAATCAATAAGACTGTGGGGATAGGAGGGGTACAGTCCCATACAATACCCACCACCAGAGTTTTGTATTCTATCCCTTCTATTGGAGGTTCCTTTATTCTTTATCCTTCTGGAAGTATGGAGCAAAGATCTTAATGGGGAGTAGAATGTGGAAGATCTGGCTTTTGTAACTGCTTCTCCACTGGACATGGGCATTGACAGGTTGATTCATACCCCTAGCCTGTCTGATCCATACTCTTAACCATATCCCTATCTTTTTCTAGTGGGGTAGGGCTCTGGGGAAGTGGAGCTCCAGGACACATTGGTGAGGTGTCTGCCCAGGGAAGTCAGGTTGGTGTCATGCTAGCATCTGCAGCTTGGTGGCTGAGCCCTGACCTCCGGGGATTTCAGATGAGGCTAATGGATGCTACATAATCGGATCTGCGTCCCATATTGAATGCAGGTCAAAGGATGATTACTCCTTCTTCTGTTTATTCATTCCATTGTAAAGTCTTGGTAAGCACCACTGAGCTAGGTGATCTGTACACTTTGACAAGTAAAATGGACAAAATCTTGCCTTTGAGAAGCCTTAAGAATGTAATTCTGCTTTCTTGTAAAAGTGACTGATATCAATATTACAGTTAGTTCTGTATGAATATCAAAGTGAATTAGATATAAGCATGCTAAATCTCTTATTTTTTCTGTTTATCACTCACATCAAACTTTGAATATCTTATTTTATCTTGTATAATACTACATATACATTCTTAATTAAAAATATTCAACTTCTACCTTCTGCAACCCTCAATGACCCTGGGTCCATGCTCCCAGAGGGCTAGAGAATGGGAAAGCTATCATGGGAGGGGGTGGGTTATGGAGATTGGGTGGTGGGAATTGTGTGGAGTTGTACCCCTTCTACCTTATGGTTTTGTTCATTAATCCTTTCTTAAATAAAAAATTAAAAAAATATATTCAAAAAGAGTACATTAAATTGTACTTAACATGAAAATGTTTTCTTTGGATGACTCAGAATATTAAGAATCACCTGCTGGTGCCATGTTCAATACTAAGACTTCAGTACACTTTATCTCACTTAATCCTCTCAATATTTATAATATATAAGCAGATACATATTTTAATTAATTATTCATTTAATAATGATCAACAAGACAGTAGGATAAGAGGGGTATAATTCCACACAATTTCCACACCGGAGTTCTGTATCCTATTAACTCCATCAAAAACTTTCCTATTCTTTATCCTTCTGGGAGTATGGACCAAAGATTCTTATGGTATACAGAAGGTGGGAGGCCTGGCTTCTGTAATTGCTTCTCCACTGAACATGGGCATTGGCAGGTCGATCCATATCCACAGCTTATTTCTATCTTTAGTGGAGTAGGGCTCTGGGGAGGTGGGGTTCCAAGACACAGGATGAGGTTATGGGTCCAGGGAAGTCACGTTGACATCATGGTAGCATCTGCAACTTGGTGGCTGAAAAGTATTAAGATATAAAGCAGAACAAATTGTTTAATAATCAGGAACATAAAGGTAAGAATATAGCAGGTGAGGTTTGGTCAGTCTATATTTTGGAAAAAGCTAGGAAGTCTATTTTAGGTATATTACAGGGGCCCAAGACTTTACTAATTTTTGCCTTAGCCCTACAGCTAACATGCTGGTGGGCTAAAAGGTATTGTCGGGGGAGATAATGTCAGAGTTGGAAATAGGACCAGAGCTGAATCAGGGAAGAGAGCAGCTCCCAAATATGGGAAATATATATAAATACCATTAACTGTAGACCCTATTGATCTGATCTGGGGCCCATTTGAAGCACAGCAACCTATAAAACCTCTGCTTTCCTGTAGGTCTGAGCTCAAATTCGGTGATTATATCTAGAAACATTCTAGGCTACACTAATTTCAGAATCAGTCTTTCTTGAGTGACAGAGTATGTTGACCCAGCCTTTTTTTGGAGAGTGGAGCAGTCCCTACCATTGTTGACCCCCATTGAGGATAAGGTCCTATAGATGCCCACAGGTGGGTCCACAATGCTGTTCCTGATGGCAATGACCAGAGATGGTGGAGAGAGAAATCTCTTAGAGGTCTAGGCCCATAATATCTAAGTGGGAATCCCAGAATTTCCTGACTAGAGCCCCAGGTCATGGGGTGGCCTGGTAATGATTAATAGAACCATCATTAAAGTATGCTGTCTCTTGCCCTTATACAGCTTTTGTAGTCCTTATTTTATCTGATAGGATTAGTCTTAGAGTAATTGAGGGAAGTGAAACAGGAAGTAGATGAAGAGGGTATGTAGGTCTAAGTAGAAACTATTTGATTAAGTGTCTTATGTTGTCTTTTTTAGGTCTAGAAACTTGCTTGCTGTACTTACTGAGTCACTGCAAACTACTGTGCACTTTTATTTTAAGGTGTATATTTCCCCCTAACTTATGGATGCATGTGCATATGTGCCCTATCTCATGGGCCCTGGTCTATATTTAGGTTCTGTGGCTTTGTTAGGGAGTTCTTCTTCTAGCGTTTGCCCTTCTTCCGTAGCCAGTCAACAGCGTCAGGTTGAGCCTGATGTAAAGTTTTGAGACCTCCTTTGAATCTGGAGAGGTGGCAGTAGTTGACTATGTGGGTCATAGTCTGTCTGTAGCCGCAGGGGCAGTTCGGGTCGTATCTGGCTCCCCAGCGATGGAACATAGCAGCGCACCGGCCATGGCCTGTTCGATAGCGATTGAGGAGGGCCCAATCATAACGTGCTAGGTCAAAGCCGGGTTGACGCTTGCAGGGGTCTGTGATGAGGTGTTTGTTCTTTACCTCAGCTGACTGCCAACTCTGTTTCCAAGAGACTGGAACAGAGAAGTTTAGTGTAGGCGTAGGGGACCAGATTGGGTGACGAGACGTCAAGCGTTGGACAGGGTGGGAGAAGATATCCGTGTATATTGGCAGGTCCGGTCCGCGCGTAGACGTGGGAAATGAACTTAGATGATGCCACATCCCGACGAATATCTGGCGGGGTGATGTTGCTAAGAACTGGCAGCCATGGAACAGGGGTGGAACGGATGGTTCCAGAAATGATCCTCATGGAGGAATATAATTTGGAATCGACCAAGTGGACATGGGGGCTACGGAACCATACTGGGGCACAGTATTCTGCAGTGGAATAGCATAATGCCAGAGATGATGATCGTAGTGTGGAAGCGCTCGCGCCCCATGAGGAGCTGGCCAGTCTTGCAATGATGTTATTCCTCGCGCCCACCTTTGCTGCAGTTTTTATGAGATGTGTGTGAAATAACAGAGTGCGATTGAGAATAACGCCAAGATAGACTGGCTGGGCTTCATGCTGGATTCTCGTATTGCCAAGCTGCACATTAAGCTCATGCGAGGCCGAGGAATGGTGTAGATGGAAAACAGATGATACCGTTTTTGCAGTGCTAGGGATTAGTCGCCATTTTTTACAGTAATCAGATATCAGAGACATGTCTTTCGTGAGTGTTTCCTCAAGGATGTCGAACTTTGATGCCTGAGTTGCACAGCAGATGTCATCAGCGTAGATGAACTTACTTGAAGAAGGGAGTGTGCCACCCAAACACATTTAACACTCCTGTAACACCAATTATTGCCTATATAATACCCTGTCATTTATTTCCTCTTCACTAATCCTTAAAATCCATTTACTTAAGTAATTTTAAATCTTATATACATAATCATTTGTTACCAGCTAAATTTTATGAGCTTATAGATTAGATTATGTAGCTCTTCATTTTATTAGTTGCATTTATGAGTAGCTGTATGGTACTAGCATTAAAACATTATTAGTAGTCTTTTTACATTCTCTGTACCAATCAAAAATGTGATTAAATAGTCTAATTTATATATGTGTATTTTCCTCAAAGTTCATACAGGAACTGTATCATAATATATCTAGCAGAAGACAATCAGGATGGTAAGTTACAATTAGAAAATTAGGAAAGTAATTTAATGTTGAGATTAATTTGGCAACTGATTAATTTTCTGTTGAGTAGAGGATGGTAAGAACTAAGTCTTAGAAGAACTAAATATGAATCTTCAAAACTAAATTTCCTCAAATGCCCCAGTATTAAAGTGAATTATAATTGGGCACCTGGTACTAAATTTATCACTCAGTACAGGACAGAGCAGGTGCTAAACTGAATGAAGAATGAAACTGAAGAGGAATCTGTGGAAAATGGAGTAGAGTCTTATAGAACTAAAGAATCTGCTTTTCATATAAATTTTTAGTAGAATTTTTTTTTTGAGTAGGAATATGGAAGAAAACTGTGAATTGCTTTTATGTTAGATATATTATACTCAGTGAAATTTGAACTTAGTAGTAAATTAGCTGGGAGACCTTCTACATAAAGAGATGTCACTATAAATTAGCTTTTACATTTTATCTTAAGTAGTATCATAATAAAATATTTAATAAAGACATTAAGACTGTCAAAGTTTAGATAATTTGATGCCAGCTGCTTAAAAACATCTAATTCTTCAAGTTTGGGTTTTTTGTTATATATAAATTTTTATCTGTAAATTTGCCAAAATTTAAAACAGTAATAATCAATAAGCAATTTGCTTTCAAGTTATGTCTATAACAAATAGTTGGCAATCACAGATGCTAATTAAATACATTGGTCAGAATCTAACAAAAGGAGGCTCAATTTAAAGAAAGTTACACATATGTTTGTCCTATTTAGTTCTAAAATATTCTTCCTCTACGGTTGTTTTTATTTTTTGGATATTTTTAGGTTATCTATATTTTCATGATTTTTTTACAATTATAGTGGTAACTGTGTTTCATCTATTATGTTGAACTTGATATTTGATAAACCCTTATGAAGCAAGGACCGCAAATGGTAAGAAATTGTAGCCTTGATGGATCCTGGGCACCCCTCTGCTCTGGTTTATACCTTAGAAGGCCACAAGGGCTAATATTTTGGTTCATTTCCAGAACCATCTGGTTTGTTTCTTTCAAGTAGCAGTTGTTTGTTTTCATATCTACAGGCTCCTGTCCTATAGGGTATGCCAGTTAACTATCTGTTGCCACAGAATCTTTTTGACTCTTTTTGTGGTATAACTCTGACTTTGTCCTCTGACTTTATTGTTTACTCTTTGCTTCCATACAAGCCACAAGAGCCACTTCCTGCCATCTGCTTCAGTCCCTCATATCTATATAAGCCAGGCAACTCTCTCTAGCCTACAACTAGGAGAGAGCTAACACCTACATGAGAAGCAATGATAAAAATTCAAGTGAAAGCACTTCTAAAAATTCAAACTGCTGAAAGAAAGCAACCATCTCAAATTCTTGGAGTTTAATGTGCTACCATTGTGCACTAGGTTCTACAAATTCTAAACTGTAATTAGTCATAATCAGACTAGCTACACTAATTAAAAATATTATAAGGAAGATACAAGATATTTGAATTCCTATCACTTTAAAAAGATAAAACAATTCTCCAGATATAGATTTCAAATCACATCTGTTGACTTAGAGAAAATATTCAAGGATGAATTCTTTTCCTAAACTTGGTTGTCTTTTAAACAGATGATATGCTCAAAAAACAGAGGTAGGGAGCAGGTGTGTGATGATCTGAATGTTAGTTTGCATTTGGCAAAACTCTGAATACAGAGTGAAGCCACTAGAGATGTCAGTGAGATTGATGATGTTGCACATTTTGAAATTGTCCTTGACAAATAATATAAAGTGTACAATTCTCCAAAGATACATCCTGAATTGCAGAAAAATGTAGAAAACAATGCACTTTTTTCTCATAGGCAATGATTTTATTTGTGAGGTACATCTTAGCCCACCTGCATGCTAGCAGGCAGGCTCAGGCAAAAATTAGTAAAGTCCTAGGCCCCTTGGAATACACCTAAAATAGACTTCCTAGATTTTTTTCCAGCATCAAGACCCCAAATCTCATTTGCTGTATTCTTATCTTTTAAGTTCCTTATTATTAAACAATTTGTTCTGCTTTTAAAGTATTTAAAAGTTTTAAAGTTTTTCAGTCACCAGGGTGCAGATGCTACTATGACACCATCCTGACTTCCCTGGGCAGAAGACCTCACCAATGTGTCCTGGAACCCCACCTCCCCAGAGCCCTATGACACTAGGAAAAGATAGTAACGGTCTGGAACTATGGATCGACCTGCCAATGCCCATGTGCAGCAGTGAAGCAGTTACGGAAACCAGACCTCCCACTTTCTGCCCCCAATAAAGATGTTTGGCCCATACTTCTAGAAGGATAGAGAATAGGGAACCTTCCAATGAAGGAATATGGGACTTTGGAGGCAGGAATTGTATGGAATTGTACTGTACCCCTCTTATGCCACAGTCTTGTCGATCATTATTTAATCACTAATTAAATTAAATTTAAATTTTAAAAAAGAAACAATCCAAAAGATCAACAAAATCAAGGGTGGGTCTTTGAATTACAACAAAATGACGACCCTTTAGCAAGAGTCACAAAATAAAAAAGCACAGATACAGACAGAGAAAATCAGAAGAGGTTCCCATCTTCAGAAAGAAAGCTATAAAAGTTGTGAAGCAGCAGGTGTCTCCCTGTCTCTTGCCCTCTTGATCTTCTCCTCCCCTTCTCTCCCCTCTAAATTTCTCTCTGTTTCTATCCAATAATAAATACATAATGTATTGCACCAGAGTAAAAGACTCTGGGATGGGGGTGGGGGTTCAGGTCCTGGAACATGATGGCAGAGGAGGACCTAGTGGGGCTTGAACTGTTACGTGGAAAACTGGAAAGTTATGCATGTACAGACTACTGTATTTTACTGTTAACTGTAAACCATTAATCTCCCAATAAATAAATATTTTAAAAAGGGATATTCAGAGGGGGTAAGAAAGAGTGGTTACAACATATACCATAGAAATACAAAGGATCGGGAGCCGGGCAGTAGTGCAGAGGGTTAAGCGCACAAGGCGCAAACCGCAAAGGCTGACATAAGGATCCAGGTTCAAGCCCCCGGCTCCCCACCTGCAGGGGGTCACTTCACAAGCAGTGAAGCAGGTCTGCAGGTGTCTATCTTTGTCTTCCCCTCTCTCCATTTCTCTCTGTCCTGTCTGACAACAATATAACTACAACAATAAAACAACAAGGGCAATAAAAGAGAATATTTTTTTAAAAAAGAAATACAAAGGATCATAAGAGTATTATGAACAATTAAATGAAAATGAATTGAACAAAAAAAAATGAACTGTTGTGATGTAACTACCATATAGCAATGAATGGACATAATTTACATATGGGATGGCGTCAAGCTGACAGAACAGAATTTAAGCCCTTGCCAGGCGAAGAGGCTCTCTCTCTTGCTACACACTGCCTGATCTTAGTTCTGGACTGCTTGCTCCAGTCTCCCAGTTTTCCTGAGTGCTTGGGGTGCCCATCATGGCTGCCTCTCCTGGGAACTGAACATGTGTAACTCAGCTAGCCCATAAACTCTTAAGACTCTCCTCAACAGCATAATGAGTAACCTATACCCCTGCCGATAATTGCTTAACTTGTGGGGATGATGTTCTGGTAGCTAACTGACCGAATAATGGACCTACCTTATTCTTACCCCTGATGATAATTGCTTATCTAGCTGCCATAATAAATCATTGGTTGTTTAAACCCTCTCTCAGCCAGCCATACTACCACAAATCCTTTATTTTTTAGTTATAGCAATGAACAAATTTTTAGAATCATGTATCATTTCAAGATTGAAACAAAAAAAAAGTAAAATACCTAAACAAACCCAATGCTCATAAAAAAATTGAAATAGGATGGTATAAGAGGAGTATGATCATGGAGCACCTGGTTAAGCACACAGTTACCAGTTCAAGTCCCCATTTTCCCTACCTATGGGGAGGAGTATCATGAGCATGAGTGATATAGCAGGTGTCTTCTCTTCCTCTCTAACTCCTCCTCTCTCAATTTAACCATCCTATCTAATGAGAGAGAGAGAGAGAGAGAGAAACAGAGCAATGAGGAGAGAAATAAAAGAAAAATGGCCACCATGGATTTGCTGTGCAGACAACAAACCCCAGCAATCACCTTGATAGCAAATAAATAAATAAGAAAGAAGATGGCGTTGGAGTAAAAGCAAAACATAGCAATCAATGTAACAGAACTGACAACCCTGGAATAAACACACATAAACAATAGGGAAAACTAATTTTGACAAAGGAGCTAAAATACTACAGTAAAGCAAGAAACGTTTTTGTTTTTTTTTAGAAAGATAGTATTGGGTAAAAGCATCCACATGCAAAAGAATGAAAATAGACCATTAACCCCATGTGCAAAAAAATATTTCAAAATGCATTAAATGTGAATGTCACATCACAAGCCATAAAATACATAGAAGAAAACACAAACAATATGTTCCTGGTACTAATTTTAGAGATAGATAACTTTGGGGGCTGAATCCAAAAGCAAAGAAAAGAAAAACAAAAACTGGGAATGCATCAAAGCTAAAGGTTTCTGTAAAAATGAGAAAAAGGCACCAACCTAACATCCCTGGGCAGACAACCTCGCAATTATTTCCTGGGACCCCACCTCTCCAGAGCCCTACCCTACTAGGGAAAGACAGAAACAAGCTTGGAGTATGGATTGACCTGCCAATGCCCAGGTCCAACAGAGATGCAATTACAGAAGCCAGACCTTTCACCTTCTGTACCCCATAATGATCCTGAGTCCATACTTCCAGAGGGATAAAGAATAGAAACACTTCCAATGGGGGAGATGGGATACAGAAGTCTGGTAGTCGGAATTGTTGGAATTGTATCCCTCTTATTCCACAATCTTACTGATCATTATTAAATAATAAAAAAATGAAAGGGAAATTAGAATATAGGTAAGTGATTCAAGGACACAAAACCATAACAGGGCTGATAATCAAACCCACATTATCTGGCTTTGCAGTCCATTTTAGGTACACAGTACCTTCCATAGCAGAAAAAAAAATTCAAAGAAATCGAATGTTCTCATGGACATTAAGAAAGGTGCTGCCTTAGACAAGAGCAGTATTCTCTGACAAAGCAACAAGTAGAGACCAAGATAAGACTCTTATAACCTCGCAATGTGAATGGGTAAAACAAAATACTAGAAGGACCAGAAAACAATTGTTTAGAAGTATCCAAATACTAGTTGAATGGTGTTTCATTTATTCACCATCCTAGATGTCTTCCCAAAGCATTGTTGGTGCTGCTACTGCTTCAAAGAGACCTGGAGCAACAGTTAGTTCTCTTTGGGCCCTCTATGTGGGGAAGGACTCAACCTGTCATTACCTTGTCTTAGATGCCTGCAGCATCTTTTGCCTCTGACCCTAGGGTTCTTTATTATTGCTAGAAATTTCTGGCACCAATCAATCTGTGACTTGAAATTGTGGAGAAGTTACCCCATGGAAGAATCCTTGACCAAAAGGAGAGAAGACCATGCAAATACACTCTTTCCTTTAAGGGCCAGCAGATAGTTCATCTGGGGTGGGGGTGGGGGTGCATGAACGCCCTTCATCCTCAGAACTGTGTGGAAACACACATCTTTAAGCTTTCTTTCTCATGGTGTTGTGTAGGGTCTGGCAAGCAGCTTTTCAGCAAGTTGTGGCCTTGAGTGTAATGCTTTCTACTCTTCTCACCTCATACCTTTCAGCTCTCATTCTTGGTTCTCTGGCATTACTCTCCCCAGTAGTAAGCTTTTTACCTCAGATGATAGAGTCGTGTTTTATTCTCTCTCCCATTTTAAAAACAGAAAGAGAGAATTTGGTAATTAAAGTAGCTCAGAAGTGAAGAATATGTTTCAAACCCTAATTCTATTGCTGGAAACATTTAAAAAAATTTAAAAAGAGGGGGCTGGGCGATAGTGCAGCGGGTTAAGTACACATGACACAAAGCGCAAGGACGGGTTTAAGGATCCCGGTTCGAGTTCATAGTTCCCCACCTGCAAGGGGGTCGCTTCACAAGGTCTGCAGGTGTCTGTCTTTCTCTCCTCCTCTATGTCTTCCTCACTTCTCTCAATTTCTCTGTCCTATCCAACAACAAGAGCAACAAAGTGGGGAAAATGCCCTCTAGGAAAAAAAAAAGGAGAGAGAGAGAGGAAGGAAAGAAAGACTAGTGAGGTTAGATGGGGGAAAAATGTATTTAGTTCTTTTCACTAAAGATTTCAATGGCACCCAAGAGAAAAACATTGTAAGAATGTCAAATATTGTGGTCTGGGAGGTGGTGCAGTGGATAAAAGCATTGGACTCTCAAGCATGAGGTCCTGAATTCAATCCCCGGCAGCATATGTACCAAAGTGGATGTCTGGTTCTTTCTCTCTCACCTACTACCTTCCTCATCAATAATAAATCAAATATTTTTTTAAAAAGAATGTTAAATATTGAAAGAGAAGAAGAGTGTTAAGAAAGACTAGTGTCACCTTCCTCATTGGGAAGTTAGTCAACATTGTCTAAAAGTGCTATATTATGGGCAAGAAGCATAGCGATGCTCATGAAAGTCAAGGAGATAAGATAAAGAGGATGCTTCTGATCTGTGAGGTTTTGCATGACAAAAAGATGTTTAACAGAACACAGAGTCTTCATAAACTTTTGGAACACTACTTTATTTCATGTGCATGTATCACTTTTTTTTTTTTTTTGCTTTATTACTAGGACTCGGTAATTGCACTATGAATCCACTGCTTTTGGAGGCCATTTTTTCCCTTTTGTTGTTTTATCATTGTTATTATTGTTGTTGTTGTCATTGTTGTTGGACAGAACAGAAAGAAATTGAGAGAAGAATACAGAGAGGGTGAAGAAAGACACCTACAGACCTGCTTTACCACTTGTGAAATGACCCCCCTGCATATCTCACTTTTGTAACAATAAATAGAATAGTGAAAAGCGAAGGAGAACACCTAGGACAGAACCCAAAGCAGGTAAGTAGGAAGACAGGACAGTAATGATATAATTATGGCACAAAAAAGGAAGCTGAAAAATAAATGGAAAAAGTTATGATAAGAAAGCTATGAGGAGAGTGAATGAGTACAACTCAAATACTGCTGAAGTAAAGCAAGATAATTACCATGAATGCCCATTGGATTTGGTGACATTGAGAAGATTGATTTGAGCCAGAGGAAATAATTTTTTAAAATATTCATTTATTTATTTTCTTTTGTTGCCCTTGTTGTTATATCGTTATAGTTATTGTTGTTATTGATGTCATTTTTGTTGGATAGGACAGAGAGAAATGGAGAGGGGAGGAGAAGGCAAAAAGGGGGAGAGAAAGACCTGCAGACCTGCCTCACTGCTGTGAAGTGACTCCCCTGCAGGTGGGGAGCCAGGGGCTTGAACCGGGATCCTTATGCTGGTGCTTACACTTTGTGACATGTGTGCTGAACCTGCTGCTCTACAGCCCAGCTCCCCAGAGAAAATATTGACTAGGAAGATAAGGAATAATTGTTGCTTATTTAGATAATGCCATAGTTTGAGTGTCAAGTACAGAAAAGAAGAAGGGTCGTGTTGGGACATGAGTGTAATTAGCATATGGCTGACATCAAGCCTAATGAGCATACAACACAACAGACATAAGCAAATCCACAAAGTGTTGTGAGTGTATAGGAAGTTATTTAAGTGAATGTCTGCTGGAAATTGCTTTTTTATTTTCTGCTTGTCCCTTTTTTTTTGGCTCTACTCCTGTTAGGCTCTGTCACAGACAAGTTTGAGTGAATATTCTAGAACTTGGACTCTTCCAAAAAAACAACTGGGAAAAAATAATAAGGAAGGAAGAATACAAGAAAAAAATATGTACATGAAGAATTGCTGTGACTTGACAGTAATAGGTGTTGTGTCTTCAAGTTGCCCAGGGCAGTGATGATGCTCAGAGTATGCATTGTCGGTAATCAGTCTGGTGTCCCTTACCAAGTACCACAGTTTCTTTGAGAATCGTCTGACAATTACTCACAATTTTCCTTTTCTCCAGAAAAACTGTTATCCAAGGAAAAGAGAACACTGAGAGGTGTAGTTATCTAGGGGGTTGGAGGAGGCCAGTTTGCAGTCTGAGCTTCCCCTGAATTACCCTGACTGGACTCTTAATTAGGACCACAGTCTTATATGGCTCCTTCCCCCATATAATTCATTTAAGAGTAAGCTCTTTTGTTGTGAAACCACTGTCTGAAAAATCCTGAACTCTTAGGGCTTACAACTGAATTAGATAGTTTAAACACTTTAATGATTAATATTTGGAAGATAAGATCTAATCACTTTTCCCAAAAAGGACTCCTTCAAGGTCATATTTCTAGCTAAGCACTCTGGGCCTTCACTTAAAGTGTGCAGCGAATGTTATTTAATTTGTCAAATGCATTTGATTTGAAGTCTATTGAGTTTAAGAAAACAGCAGAACAACCCTTATGATATATAGAAGAAACATGTGCACATTCAAGTGATTGTGGCTGGGTATTTAGGCATTTTTATAAGGAAAGAAACATTTCAAGACAGGAGAAGTAATTAGTGTCAAGTACAAATAAAATCTTAATTCCTTTCAATGTAAACCAGTCAGCATTTATCTTTACCTCAATTAGGTACAAGCTCCAATTAGTCTAGGTCAATTATTAACTGTCCTTTAGTAGCAATGTTTAGGCACAATTCCAATTAGTGAGTTTTTCTCGTAATTAGTGAGTCAGTTTTGTAGACAAGATTAACATTCAGTTGGGGGTATATATGTGGATTCGTTTATGTCTTTTATTGGTTGTTAGAAAAGTCATGATGCACTTTTGCATAGAAAAACGTAGAAAAAATAAGTCATGACTTTTCTGATAGCCCAATATATTCTTTTGCCAAAAAACTGAACGAGTCACCTGAAAATTCTTTTAGAACATGAAAATATAAAAACTAAATAAAATAATAAGTGCTTTTTATACTTAAGACAGACTTATGCCTATCTCTTTATTAAATTGATTACATTATTCAAAAAAAAGAGAAAAAAGGATTCAGATATCCCAAAGTTCACACCTTTTCAAATTCTAATACCCCAAAGAAAGTGATTGTGAATGTTTTAAATCTGAGTTGCCTAATTTCATCCAATAAACTGTAATTATAGAGCTTTATAACATGTTAAATAATTCCTCCCATACTTGATGTTTGTACCTTTCAAATATTTATAGACTATCATCATTTCTTAGTCATCTCTTTGCAAAGTTGCATGTATTTTCTTCCCATAATACTTTCCATTGATCAATTTCCTCAATACTAAACTGCTTTTCTTAGTTCTCCTTTCAATTTTTCATTATCTTTTTTGATATAGTGCTAATTAAAGGTAAATGAGATACTTGGGGTGCAATTTATCCTAAGATTGTTTGAGTGGCTTTAAAATTTCCTCACCTGGGTTAGATTTGTTCATGTGTATACACCACAGAATAGTGCTGACTTTACCAGTGTTTTTACCATTTTACTTTGAAAATTCACAATATTCCATGTGATGGCATTAAAAAATGGCTTTATTCTATTACTGTTTCTTAACTGATATAGCATGCAGAAATTAAATGATTTAAGACTATATTTATGTCACTTTCTTCTTATTATGCAACATTGAATTACATTTCCAGCTTCTATATATCCATAAACTAGTTTTAGCTTTTTAGTTTTTTTCCAAATTAGTAATATCTGGCAATGTAAAAAATATTACTTTCATTCTAGATTATTCAGGAACATAATAAATTACTTCTTGCAACTGCATTTTAAGTCTTTTAACATAATTCTTTCCACTATTTCAGTTGACCTGGCTAAGTCACTACTATGAAAATTTATTAAGACAATTCCTGTTGCTTATTACCTCTTCGGCATCTTACTAATGGGATACTATACATATAACTTAAGTGTGATGGGTATATTACAATAGCAAGAAGATGCTCAAAATGTTCTTCATTTGATATCATTCCTCAACAGCCACAAACTGTATTTATCTATTTCAGGTTTTAAAATATTTCATACCCCATTTTAGCTTAATGTCCTCACATGGCTTCCTAGAGTCATATAAGGTAATGATATGAATCCAGCCTCTGAAAGTCTTATGTAATTTGCCTCCACTCAGTTTTTCTAAACTCAGCTCTTTTCACTGAGTCCATGAGCCCTGTACTCCACTACATAAAATGAATTATCTGTAGAGATTTGGAAATGAACCCTATAGTATTAATTACTTCCTGCTCCTAGTATTTGTTGCCTAATTTGTACCTCTATGATAGTACTTGTTTCACTCAAACATCCACTGTCATTTATATACATTGTTAATTCCCACACATTATTATGTGATCTTGTTTTTCCTTTGCTCACTGTTTCACAAAAGTAAATAACTATTGAATGATGGCAACTCTGGAATTTTAAGGTAATATTAGGTTATGGGGAAAGCCATGTTATATTTTTACATGCTTTTCAGAGGTCACTTCTTTATATAAAGAACAGAGATCAATCAGTAATATATTGCCCATTTTGTTCAATAACCCTTTGCCATCTTTCTGTGAGCATCTTCATAATTCCTCTTTCAGAGGAAGACTATCTTTATTGGCAAAAATCTGAACAAAGTGCTAATTTACAGCCTCATTTAGATTAACATTATACTATGCAATGTACCATTTGGCATATATTAGTGAAAAAAATATCCATAGTCCCTGTGTCCTAAAATTCATGAGGCAGAGGTAGGGAATACAACTAGCAGAGAAATGTACTATGTGGGGTGAAGAGGAGGAACAGGGGTAGAGAATCTATTCTATTTTTGTGGAGGGGACTTTTCAAGTTGGGCCACTTTTTCATTCATCTAGAGAGACTAAAAGAAAGAGAGAGACAGCACAGCACCAGAATTTCCTCTGGTGTCATGTCACCTCCTATGTGTTGTTAGGGCTCAAATCTGGGCTGTACTCATGGCAGAGCACATGAGCTATCCCTTTGGCTTCTATGTATGTTTCTCAGTTAACAAATAAAATATATGGGTAATAATATTATTAAGGAGGGGTGAACCTATTGAATAGATACATAGGGCAGATGCTTTGAAGAGGTGACATTTAAGCTCAGCCTTAAAGAATATATGGAATTAGGCATACACAGACTAACACATGAACTTATCCTCATCAGCAAACTGGTCCCTAACCCTAGTGAAATCTAAACAGAAAGAGAATATCCATTTGAAACCTACCGAGTAACTTGATTATTTTTACATCTGTTATATTTTAAAGCAAAATGTCAAAATTGTTTCTTGATTTTTACTATATTTATAAATATAATTCTTTGATACACGGGGGAAGAGGTAAATGGTTCCTTCCCACAGATAATTGGAGAAGTTCTAGCAGAAGTGAATCACAGTTGCAAAACATCTAAGGAAGGAAACCAACAGCTGAATTTCAGGAAATGACAATGAGGAGTTTCATTGTTAACTTGTTTCTTGTGAGCCTGGTGATACGAAAAATGTTCCTTCATACCAAGGCTCAGTCTTAGGCAACCATTATATCTGGTTTTCTCTGTGCTCCTCTTCCACTCTTTTATAGCTGTGTAATGAACAAATTCGAGAGTGTCATAGTAACAAACTCACCACTTTGCCAGAGACTTTCCTGGCTTTATCTATGGAACTGCCATGTCCTAGACAAACTGGAACAAGGGGGTATAATCCTCCCTCATCTGCAATGTGTATTCATCATTGTCTTAAAAGTGACAGGATTTGCTAGTCATCCCTTATATCTTGAGATGTTTGTCCCATAGGCAAGAAAAAAGAGGCTCCATTCTGTTCTGGAAACCTCCTCAACCAGGAATATTTTCTGAGCACAGTAAATGCAGTTCAAGGATAGGAACCTCAAAGAAGGTACAAAATTTCCTTTACCTGTAGCTCCCAGAGACAACGTGTTCTGCCTACCCCCATTCAACTTTTACTAATTTGTTATCCTGAGTTCTGCATCTGTGTATTGCAAATGCCTCAGTTAAGCAAATAGTTCATGTTTTCTTTCTTCCTGAGGGATTCTATATCTCCTAAGATTTTTGGACTAGAGAACATGAGTTCTCTGATAGTTTTAAGAAAGGTAAACTTGCAGTCATTTAAACACTTCCTATTTGTCATATGCAACAGAGACATAGGAATTTTTACATTCTCCACAACTCTAAGCCAAATCTTTGACTTGTAAGATTTGCTCTAATAAAAATATTCAACTGCACACACACACACATATTTTATACATTTGGCTCATAGACGCTGTAGGTTGGTGAATATGCTCATAATTGGTCTCTATTATTCGTATATCCATCTCAGAACAAGCAGATTTGCTTGTAGTTTCAATGAACTATCCTGAAAATGTGTCATTTTCCAATCTTCTTATAGGCAATGCAAGAATACTGGGGAAGTTTCTTTGCTATCTAGACTGTCAATCATCAAATTGCTATTTTATCTCCCTTCACACCGATGCTTCTTTCTTCTTCACAAATTGAATTTGCATTGTTTACTTAGATTTACTTTTGCCGCAATGTATTAATTCAAATGTATTATATATATATATATATATATATATATATATATATATATATCTCAAATGTCTTTCAGTAAGTAAGACATAGTAGAAATATAAAGTGTATATTGAGTTTTCATGGGAAAGTCTTAAGTCTCATCATTTTATAGCTTGTGGGTGTTTTGTAAATTTCAACTCTGTGTTGTGGGAAGACGTGTATAATAAGTAGATTCATAGATAATCTCCTACTCTTCATATTACCTGGAATTTCTCCACAGTGACAGACCCTCAACTGTGAATGTGCTAGCTTTACAATTTCTGTCCTCATTAAACATTTAATACAGCATTTAAATGAATATGTTGAACATATATAACTACATATGTAGATATAGATACTGCTAGTATTAATTCATAGCTATTGAAGTAACATCATAATTAGTTTTATTATCTAGTAACTCTGTACACTTTCTATCTCATAATCACTATATGTACATATTTAACTTACTTATGCTACAAATGTAATTTGTTGTGTTTTTGTGACTACTCAGAGTTTATTATATATCCCTTTCACATTGCTTATTATAATATCAAAAGCACACAACTATATTTACAAAGAAAATAACTTTTAAAAGAGAGGACTACAGGAAAGGGGTGGGACCAAGGTGGCTGAATAGGAAGAATTGGTGTTTATCTCTTTTCATGACCACAGTATTTGACACCAAAACATGGATCAACTAGCACAGAAGCAGATCTAAAACTGAGATAAACAAATTTCCACAGCAAGGGATAAAAAGTCATCACCCAGGTGATGAGGAGGCAGAAAGACACTATTACCAAGAAAGAAACTCCATTGCTGCAATTGGGGGAAAACACATCTAAGACCTGGTATTGTCATTTGTATTTACTCATTATATTCCCAAGGAATTGAGACTATCTTGTGCTGGTTATTATTATAGTCTCATACAGTAACTTCCAGAGTTTATCTATTTTGTTAGCCTGTTCTGATATTGTTTTAGCTTGTTCAGCTAGTTGTGTTCTTAGCTTAGCTGTATCAGCTTTCAGCTCTCTAATAACCTTGAGATAATTAGTGTTTTCTTCCACAGTCTCATTCATTGTTTCTGCATTTCTGATGACAACTCTTTCAAACTCTTTACTCACTCCTGTGATTATTTCCTTTACTTGTGTTTGGATGTTGACCTCATTATTTTGTGCTTCAACCTTTGGGGGGGCTTTAGCTGGACTCTTGTCCTGGTTCATTTCTCCAGTATTTCTTCTTGTTGGTTTAACCATTTTATACAGTATGTTATGAAGTCCGTCTCTCAGTACTTTTCAAATTACTGATCACTCTTGCTTGGATTGACTTGTGTCTAAGTAAGGTAATTAAAGGGTACAGAGTTGTGGAAATTAACAGTTGTTTCAATATTATTTTAGTCCCTGAGTTGAAGCTTAAAAGGCTTAAGTGGCTTAAAAGGCTCTTTTGTTCTTTTTCTTCTTCCCTGTAGGCTATGAGAGCCCGAGGGCTTTTAAACTATAAGTAGGCTTCTTAGCTTAATCGCTGACTCCTGACCAAGAGATAAAGCAGGGTGTGGCAGAGATAATCCAGTGGTTATGCAAAGAAACTCTCACAGCCCCACTGCTAGGCCACTGAGGAATATATCTTCTCCTGAGTTACCTCATTAGTTCTTTGTCCCCTGGTGTCAGCACAGGGCATACCCCCCTCCCCCCCTCCAGATTCTGAGTGCAGTAGCAATGGAGACTCACAGTTTCATTGGTGAGTTTTAGGGGCATCCTCTCCTCCTTTCAGCCATCTTTCTATTGGTGAAACAGATTGAAGGTGGTGTCTCAACTGGTAAACTGCCCGACTGCTACCAGCCACTTAATGTCTCCCTAGGCTTCTTCCTGTCTATGAGCCACATGTGTTTGCACTCACTGGTGATTTGATGAGTTCCTGAAGTTGTTCTAGTCCTGTCTTGTTGCAGTCCCAGGTGGTCTCCTTTGGTATTCCTAGTTGACCCAGGAGAGGAGAGACAGTAACTTCCATATGATAGTTGCTCAGTTAAAGTTTGTAGAATAAATGAAGTTGGTGATTAGTACTGACTCCATGATGATATTCCAGTCACTCCAAGGATTTATAGTAAATGACTCCAAGAAATACCAGCTTAAAATACTAATCATTTATGTACTCTAAAGGTTTAGCTTTACCAGGAATTCAGGAAGGGTTAGGAAGAGTAGATTTTAAATACAGCAGTCAAATGTTATACTTTAAATGTTATACTTTATAATGTTATATGTTTAAATGTTATACTTTATAATGTTGTGATCCTTGTTTCTCCTAGTTCATATATGTGTGTGTGTGTGTGTGTGTGTGTGTGTGTGTGTATGTGTGTGTGTTTATGAATACTATTCCAGTTCAAATTCTTTGAAGACATATTACATGGGTAATGATTAAAGCTAAAACAGGGAGTTGGGTGGTAGCACAGGGGTTAAGCGCACGTGGCTTGAAGCACAAGGACCTGCGGAAGGAACCCAGTTTGAGTCCCTGGCTCCCCACCTGCAGGAGAGTCACTTCATAGGAGGTAAAGCAGATCTGCAGGTGTCTATCTTTCTCACCCCCTCTCTATCTTCCACTCCTCTCTCCATTTCTCTCTGTCTTATCTAATTATGACAACATCAATAACAACAACAGTAAAAAAAGAACAAGGGCAACAAAAGGGAAAATAAATAAATATAATAATTTTTTTTTAAAAAAAGCTAAAACAACTTTGATAAACATGCACTAGCAGTGATTAAGTATAGATTTTTTTTTATGATGTAAAGACAACATACTTCTTTAGCATCAACGCAGAAATGTCAAATAGTCCAAAAGTTATATGATGAAAATTTAAATTTTCAAGTTGGGTAATTTTTTTTTTTTTTTTTTTTTTTACCTCCAGGGTTATTGCCAGGGCTTGGTGACTGCACCACGAATCCACTGCTCCTGGGGACCATTTTTCCCTCTTTTGCTGCCCTTGTTGTTTTATCATTGTTGTGGTTATTATTGTTGTTGTTGACGTTGCATAGGACAGAGAGAAATGGAGACAGGAGGGGAAGACAGAGAGGGGGAGAGAAAGATAGACACCTGGAGACCTGCTTCACTGCCTGTGAAGGGACTCCCCTGCAGGTGGGAAGCATGGGGGGGGTATTTTAGCTGGTACTTGAGCTTTGCGCCACATGCGCTTAACCCTTTGTGCTACCGCTGGACTCCCTCAAGTGGGGTAATTTCTATTCCTGAACCCGGAGATGAGGAAATTACAATTATCTTTCTTAGCAAGTGATCTGAAACACTGCAGTCCATTATTTATGTACACATATGTTTCAGTTATTACTTAAGATTGTCAAAAATTTTCATGTAAAATTATGTTATTTAGAAAATACATTGCACAACTTGACAAAAAGTCCATAACCCTATAAAAATTTATACACATTGTAAAATGTGATAGAAAAAGATAAGGATTTAATTGCACAGTTAGATGTACAATCACATACAGTTTATAAATAGAACTTTTCCTGTTCCATTATTAAATGCTGTTTAAGAAATCACACCAAATTTAACTATTTAAAACAATAGCAAGTGGACTGACAAGATAATTCACTTGATTGGTACTCCTACTTTGTCATATGTACCACTCATATTTAAGTCTGGTTTTCACCACATTGGAAAAAGTTTGATGCTATGGCATCTCTTCTATCTGAAAAAAGAAAAAAAAAAAGTAGGCTTCATGTAGTCGGTTGGTAGCACAGCAGGTTAAGCGCACATGGCGCAAAGCACAAGGACCAGAGTAAGGATCCTGGTTGGAGCCCCCCCCCCCACCTGCAGAGGGGGGGTCCCTTCACAGACAGTGAAGCATGTTTGCAGGTGTCAATCTTCCTTCCCCTCCTCTCTCCATTTCTCTCTGTCCTATCCAACAACAATAACAACAACAATAAAACAAGGGCAACAATAAAAAAAAAAAAAAAACTAGGCTTCAGAACAGTGAAGCCCCCCGCAATAACAACACTCCAGCTTTTTAAACAGTGATAATTTACTATTTTGAGGGAAAGTATTTGAGCAGAGTTCTGTTGATTCATTCCTTTGTTTAACATGGACTAAACAGCTTCAGTGAGGTAATCGGCTGATGGATAGGCTGGTCTAGAGGAGTGAATAAAAACCAACTACATCTAGCAGGAGAAGTTGGAAGGCAGTGCTCACTTAGAGTTGGTACAGAGAAATTAAACACCTTTGTGCCACAGCAGTCTCAAATTAGCTGAAATAACAGAAGAACTCATGGCTAAGAAAGATTTTATTCCAAGACACTTTAGTGGAAGATGTAAGCTTTCTTATGGTCTAAACTTGAACATCTCTGATAATTGATTTTTTCGAAAACTGCAATCCCGTTTTTTATTTTATTTTATTTTAGTTTTTATATTTATTTATTTATTTATTTTTACCAGAGCACTATTCAGTTCTGGGTTTTTTCTTTGCTTGTTTTTTTTTTTTTTTTTTTTTTTTTTGCCTTACATTATGCCTTTTTTTTTTCTTTATTTATAAAAAGGAAACATTGAATAAACCATAGGATAAGGGGAACCGCTTCACACAATTCACACCACCAGAACTCTGTATCCCATCCCCTCCCTGATAGTGTTCCTATTCTTTAACCCTCTGAGAGTATGGACCCAAAGCCACTGTGGGATGCAGAAGGTTGAAGGACTGGCTTCTGTAATTGCTTCCCCATTGAACATGGGTGTTGACTGGTTGATCCATACTCCCAGCCTGTCTCTCTCTTTCCCTAGTGGGAAAGGGCTCTAAGGAAGCTGTGCACCAGGACACATTGGTGGGGTTGTCTCTCCAGAGAAGTCTGGTTGGCATCATGCTAGTATCTGGAACCTGATGGTTGACAAGAGAGTTAACATACAAAGCCAAACAAATTGTTGACCAATCATGGACCTAAAGACTGGAATAGTGCAGATGAAGAGATGGGGGGCCCTCCATTTTGTAGATAGTTAGTAGGCCTATTTTAGTTATATTCCAAAGGGCCTGTGGTTATTTATTTATTTATTTATTTTTGCCTGAGCTTGAAATCTGTTATGCAGGTGGATCCTAATTGTTGTCGGGAGAGGTGGTGTCATGGCTGGCAGAAGGTCCAGAAAGCTGGATCAGGGAAGAGAATAGTTCCCAAATATGGGAAAGGTGTATAAATATTGTTGACTGTAAAACCCATTGATTTGATGTGATCTGTGGCCCATATTCACCTTGGGAGCCTATGTGACCTCTGCATCCCTATAGATCTGAGCTCACATTCTGTGGTCATAAGTAGCATGTTCCAAGCTACCACAATATCAGGACCCATCTTCCTCAGGTATAGCATAGAGCATGTTGTTCAGCCTCCCTTTGGAGGATGGAACATTCTCTACCATTATTGATCCAAGTTGAGGGCAAGATCATATGGGGGCCCACAAAGGGGTCTATTGTGTTGTTCCTGCTAAGAATGGCTGGTAACAATGGAAAGAGGGATTTATTCGAGGTCTAGGCCCATCATGTCTGTTTGGGAATCTCAGGACTCCCCTATTAGGGTCCCAGCTGATGGGGTGGCCTTTTAGTGACTAAAGAGTCATTATTAAAGGATGCCAGTCTCTTGCCCTTCTGCTTTTGAAGTCCTTGCTTTGATGAGGTTAGCTTTGGAGTGAGTGAGAGAACTGTAATATTAAGTAGGTGAGGAGGGTATCTAAGTCTAAGTAGACACTATTTCATTATGAACTTTATACTGACTCACTACAGACTGTTGTGTATTTTTGCTTTCAGGTATACATTTTGCCCTAATTTATGGATACATGTGAACATATACTCTATCTTTCGGGACATGGAATATATCTATGTTTTGGGATTTTGTTAGGAAGTGAACCTCCTGCAATTGAATTTGAGAATCCTACAAAAGGAAATGTCTCACCTTAGTAATGAGGGTGAAAGGCTAGCATTCCATGCTTGACATCTCTGGACACAGTCTAAAGTGAAGTCTGCTGAGGTGGTACTCCTTGCATTGATTAGGTTAGGGTTGAAGGATACAATATCATTTGGTATGAATTGAGAGAAGCATGGAGGAAAGTGAGCCCCATCCTAGAAGTTCCAGGACAGGGACATATATAGGCTCTAAAGAGGAAGCGGGAGGCTCCTGTTGTTTAAGAAGACAATGAATAGTTATTGATATAATCATATTATTTGTCAGTTGGGTTAACTTTGAAATATCCCTTTGTTAGGATTTGCTGTATCAAACACAACATCATCATAATTTATGTCCTTTGACATTATTTCCATATAGCTGTGCCACCAGTTGTTTCTGTTCTGCCTGGTCTAAGCTCTTTAGAGAGTCAACATATCAAAGACTCAGCCTATGTATTAAAAAGACTCAGTCTGTGATATTAAAGGTTTGAGACTATCAATTTTTCCCCTCTCCTATTAATTAAAGAGTGATTTATATGACTACAAATTGATTGGAGTGTACATAAACACTATTTCCACCACTAAACGACTGTGTCCCATCACCCCTTCTTCCTCCCTCCCCTCACCCCTGTGAGAATGGTATATATCAAAAAAGATAGAAGCAACAAATGATGGAGAGGCTGTGGGGACAGAGGAACCCTTCTGCACTGCTGGTGGGAATGTAAACTGGTCCAGCCTCTGTGGAGAGCATTCTGGAGGACTCTCACAAGGCTAGACATGGACCTTCCATATGACCCAGTAATCCCACCCCACCCCTCCAAGCCAAACATCCACAGTCACCCTCAACCCAGGGTTTTTACTCTGGTGCCCTACTCCAAATTCAGTCAAATCTGCTTTGAGTTTCTCTTGCTGTTATTCTTTCTCAACTTCTGTTGATGATTGCAATCATCCCATACTTCTCTTTATCTTTCTGATGTAGCTCACTTAACATAATTCCTTCTAGTTCCATCCAAGACGGGTCAGAGAAGTTGGTTTAATTGTTTTTATTAGCTGCATAGTATTCTATTGTGTATATATACCACAACTTTCTCAGCCACTCATCTGTTGCTGGGCACTTGGATTGCTTCCAGGTTTCCGTGATTACATATTGTGCTTCTATGAACATAGATGTATACATTTCTCTTTGGTTGGGTATTATGGAGTCCTTGGGGTACCTAGGAGAGGGATTACTGGGTCATATGGAATGTATCCATGTCTAGCCTTGTGAGAGTCCTCCAGACTGCTCTCCACAGAGGCTGGACCAGTTTCCCACCAGCAATGCAGAAGGGTTCCTCTGTCCCCACAGCCTCTCCATCATTTGTTGCTGCTATCCTTTTTGATATATACCATTCTCACAGAGGTGAGGTGGTATCTCAATGTTGTCTTTATCTGCATTTCTCTGACAATCAGCGACCTGGAGCAATTTTTCATGTGTTTGTTAGCCTTTTGGATCTCTTCTTAGTGAATGTTCTATTCATAACCTCTGCCATTTTTGGATGGGGTCATTTGCTTTTTTTGTTGCTGTTTGCTGAGCTCTTTGTATATTTTGGTTATTAGCCTCTTGTCTGATGTATGGCATATGAACATCTCCCATTCTGTGAGGGGGCTCTTTGTTTGTGTAATAGTTTCTTTGGCTGTGCAGAAGCTTTTCAATTTGATGTAGTCACATTGGTTTCTTTCTGCTTTAGTCTTCCTTGCAGTTGGGTTTGTTTCATGAAAGATGTCCTTGAGGCTTAGGGGGGAAAGTGTTGCACCAATGCTTTCTTCTAAATATTTGATAGTTTCTGGTCTAACATCCATGTCCTTGATCCATTTGGACTTGATTTTTGTTTCTGGTGAGATAAGGTGGTTCAGTTTCATTATTCTGCATGTTTCAACCCCATTTTCCCAGCACCATTTGTTGAAGAGAGCCTCTTTCCTCCATTTAATACTTTGGGCTCCCTTATCAGAGATTAGATGTCCATAGGTGGGGAGGTTTAGTTCTGGGATTTCAGTTCTGTTCCACTGGTCTGTGTGCCCATTTTTGTTCCAGTACCAGGCTGTTTTGATGATGATGCCCTTATAATATAGTTTGAGATCTGGAGTGTGATGCCTCCATTTCTGTTTCTTTTCCT